>NW_005054420.1:1070202-1090201 GCF_000277835.1 Geospiza fortis | reverse complement strand
TAAACTCAAAGCTGTCCCTAAATTCAAAGGAGCAGCAGGTGAGATGGCAAAATGTTGCTGTAGCCAGCGGAAAAAATATCCTGCCCCTGATGACTGTTATGGAGTAGAAGTTGAACAGTGTAACTAGAAAAATACCAGGAATCTGAGCCATTAAGAGCAAATATTTTGCACAGGCACTGTTCATTACTGTCACATGCTCAGTTTGTGACAGGTTCAGGGAGTGAAACTCCTGCCAACACATATGGAAGTACAGGAATCAAAGGGTGTGCTTACACAAAGTCACAGAACTTACTTTCAGCATCACAGGCTTCTCCTCCTCTTTATCAATTGGGATGTTGGTGCTGTGAACCCAGGTGTTGGTGCAGAGGTGCCTGAGCCTCACGTAGGAGTTCCTGAAAGAAAGTCAGGGGTGCCCCAGCATGAGCCAGCCTCCCAGCTGGGAAACCTCTGCATTGTTGGGATTTTGAGAGGCTGGCAGGGACAAGTGGGAAAGAAGCGTCATCTCTGTCCACACTGCACACCACAACTGGAACAGCATCCTTACTGCCTCAGCTCACTCTGTGAACTCACCTGAGGAAGGTTTCTTCTGTAGGAAAAGAGATTCTGCTCTAAAATAGAACCACAGCCACTCTGAGCTGCTGTAACCCAGCTGCTGCACAGCAACAATCTGAACCTCCTCCCATCCTCACTCTTCCACTGCTATGAGCTGCCAACTTCTCCCCTTAGCTCTGGGGTTTTCAGCTCCCTGATACGCCAAAATATGGGTACCTGCTGATTTAGGGAGTTGCTGAATAGATGGGACCAACTTGCTGCTCTTTTTCAGTGGGAACAGCAGCAATGAGCTGTGTGCAGAGTGTGGCACTTGGAAGGGTGGAGCAGCTTTTCAACAGCAAGAGGTGCCACATGAACAGTGAACAGCACACAAACAACAGAAAATCCAGTGCTAAATAGTTGGTGTTACATCCTAACAGGATGAATGCCTTGCTAGAACACACAAGGCTTTTAGTCCCAGGTCATTCCTGGCAAGGAAGTCACTTAGGAAGTCACTTAGTCTCAATCTTCCCATCTGCAAAATGGTGTTCTCTTACTTACACCCCAGTTGTAAACCACTCAAGCCAAGCTTCAGGCACTTTCTAATTATTTCTACATTCACTAGAGGAGGAACCCGATTCCAAAGGATAGAAGGAAGATGTTCTGGAGCAGCTTTACTTGAAAATCCCACAAAGCCCCCCGAGCTGCAGAGGTCACTGTACCTGGGGACGAGGCTGTCTCCCCCTCGCAGGGTGGTGGGGTCCAGCTCGAAGATGGAGGAGATGTCGTTGCCCTCGGGCACAGACACCAGGGAATAGGCCATCTTCTCCTGGGGCCCCCGGCCCCGCCGCGCCTCCTGCTCGGGGTCCAGCTGTGGAGAGAGCCCACGGGCTCAGGGGAGTCCCGCAGAGCCCCCCAGCCCCACACACACAGGGTGGACCAGGGCAATGGTGCAGGACACCAGGAACACTGAGAGCAGCTGCTCTGCCCAAGCACACCTTGCTTCCCCTGGGTGCCAGCACAGCAACTCGCCCTCCATGCAGATTCATGTCTCACACACAGTGCCAGGAGAGACAAACACCCCCAGCCACTCAGCCCACACACACTGGGAGCTCTGTCTGCCTTCTGATAGCACCCATCAGCTGAGATCCCCAATCCTGACACTGCCAGCTCTCCAAACATACCCCACACATTGCAATTATCCCTCTCACCACAGAATTCATGAGCTGAAAACATAAAAACCCGGCCACACCATGTACCAACAACCTTGCTGGGAAATAATCAGCTTCAGCAGCAAAACTGGGAGCCACATCCATCAATCCCAGGCAAGAGAAACAAAAAGTCAATCAAGGAGTTGGAAGTCCTGCTGCTCACACTACAGCCTGTGCTGCTCTCAAGCACAAACATGTGCTCCAAAGGCCATGGCACCAGAAGGATCTTTATTCCCAAGGTTCCAGCAAATCCCCAGCCTCCCCCAGCAAAGTAAAGATACAGCAATTGGATAAAACCCCAGGGCTTCAGATGGAAGGACAAAAGGCTAGGAAAAAACAAAGATGAACTGAGAAAAAGGAACAACAACTTTGTCCAAATCCTTTCCTAGGGAACTCCCAGCTGTCCCTAAAGAAGCTGCTGACTGTCCTGGCACACAGGAACCAGCTGTCCATGCACCTAAATCCTGGCTGCAATCTCCAGGGTGACCAAGACAGCAATTTCTCAGCTTCTCTGTGATGGTGGCACCCAAGGGAGTCAGCACTCAGGCACCTGCCTGTCAAAGCCCTGCTGCAAGGCACTGCCATCCCGGAGCAGATGGAAAAGGTATCCAGTGCTGCTTGTGCCTCAGGATACTCCCAAGTTAACATATTTGCAGTCAATGAACTTGGCTGCAAAGCAGTGACATTTAAAGTCTGATTTTGTACATGGGAACAGGCAGTTATCTGTATGGAACAGAAATACACTTTGGGAGTGTGCCTTCAAGGGAAGGAGCAACTCTACACTCAGAGTCCATCTGGAGAGAAATTCTGGGAGAAATTCGCTCGCTTGGAATGAATTCTCTGAATTTCAGCTGTCTCCTTCATCCCCCCCAGCAAGGGGAGGGAACACAGTGAGGGACACAGCTGCTCTGCTTGTCCTTTGGGAGACAATTGGTCACTTCTTCAAAGCTGAACACGAGCAGTGAAGCAGAAAGCAGGAAATGGGGCAATTCGGGGAGCACCAAAATTCAACCCCACAGGTGACAAGAGCAGCCCCCTTTGCTGCTGGAAAGTGGGGCTGGCACCTCACCCATGCAAACCCCTCCTGCACAGCCCTCTGAGGGACAAGGAGAAAGCACCACCAAAACCAGTGAGCTGTGCACAGAAACCCTGCAGACAGCTCGCACTGGGATCACAATGGAGTTTGGATCAAGTTGGATAAGGCAGCCTACACCCTCCTGTCACCAGTGAAGGATAAACGATGTGGCAATTTCCTGTCAGAGCTGAATTCTGTGCTCCTGGTCTCTTCTTGCTGGTGTATTTTTGCCATCTAGTGGTAAAGAGACAGAGCAGGGAAAAACCAGAGAGCTGAGACAGCACATGGATGTTTTCCATGCACATGTCAGCAGGACACAGCACAGGAGCAGGGTGTCCACCTAAAGCCTCTCAACACTGATTAACTCTCGAAAAATTAACTCAACAAAACACCTCAGAATTGGATTCCCCCCACACCCCAGGGAACAGCTGTGGGTGGGGTTTGTTCCGTTTTTTTATCATGTTTACTGCAGTCAAGCTGCCGAATGCCACCAAGAGGTAATCAGGAAAACAGCTCAATATCTGAGGGCGAGGGAAGCATTTCAATGGCCAGGCTATAATGAAAAATCCTTTTAGGAGGAAAAATGCACCCTGCAGGATTTCCAAGCATCACATCCATCTCTTAGGAATGGAAGGAATAGCTCTTTGTCATAACCAAATGGTGCAAATCCTCCATAATACAGGATAAATGACCAAGAAAGCTGCATAAGCCTGTCATCAAATCCAACTAAATCAATAAAACCCACAACGCAAAGTGCTGTTCCAGTTCTCTCTGTTTTCAGCTCCTGAAGCAATGCTGGTTCCGGCTGACACCAAAGGGCAGCTTCTGCCAGTACAGAGCACCACACACTCAATCTCTGACACAACAACATTTACTGACAACACAGACTGGTTTCCCGAGACAAAGTACAGTAACAGCAAATTTGCTGTTCAACCACAGAGGTCAGACAGGCACAGCACTGGGGGACATTCCCTCAGGGACAAGTCCCATCTGGTGTCACCTTGATTTCCAGCCCACAGCAGGACAGAGCTCCAAGGAAGGAGGCTGAGGAAAGGTTGAGGAAACAGGAAGACAGAAAAAGACACCACAAAGGGAGGAGCTGAGGGGGCTTCAGGTAATGTGCTAATTCAGTTCCAAGTGGGTTGTTCTGCACTAAGGTGCCAACACCCACTCTTTGGACAGGCCCTAAAAGCCTCCAGAGCATGGTCAGGTTTTTGGTTCCTTCACTAACAAGGAAGCCTGGACTGGCTGTGCACTGGCCAGGGCAGCCCTGGGTCTGTGCCAAGCCCTCCTGAGTCAGGGGCAGGACCACTCCCTTGCCTATACTTACTGAGGATTGACACTCCAGGTCATCTTCCTCATAGTCAGGGTTTACCTGATGGAACAGAATCACAGGCAGGTCAAACTCCAGCACAGCTGCAAGGGGCACACAGCCTGAGCATCACCTGAACTCCACGGGCACTGGTGCCCTGCACTGCTCCAGGCATGCAGAGCACACTGCCCACACCCAGCACGGCTCACCAGGCTGCCCATTGTTAAATAACCTGCAAACATGCAGGGAGAGTTATCTCATCCAGGGGAATCACTACAGGAGCAAGAGTACAGAGTTAACCAGTTTATGCTTTATTTTTGTTGTTTAAATTCCAAGTGGAATTTCCAGCTAGAATCTACTGGATTGGAGAAATCTTTTAGAACAAACATTATTCTAACCAGAGATCAGGTGAGCAATCTCCTCTGGGATATTCCTGTATGATCTCAGAGCGTGTTTTTGTTTTGGCTGATTAGAAAACCCAAGATTTACTGGAAAAGCTCTACACTGGATCACTACTGAAAAGGATTTGCAGTGTGCATGTGACAAAATGCTTCTGGTTTTCCAATCTGCTTATCAGAAGAATATAAAATGGGATATTTAATCTGGACTTTTCTCTATCTGCAGTTCTTACAGACTGGTCTGAAGTCAGTGTTTTCATTTTATACTCAGTTCTATGCTTCTGCTCAAAAATCAGTGATTCAAGAGAAATTACCACCACTTGAATTCATTTTCCCCCCAAGGCTCTCAGTCATTTACCATTTATTCATCAGTTAATAAAGTCACATTGAATCCTGTGCCCACATGACAGGATACTATTTAGTGCCTATTCTTTGCAGGAGAAGTTCTCGACTCGAGAATTCACACAAAAAGTGTAATCAGCTCATGACTACCCCAAACCACGATATTCTTTCAGCTCTTTCATCTGATCTCCTACATTTAGCATCTCTTTGTATTAATCCAAATGACCACTCTCCTCCCCTCCCCGTGTCCAGTTTTGGGGTGAGAAATGACAGATTTTGAGAAGGTGCCAAAGGAGGAGAGCACAGTGTGAGGCAGGCAGAGGTGCCAGCCCAGCCCACGTACCTCTGCTGCCAGGTAGTGCCCCGTGGCCAGGTGCTTGAACCTGAAGAGGCTGTTCCAGTAGCCAGCTCCGCCCCGGCAGGGATCGTGCTGCACCACCTGAGGGACAGGGACACACCTGGAATGCAGCACAGAGCCCCCCCTCCCTGCAGGACCTGCCTCATTCCACGTGCAGGGAAGGGCAAACACAACCAGGGGCTGAGAAATGACAAAACACCTTTTATCTGTCCCCAGGACTGTGCAGGGAATGCTCTGAGCTGGCTGGGAATACTGGAATATGGGAAAATTCATCCCCTCAGTTTGTGGGTGAATTAAGGAAGGGGCTCTCTATGTGCATGTGCTGCCAGGTCTTGAAACAAACCCCTACAGAAGGCAACAAATCCATCACCCTACGGGTGCAACTAAATTTCTGGCTGTTTAAAGTGGATGAGGGAAGACACCTAGAAATATTTCAAATGCAACAATACTGTACAAAAGAATTAATGTTTATATTTACTGACAAAGTGGGGCAAGGAGTGCCTCCAACACCTGTAACCCCATATTGGTTACTCTGTGGGTTAGGGTTAATCTGATTCCTAAAGAAAACTCATCACAGCTGACCTGCTCCTTTCAGGGAAGAGCTCTCTCACCTGTCCAGGTAACTGCACACACATGGGGAGTTACCACAAACTGATAACATGCCAAAGTCATGCTAATTACAGGCAGACTTTCATTTGAAATACAGGAGAAGCTGAATGTCACAGCAGATACTTCTGGAAAAGGAATCTAAAAACACCTATCTGTCATTACAATTTATTTTTTGATTCTTATATGCACTTCATAATTGAATCAGATTTAAAATCATAAACCAATGCTAATAATACCAACAGACTGAGGATATTTTCAGAAGCCAGTGATGGCCAAGGTGTTAGTCACTCTGTTTAAAAGCCAAGTGAATGTAAAAAGCCAGTTGAGACAGACTAGCAAGGGGCTGCAGCCTCCTATCAGATGAGGCTATACATAATCACATTATTCCACACCAAAAATAGAGCCTTCAGTTCACCCAGCAGGACAGTGGAAATTATAGGCTGTTGTTAAACTTCAGTGACTGGTAAGAAAATGACTTCATTGATGTTTCTCTGTGCCCTTTTCCTGAACTGTAAAGCACCTGAACTGGAGAGCTCTGCGCTGCACCATCAGAGAGCAGAGCTCCGCTGTGACTGTGCACAGAAAGCAAGTGAAGGAATTCTCATTTCAACTGGTAACACCAGGAAAATTTTACCTAAAGCGAGAAGCCCAGACAGAGTGCTTTAAACAGAAGGAGGAATTGTTCCTAGCAAGGCAGCCCCAGCCCTGCAGTCCTCACCTCCACCTCCCACAGGGCTTTGGAGCTGGTGGCAGACGTGGCCGACTGCCTGCCCGTGGTCCTGAGGAACACGTGCTGCTTCTTCCTGTGCTCGTCACACGTCAGGAACTTCTCCTGCTCGGCGTGGAACAGCCTCACCACGTCCCCCTGCCAAAGGAGGCAGCAGGCTCAGCAGGGGCAGTGCCCAGCAGGGCCCCAGCTGCAGCCAGGCACAGCTCTGCCTCTCACCCCTTTGAGGATGTCGTCCTTGTTGTCGCTCCATTTCATGAAGAGCACGATTTTCCAGCTGGTGTTGCAGTTCACTGAGTTCACCTAGAAGGAGAATGAGACCATCAGCCCCACTGTGCTGTGCCTGAACAAGATCCTGCCATGAGCCACTGTCTGATGTTTTTAGACAAATTTCACCAGAACACCGCAGGCCTGGCTGCATTGCTCTGCAGAAGGGAAGTCTTTTCTGTACCTGCTCCAGAACAAGTAATTCCAGAGCTGACTTGCTTGCAAGCCACTTGTTACACATCTGTGCTGGGAGATTTAAATTTCTTCCCAGTGACTAGTATGGGGCACATCACTGTGCCACAACTCCTGATTTTGAAGGAACAACTTGTTTTTAGCCCGTCATGCGAAAGAGATCAAACCCAAACCTCTGCCACCACCCAAGAGAAAGCAGAGCTCCAAAGCTCTTCTTTTAAGTCACTGATTACCAGGAGAACCATTCCTACTAAGCAGTGCCACAGGTACCAACCAACTTGCTGAATTCCAAACCGTGTACAAAGAGCTAAGCTGAAGCACAGAGAAGTTTGTACAGCTGCTCCAGCTGTGCCAGAGCCCCCTTACCTCATTGCATCCTGGATTATCCACAAGCTGATGGCTACTGGCATGGAGAGGCTGGCCAGCATTGACAGGATTCAGGACTACTTTGTCTCCAATGACAACCTGCAAAGAAGTGCAGCATCAGACAAATTTTCACCCTGAGAAAGCTCTTTTTCTTCCTTTTTAATTCTTTTTAATGGGAGCCATGGGAGGAAATCACCTTTTTGCAGTCTGGAGAGATGGCAGTCTGAGTGTTCCACCAGGATTCTGTCTGGTTCAGAATTTAGCTCACCAAACTCAGTGACTGAGGCAAAAACCCCTATGCTACTGGACTCAGAGCCTTGCAGACAAAGCAGACTGAGCTCTGGTACAGATGGGGCTCCAGGATAAATGATGGCTGATTGATAAATTCATTGTGTTCAGGCGCCAAATATACCTGGCCTGAACCCCAGAGCACTGAAGCTTATGATCTCCTGGTTTTAGGAAGATTCCATACTCAAGTGACTCAGATGTTGCAAAAGAAGGGATTAAAATGGCAATGCTTTTAAAGATTTCCCATGAGCAGGAGCATTTCACTTCCTTATTACCTCACTCCTCACATCCCAAGTGATGACGAATTTTGATTCTAAGCTGACAACACTGAAAACCAAGATGCTAATTATTCCTTCCAAACCTCCTGAAGGAGCTCAACACTTCCTACCATTTTGAATTGAGCAGGAATTGTGCAAGGCCAGCCTAATTAGGTCCCTTATTCCCTCCAATGTTAGATCGTTCCACGTTTCCAAAATACAAGTTACCATAGCAATTTTCCTCCCCCTCATGACAGCATAGCAAAAAGGTTGTTCCTGCATCATCATCACGCCCTGGGAGATGTGTGCATTGCATTAATTGCAAGGCAGGCCTCCCAAGTGCAGGCTGTGCCCCAGGGATGTGTGAGCAGCACTTACACTGTCCCCGATGGAGCGCAGCTTGTAGAAGGGCTGGATGTAGAACCAGGAGCCCTCATTTCCAGCTTCATCCAAGGTCACCCTCATTGCATTCTTCTCTAGCAGAGCTGGAAGCCTCTTATTTACTGTTAAGTATTTGTTACTTTTTAAGTGAAGCAGCTAGAATAAGAATCAGAGTTCAGTTCTAAGAATGCTCCTGTTCCTCCCCTCAATAACCCGAGCGTGCATGAGACAACTGCAGTGCTACACAGGGAACAAACTGAATTCTGGGCAAACACTGATGGACCCAGGCATAGCTCCACTTACACTCAGACACAGCACAAAACACCTTCAGTTAATCCAACTGTCCCTTGCCCAGCTAGGACAAACACATGGAGATGCCCTCATCACTCCAAAACAACTCGTTCAAAAAAACCCACGACCAAAACTTGTGAAATGCTGGGGACTAAGTGGCTCTTCCTGGTAAGAGGCAAAGCTGCTCTTCTCTTGCTTTGCTTGGTCTCATCTAACAACAAAAAATTAACTATTTCTATTGATTTTCCTTCTCTGTGTCAGTTTATGATTTAAGTGTCAACATTTCACTGTAAGAGGATATTTGGTGTTGTACATGTGCCACCTCCCAACAACTCTAATGAGGGCTCTAACAAGGATTTTTGAAGAAAACAATCAATGGGGACCTCAAAACCAAGCACAATTAACCATAATAAAACACTGATGTCAACACAGATGTAATACCCAGGATCCCACTTCAGAGCACTGTGAAACCTGGCAAAACTACAGGCTCTTGATCATCAATTCCAGAAACCTGAAGTCCACTGAGCAGGGAATTTTCAACTAAATGCTCTCCAGCTTGCACAGATGTTCACAGCCTACCTGGATGACATTCCCATACTGGATGACTGTTCCCAGCAGTTTTCTGTTTTCAGTTTCATTCTGTTTCTTTTCCAAATCTGCTGCATGCTGAAATTAAAGGAGAACAGTTCAATTGCTGAGTGTTTTAGAAAAGGGAGTTTTACAAAACTCCCTTTTCTTCAAGATTATTTCAAAGGACTGGAAAAACAGCAAGCATCTGAAAGAGCCTAATTTCCTCTTTTTCCAGCTTCCAACAGTGTAATTTCCAATTCCCTTTTTCAACTGTTTGGGGAGATAGACACACATCATTTAAGTAACCCGTAATTTGGGTACAATTGGACAAAATTCTGCAATAAAACATGAGATGAAAAGCTCAGACAAGACAGAGGCAGATACCTAGGGAGGGAAAGGTGAAAAAGGGATGGGTAACAGCTCCAGCCAGGAATTATTTTTTTCATTTCTACTGACTTCTACACAAATTGAAGAAAAAGAACCAAAGTTGAGGTTCTGTTTTCCTTAGCCAACACAGGCTCCAGCGGCCCTCCAGGCTGTGTTTCTCTGGAGACCCCAGTGCCCCTCCCTGTTCAGCTCCCTGGGGTGATGGAGCCTCTGTGCCAGCTGAGCGTTCCTGCACCACCATGACAGGGAAAGCAAAGGGGAAACCCTTGCCAAATTGAATTATTATAAGGACACAAGGCCCTAATTAACAATTAACAATGAGCCTCTTGCCACTGTTGTTTTTAAAGTGAGCTATTTGGCCCAGGCTGTTTTTAAACAATTTCATTTAGTAAAGAACTTCTTTACTTCACAGGAAGGATAACATTTTGAATTAAAAACATAAATCTGTATTCACTTTAACTGCTATCTGAAGGTGGAGAGCAATTGAAAATTGGACTTTTTAGGAGGCTGAGCATCAAGGATTACAGTTTGGTTCTCAGGTCTCAAGGACTGTGGTGGGTCCCGGTTTCTCTTGGAGAAGAAAAGTGCCCACAGTTCCTCACTACAGGGAGGTGAAGTACCAGGCCAAAGGAGCAGCTATTTGCACACTGCTAGAGAACTTCACTAGCTCCAGCTCACTCAAAATGTGCTGTTTCCAGAGGCTGTGCTAGGTATGAAAACTGGCTTCTTACTCCAGGAGAACCTGAGATATAGCTGCTCTTTCAATTCCAAAACTTTATTCAGTCATGCAATGCATCATCATTTTCTCTGTATTACTAAAATACAACTTTTTTGCTTGATTTGCAAGTATTCTGTCAAGAAAAGGTTTCTTCAAGTCACCAGAGCCCTCCCAAACAACAGCAACCACAGCCAGGACTGCCCTGCCACACTGGGTGCCACATTTATTATAAATACAAAACGCAAGTTTTTCTCTGTGAAAGTACAACTAGGACTTAGGATGTACTACAAAAGCACTCCCCAGACCTGACAGTCACTCCAGGAGAAGCACTTTTCTGGCCACTAGATGTCAGCTCCTCAAGCAGCTCGGATGCTGCGACCACAGAGAGAGACAAGTGTCCCAGATTTGAAATCCCTTAAATGGCATTAACTTAAAATAACCTGACCTCAGCATGGAGCGCTCCATGGCAGACAATAAATTCCACCAGCAGACAAACAGAAGCCAAAAAAGGCAAGTGATGATGATGAACACATCTTGCATCATCAGCTGCGTTGGAAATGCAGCGCTCTGATAAAGAAATCTCATCCTGGGCAGAGCTCCCAGCCATGAGCACAGGGGTTCAGAGCACTCCATGTGCCAGCAAGTGGCAAAGGTGACACATGGACACACAGGACTGGCAGGAGGAAGTTCTGAGATATTTCCATGACACACAGTTATTTTCAAGCCCCAGGCCTGACTCAACCCATCAGAGTTCACATGTAAGGGATGCAGGTTGAATAAACCCCAATAAAACTGTAAGGCACTCAAACCCTTCCTCCAAATCAAGCAGGTCTTGGTGGGACATTTCTGTGCAAGCATTACTGGGGTCAGGCTAATCCTGGAAGAATCTTATCCTGGAAAAACCTCATCCTGGATTTCCAGGACCCTGGCACAAAAGGGTCAGTGCCAGATGAACAGGGACAGGTCCCAGACACCCACACTGGGATGTACTTAGGGAAAGGGAGACAACTCCACATGAGAATGTAATCCAGGGCAATGCCAAAGCCTTTTCCTTCTACATGTTGCAGTATTTAGGCTCTAATTTCTGTGAAAACCCATGAAGTCTCCCTTTTCCTGATACACCAAGCAGCCAACCCCAGAACCATGATCATTCTAAACCTGCTGCCACAGCCTCCTTCCCTTATCAACATGAGAAACACGGCCCAGGTGAGAGAGCTTTGTGCTACCAAAATAGCTTTGTCCCTGCCAAGCTGATACTTTTGGGTTATAAATACATTTCTTGAAGCAGAAGGAGTCCACCAGTGGGTCTTTGTGAAGTGCAGAGCGAGGCAGCCATATGGCAATCAGCAAGTGACACTCTCCTACGGGGCCATTTCGTATTCCAGGCTACAATGAGCTTAATATAGGCTCAAAGAACCTAAAAATATCCAGAATTGTAATTTTGACATGAAGTACTCCAGCTATGTAATTTTAACATAAACACTGAGTTTATTTAACTCTAAAGTCAACAGATGGTATTTAAGTTAAGTTGGCTTTTTTTTATATAGGAGCTCTAAAAACAGCAATCAACTGCCTTACTGAGTTTTCAGCTGCTGAATGTCAACATTTTACCCAGAAAATATTAAATACTGCAAGCTAATAAGGAAGGAAAGGCTGTCTGGCCTTATAATTACTCATAATTACCCATCAACCTTTCCATATATCAACAGGAGCAATGTTTGTTCGAGCAGTCCCAATAGATTGATCAGCCCAGCAGCTCCTGGTTCCCCATGCTGGGATGCAGGGCCTGAGAATCCTCTGTGCAATTGTTTCAAGGGTCCCTTTTTTATGCTTTTAACACCCAAAATGCTCCCCTGGAGCATTTTATCTCTACCACAGGTTAAAGACAGGAGCTCCCCAGGCTACCCCAGTATCACAGGCACAGCACTGGGGGACATAGACCTTGAGCAGGAACAGAAGAGGGCTCTTTCCACTTTCTGTGAATCAGACAGAACCCAGGGAATGGCTGGAGCTGTGCCAGGGCAGGTTTAGGATGGATTTTTGGGAAAGGTTCATCCCCAGAGTGTGCTGGGCACTGCCCAGGCTCCCCATGGAATGGGCATGGCCCCGAGGCTGCCAGAGCATTGGACAGCACTCCTGGGGACAGGGTGGGACTGTTGGGGTGTCTGTGCAGGGCCAGGAGCTGGGATGATCCCTGTGAGTCTCTTCCAACTCAGCTTATTCTGTGATTTTACCATAAATCAGAGGACTGAAGACTTGGACTGAATGTCTCCAAAGGAATCTCACATGCTGATTTATTTCTACATACACTCGGCATCTCCTCCATAACCGTGCCAAGCTGGCTGGAAATGCTGGTTTGGAGCAGGATGGGTGTGAGGAGGGCCCTGCAGAGGGATACTCACGTGCAGTTTGTTGAGCAGCACAGCATCCGTGGTGCTGTTGGCTCCGGGCTTTGCTGCCTTCCAGAACTGCTTCTGCGCCGAGTAGCGGTTCATGGGACACAGCTTGAACAGGCAATCTAGAAAAACAGGCAACAAACACAGACATGGCTTCAGCCTCTCACCATCAACTGGATTACTGCTGCTAACGCTCTCCAACTATTCCAGCGGCAAGGAAAGCTTTATAAACAAATTCCAAAAAGCTCTTGATCAGACGAATGCTTTTCTGAGCAACAGGAATGTCGCCCCGTGCATGATAAAAACTAACTGCTGCTGCCAACATCTGATGCAAGACCAGAAAATTTATAACTTGTCCCAGTCAAAAACGGTACCAGACTAAAATGGCAACACGTTCCAGTGCTTTCCCAGGCAAACAGACTTGGTTTCTGCACTCTCAGCTTGGAGTTTTTGTACTTCAGCAGGTAAACTCTGTTAGGTTGGGGCTTTTTGCTTTGGATTTTTTCACTGTTGTTGTTGTCAGTTTAGATTTTAAATCCCTTCTATTGCTAGGGAAAACTGGGCAAAAAAATAGGAGAAACTCTTCACCTAATGAAGTGGCAGCAGCATAAAATACCCTCAAACAACAGCCTGTACAAGCACAGACATTCAAGGCATGGCTTGAGGTAACATCAAACCCCTCAGGGTGTCAGGTTCTATACCCAGTGCAGCAACACAGTTTATTTAACATTCTGCCTGGCTAAAGCCAGGAATCACAGCTCATTAGTCTTATTAAAAATACATTTTTGTATCAGAGATGCTAACTTATCAGTAATAAACCCACATGAGCTGCAGTGACTGTTTTTCCTCCTGTCGTCGCTAAGCAACGGAACACGCAAAAAAATAAATTCAGCTATTCAAAGGCAGCGCCCAAAGTAGGAGCTCAGAAGTTCAAACAAAGTGCCAGAAGAGCCAGGAGGCTGTTCCCAGCCTCTCTGGCAGCAGAGTGGATGTCAGGCTTCAGGCTCCTCGTTCATGCAGCCTTTGTCCAGGCTCCTGATGCATTCCTACAATTTGGGAAGCAGCAAGGTGAGGAGGAACCCGCCTGGGGTTTATCCTCCGTGCCTGAAAAGCAGAGCTGCTTGTTCATGGGTATTCTGGATGCACATCAAGCAGAAAGGGAGACACGCCATGCTGGAGACAGGTCATGGCAGCTCTGCCCCAGGCTGAAGTTGCTGAAGGGGCTGAGACAGACCTTGGCACTTTCACCTCTGTACGCTGTTTGAGATGGACACCGTCACTCTGCTCATGCCTTTCCTCCAATCCATCCCCAGAGCCCAACAGGCAACGTCAAACACCTTTCACAGAAGGGCAAAGAATCCCAGAATGGTTTGGGTTGGAAGGACCTTAGAGATGATCCCATTCCACCCTGGTTTACCAGCCCAGGACCCCAAAAACAGATGTGGCAGGAGCTGGGCATGGCACTGGGGCCCTTTGACAGTGACACTGGGGAAGGACAGAGCTCAGGGCACAAGGAGGGACACTGAGCTGCATCTCTGCAGAAACACTCAGCTCCACTGCATCCCCACTGCCAGCCTGGGGCCGCTGAAGCACCAGGAAAAGTGCAAACCACACTTCCCAGGTTTGCTCCTCACCCTTTTTCCCATTTCCACCAGGATGATTCACAGAGATTGACAGCACAGCAGAGATTCAAAAAGCCACTGCGGGCTGGCACTTGGAGCTAAGACTGCATTGTAAGCAACACACCAGTTATAAAATTTTCTATTTTTGCTTAAACCATCAGTTCACACAATGACAGCAATTAACACACAGAACTGCAGAGAAGAATTAATTGTATGCTAGGTTTAGTCACAGTGCACTTCTTTCCATCCTTTTTTCAGTCAAGAAAGTTGTCAAGTTAGGCTTAACTTCTAAATTGTTAACTGCAAGTAACCCCTCTCCTGCCTGAAGCAGCCAGAGAGGGCTACAAGAGTTTGACCTTGTCCAGTGCAAGAAGAGAAGGCATAATATGTTTTCCTTACATTTTCTCCCTAGTAACAAAGCTGCAGATCTAAAACAAACAATGAAAAGCACCCAATATATTTATTTTCTTGTATTTGTTCTATGAAATCTATTTCTGAAGTGGTTGAGAAGTTCAACTTTGCCTTATTCACCTTCATATGGCCACCAAATGTATTTCGCCACAGGTCAAACTACATGAACTTTCTGGACAGAAGAGTTTTGGATCTCCAGACCCCGCTGCCTTGGATGTTTACAAAGTCAAGGATGTGCTGGCTGAGCACCATCGTGGTCATTGATCTGTAACCCACAGTCCTGATGACTGTGCAAGATAAACCCGTGCTTGTCAGACACCATCCTTCTGGAATTTAGGTCTAGTTCTACAACACGAGCCAAAAATCAAAAGCCAAAAATGAAAAGTGAAGCCAAAGGAGCCCAAAGCATCAGCTCCCTGCTCCGCTCAGTGATTCAAGCAGCTTTAGCCACATAGGAAAGGTGATAAATAAAGCAATTACTGCACAGTAACGACATCTTTTTATAGACTGTTTGTTGCATATTAACCAGGAAGGAATGCATTTTCCTTTCAGATCTTCATGATACACAGTGAAAAATGGCAGAATTGCACAATGAGGTAGCATAAAAATAAAATACTACGTCACTGTTGATGAAATGATGATACATCAAGCCTGAGCACCCAACAAAGGTCCTGCAGGAAAGAGGGATTGCATAATCCTACACTAACTACCCCTTCAGGATGAGGAATGCTCCATGGGCACATATTAAATGCGCATTTCAGTTCTTCCCAGCTAAATCCTGCTCCTCCCTCAGCGACTGCTCTGCACGGAATAAAGCGAGGCTGCAACTGCACCACGTGAGAGATGAATGCTCTCACTGGTGGGACACTCACAGCCCACGTGGGCCTCTGCCACCTGCAGCTCCTGAAATATCACAGCGAGGATTGGTTACCCTCTGCGTGCACCAGCAGCACAGAGGAGTTGGCAAAAGCAAGGATCCTGGGAAGGGTAGAAACCCCCGTGTTCCCAAGTATTTTGGGGTTCAAGGAAGAAGGAAACTTGCCAGCAACGTTATTCCAACTGCCATTCCTTCTATCCCGTGCTTTTCATTTGCTCTTCCATCTTCTCTCTTCTTGACTAGACTGTGCTTCTTCCCAAGCCAGCAGAGATTCCAAACTTCCAACCCTTCCCTCCAGTCCAAGCCCAAGCAGCCACATCTCAAATGCCCAACTTTTGCCCTCACAGCACAGTGAAAAACCTGACAAAGACAGCTTTGTCTTACCATGGATTCCACCACGTGCGATTTTAAGTCACATTTAGGTAGTACATTAATGAGATTATTTGAAAATATAATGAAAGACTTCTCCAAAACTGCAAATTTGCAAAAATGTTAGAGAGGCTGAAATGACAGGAGAAGGGAGTTGGGTATTTCAGAGCCCACCCAAGACATAATCACCTTTTTCACACAAAACTTCCTAGAAATACCCAAGTCAAACATTCCCACGCAACTCCAGTCTCCCCTTCAGAGTTTCTCCCACTGCTTTGGGCATTAAGTGTTGCCACTGTGTCAGTTCCACCCTTGGTCTATGGGACAGCTCAGAAAGCTCCTGAACACGCACTGCTGCCACCCAAAGCTCCGCCAGACAACATCAAACACCTTTCAAAGAATGGCAAAGGTTCATGGAATCATGGAATGTCTTGGACTGGAAGGGACCTCAGAGCTCATCCAGTGCCACCCCTGCCATGGCAGGGACACCTCCCACTGTCCCAGGTGCTCCAGCCCCAGTGTCCAGCCTGGCCTTGGGCACTGCCAGGGACCCAGGGCAGCCATAGCTGCTCTGGGCACCTGTGCCAGGGCTGCCCATCCTGCCAGGGAAGGATTTAATCCCAATATCCCCTCCATCCCTGCCCTCTGGCAGCGGGAGCAATTCCCTGTGCCCTGTCCCTCCTTGCCCCTGCAGTCCCTCCCCCTCTCTTTTCTGCAGCTCCTTGAGGACTGCAGAGGACTCCAGACTCCATCCTGGCTGCTGCCAGAGCCCAGCTCAGTTTTGGGGGCCCCTGCCCATTTCCCTGCCCTTCTCCAGCACACCCATTCCAGAAAGATCTGGAAGCAGTTTCAGCTCCAGCCAGGCTGGTTGTGCAATCCAGCACTCATCATTTTTTCCAAATCTCCACTGCCTATTTTAAGCACTTAGGAGAAGGTCCTCACCAACTTTTCTGCAGTTGGAGAGAGCAGGAATCAAATACTCTGCTGGCAACAAAAAGGTGTGTCGTTATTTCGGGTTTTAAACCCAGACTCTCCAAAATGCCAACCGGAGAAAGGTAAGAACCAAGAGAAATTACTCCCCCTCACAAAAATCATACTTTAGGGTGCTTTCAAATGAGGGAAATCTTATAAAGATGAAGATCTTTAAATAAGTCACTTACAAATCCACTGAATATTTAACACCAACACAGCTGTTTCCTCATTACTTGGAAAAACCAAACTCATTTTTGCACAGCAAAACTAAAATTAAAAGAAAAACAGCAATTCCCTGCTGAAATTTAGCATTTTCTCTTCAGACTTTTCTATACTTAGATACCTGATATTTTCTCTAGGCCAAAGCCTGCTCACAGGAGGGAATAAACACACTGATAGTATCTTTTCTTTTTATTTTAAATATGAAAGAATAGCAGCAATGACAAAGTAAAGTAGCTGGCAATGATGGACATACTGTAAATAGAAGTTGTTGACTTTGTATTTATGAAATTGCACAGCTTTAATACACTCACAAGGACGGTAATGCTCCACAAGATGAGGAGTTTATTTCAAGACAAAATGAAGACCTCTCTTGTGCTCAAATGCAGTATTTTCACACAGGAGACTTAGAGAATAACACAAAATGCACATATTCAGTTGCAGACAAGTTTCACCTTTTCAGAAACCCTTGGATTACTCCATCATCTATTTTATGCTTGTTCCCTCTGAGATTTAAAATTAATAGATGACAGCCTAAGAGGTTCAAAGAATATGGAACAAAAGCAGCTACAGAAATGTGTTGATTATTAATCATTCCTGCATTTCCATGAAGAGGGAGAAAAAAGAACCTGATCCTACTGCAATGACTCTCTTTGTGATGAGAAGACATCTTTTCATTCTCAGTTCTCAGGGCTGAAGCTTTGCTGGGAGCACAGCAGCTCGGATCAGAACAGGGTTTTGTGGTCCCAAAGGAGCTCCAGCCACCCACAGCTCCACCTCAGCAAGAAACCAAACCTGGGCCCTGCACATTCAGCCTGGGGGAAGAACTCCACTGAATTCCGACCTCATGCTGCCAACAGTCGTGCCATTCCACAGGAGGGGACACTGAAGCACAGGTGAGCAGGGCTGGTATGGAACAGGGAAATCTGGGGCTGCCCCTGGATCCCTGGCAGTGCCCAAGGCCAGGCTGGATGGGACTCTGAGCACCCTGGGACAGTGGAAGGTGTCCCTGCCATGCTCCTTCCAACCCAACCCATTCTGGGATTCTACCCCAGGCCCAAAGATCCCAGAGCAATCACCTCCCTCTGCAAAGAGCCCAATCACTCAGGATTCAAACCCTGAACTAATTACATGACAGAATTTATTAGTGGTTTCTGCTGTGGTGACGTCTGTTACCTCCCTGCTTTGTGCTGCTGCATCTTGTGTTTCAAGGGCTTTCAACACTTTGCTTTTTAAAGCAGAATAAAGGGGGAAAAATCACCCTTGCAACCAACATTTAAATTGAGAGTGTGCACGATTTGTGATCTAAATATATTTTAATTTCTATGTTAAAATAACCACCCTCAACTCCTATCTGCAAGACACGAGGGTAACCACCCTCTTGCTATTATATTCATTTATGCAAAGCCCTACCAGTGGGAATTGCTGCTTCATTTGTTCAAGCTGTAACAACACAGGAAATAATGTAATTGTTCTTAACTTGGAGCTGAGGTATCAAAGCAAAGGGAGAAGACTGAGCAGAGATTTCAGAGAGAGAAAAACTATCCACATGAGAGCTGGACACGGAATATCAATGTCTGCTAAAGCTGACCTGAGAAATGCACCTTTAAGTAAACACCTTGTGTTCCAAAGAGTTCAGAACACACCAGTGTTTGTTTTATTTCTACACGTAACCTCTTTGGTCTCCTTCAAAAAGAAAACTGCTACTCGAAAAGAGAGAAATATTTAGACACTGGATATACAGGCAGTTCCAAAAGGAAACATTTGCAGGAAAGACCAGATGCTTTTTTCTATCTCTGGTACTGAGGGAAGATGCTGGGTGAAAACACAGAGCCAGAAGGGAGAGCAGCAGAAGTAGAAAGGAAAAAACCCAAACCCCCACTGATTTAACTACACCATATTCCATCTGACATCCATTCAGGCTAAAAAAGCAAGAAAACCATTCCTAAAACCATTCCTCTCCTTGCCATCACAATAGATAATGTGCTCCTGGATGGGCAACACAGTCTACAAGAGATGTGAGATGGCAAAGCAGAGCAAGGTCCCTCAGAGAAAGCTGCTAAGGACACAGTGAGTGCACCAGGATCCCTGCAAGCATTAAGGTACAGCCTCATTTATGGACACAATGGGTAACTTCAACCAGGAGAAGCTACTTTAGAATAATCTCTTTATAAATCATCAAAGCACCTTGATGGCTCCTGGCTAATAACATACAAATCAGGAAAAAAAAATCTCTCCATGTTGAGGAGAGGGGAAAAGAGAGGGAAAAACCCCAAGCGAGGGTTCAGAGCTGCACACACTAATGAGAGCTAAGATCCCAAGGAAGCTGCTGGTTCCACTGAGGGTTTCTGTCTTACCTCAGCTCCATCTCTGGTCCAGCATGAAAAGAAACCCTGAACAAGATGCCACCTGGACAAATTGAAAGGCCATCCCTTTCTCTCCCTCACAAGCACTGAAAATCAACTTTTACACACAAGGAGAAGGATTCATACTTTATATGAAGGGAATTCAGCAAACTAATGCCATAGGAGTAGCAGAAGCAGTTTTAAGTAAATTGTTGTGGCTCCAGCCTTTGTCCCAGCCTGGGAGCTGGATCCTTGACCCAGGAAGCCATTCCCAATCTCCATTTCAATAGTTTCCATGACAAATCTCCCCATGAGACACCAACACAATTCTCAGGACAGGAACCCTGTGACATTCCCTCCTCAAAATCTTTGGGTCTTTTCAGTCTACATCACACCCTGGCAGTAAGCCAAAGCATATTTATTTTCTGGCTGAATTTCATTTAATTTTGGCTGCTCACCCCTTGGATTTCACTCTCACATTTGCTTCTTCACTTGCTGCTGCTTTTCC
>NW_005054420.1:1035683-1070192 GCF_000277835.1 Geospiza fortis | reverse complement strand
CCTGCTGAAAACAGGGCAGGAAGTGGGGGCAGGAGGCAGGGAAAGCTTGGACAGTCTGAGCACAGGAAGAACAAGGAAGATCAAATTTCAAACCCCCTCTGGAAGCGTCAGTGTTGACCAGCATGGAAAGAATACTGTTCTGCTATTAGACAGAGCTGACTGAACAGCATAATAAAAGTCACTTCTATTTAAAAACATTTCGTGTGTGTTTCTCAAGGAATGAACCACCACAGCATCACGCAAGAGAAAAGGCAAATTTTTCAGCTGTTCAATAAAGCAACTCCATTTTCAGCTCTTAAATGGATTTGGCTTAAAGAAAAACCGCATTGCCAAAAAGAGATGTAGGGAGATTAAATAAATATTTGATAATATTATTGAGGTCTTGCTTGGAAGAATGGAAGAAATAATAAAATTGAATTTAGAGCTTCAATTTTTCTTACGCTAATGAAGCGCTTGGGATCCCTTGCCTGAATTGCTTTATTTGTTTCTGTCCCTCTGCGCCAGGTGCTGCCCTCCTGAACTGCCAGCCCATTGCCCCTGCAGAATTCCAAATGCAGGTTCACAGGGCTGGGAGCCCCCTGGAGAGATTCCCCAGCTCATCCCTCCCTTCCAAGGGCAGAATCAGCTCCATTCCTGGCGTAACACCTGAAGGGATCCCTTCCAGCACTCCACTGTTTCTGTATCTAACCCATTCATTTTTACAGATTCCTGCCATAATTTGCTTCCCTCTCCACATGGACACAGCAGAAGAGAACTTCTCCCTCTCCCAGCAGTACCTGCAGGCTCCTCTGTCCCACAGCTACCAAGATGCAAGACTGGTCAGGGGCCCTCCTGCCCATTTCCCTCCTGGATTTTCTCTCAAACCTTTCTGGAAGTACAAGAAACTTCACTAGAGGCTCTGCCAGAAAGAAAAACTGGAAAAAAATAATTACTGCTTTTTAGCAATGCTTCTTTTTCTGTATTTTTCAAGGCAGCAACTGCACTTTTTGTCACAGCACAGCACTGACAACTTCTTTTCCAACCACAGTTCCCACACCATGGATCCTTCCCTATGGCACTGCCACGTGCCCACCCTCCTCCTCTCTGGATGAGCCAAGTGAGAGCAGTCTTTGACAGATTCTGAGTGAATTCCCAAGCTGGTGTCTCCTCTGCAGAGCTCACAGAGCACAGCCAGCTGTGACCAACACTGTGGGCAGACATGGGCAGCACCCAGGAGCTTTGAGCTGCCACAGATGCTCAACCATCCAGAAACTGGCTTAATAAAGCAAAGATAAATGCAAAAAAACCCAGGCCTGCCTTAACTCTAGGAAACAACACCCTGGACTGAGCAGAGCAGAGTCCGGCTGCCCAGCTGTGCTGCAAACCCAGCACAACACCCCTGCCCACATCTGCTCTGAGTCTGCAAGTCTGATTCCTTCCTTTCTATTGCTGGGCTTGAGTCTTTCACCTCCCGAAGGCCTCTCCCTCCTCTCCACTTTAAACAGTCCCCATCCTCTCTGGCAGGGGCCCAGAGATGCTCTGCTGAGCCCTAGCAAGTGATGCAGCTCAATCTGTCCAAGCTCGCTCCGGCGCTGGGCGCCGCTTCCCCTCCCGGGAACACAGCACGGAAAACGCCAACAAATCATACAGCTAATTAAAACCTGGCCTCCAGAACGCAATCCCAGCACTGAAGGATGCACTCTGGAAGTCATTTTAATAAGCAGGTTATGCTGACAAGGTGTATATACCCCGTAAACACAAGTGCTGCCATATATTGCCTCTGCAGCAGCAAAGCAGAAAGTAAAAGAGCCAAGCACTTCTGAAAAGCACAATATTCCAGTCTGACAGCACTTAGGAGTTAAGCTGTGCCAGCACCGCTGCTGAAACACAATCCACGGCTTTAGAGATCAAAAATGAAAGTGGAAAATAGTCCCTAAAGCAGTAAAACAGCCCCTTGCAGGCAGAGCTCCGAGCTGTGCGCTACCAAATAAGGGCAGCGAGCGGCGGGAGCCAAGGCAGCGGAGCCGCGCTGGATCCGCAGCTGAGCACAGGCAGGGATGGGAGGCAGCCAGCCCCGCTGGGCTGCACTGCAGATGGGAACAGCAAATGTTCCCTGGCCCTGGGCGGGAGCAGAGCCTGCCAGGATGGGCCTGCAGGCAGAACCCCCCTGGCAGCATGCCCTGGGGTCCGTGGGGCTGCCAGTGCAGGGCTGCCACTGCAAACACCAACCCCAGAGGCTGTGCGAGACACCCACCTAACCCTGCCTTCTCCTGAAGCACCTGAGAGCCACAGAACGACCAGGCTGGAAGGGAACGTCAAGATCGTTGAGTCCAACCCAGCCCCAGCACCTCAACCAAACCCTGGCACCCAGTGCCACATCCAGGCTTTGTTAAACACACCCAGGGATGGTGACCCCACCACCTCCCCAGGCAGCCATTCCAGAACTTTATCTCTCTTTCTGTAAAAAACTTTTTGCTAACATCTAACCCAGACTTCCCTTGGTGCAGCTTAAGACAAAGCCTGCAAGGAAAACCCCAGATCCTGGGGATGCTCCGTGTGCCCCACAGGGATGTAATTCACCTGCTGCACGGAGCTGCCCAAGTGCTTCCACACAAGCACAAACACAGAGCTGCTGAGGAGAAACTGCTCCTTTTTCAACTTCAGCTGAGCTGTTGTTTTCCTCTCTCTTTTTTAAACGCATGGATGTAATTCAATTTATTTCTGCCTGCTCTACTAGCTCATTGTCTTCCAGCAAAAGAAGCGGAACATGCTATCATCCATCTCAGGGATGTTTCATCCACGCTCCCAGTGTGAGCCTTCTGCAGAAATAAACACTCTGTTAACTTGGTGTCTATTTTCCAACAGACAGAGCAGCTTCTCTGGCTCCTTGGTTTATCACAGCTGAGGAGAACAGGCTGTAAGAGCCCCCAGGAACACCAAAACTTCCCAGGATACGCCAAGGAGTTAAAACAACCTGCAAAGAAAACCACAAAATCCACTTCTTTAACTCCACGTGCAACTACAAAGCAAAGGAGTCTTGGTTTAGGTGCTGACAATGCCTCCCTTATTGCCCTGAAATCTTGGAGACAAAAGCACTCAGTAAAAAGAATATCCTGTGTGTGTATGCCTGAAAACTCCACAGAAAATAAATGTATTCAGGCTGCTTTGTGCTACAGCTATTTAAAAACTTCCTTTCCCACAAAGAACAATAATTAGGTATTTTCACTGTTTTCAGCCATTTTCAGGCTGCCTTACTGACACAGTGCTAACACATGAATCAGGGAGCGAGAATGCTGGATTCAGAAGTGATGGATGGGCTGGGAGAATTATTAAATAACACCAGCTGCACCACTGAAAGCATCCTACACTCACATCCACCCAGAGTCAGCAAAGAGCCGTCCTGGCTCACAAACACCACCCCTGCCAGTAGCCTCCGAGCACAAATAACCTTCCAAGTTCAGAAAAATGAACTGAAATCTTCTTTTAGCACTGTCTCTCCCTTCCGTTCTCTTGCTTCATTTGTTTCAATTACTATCTTTATTTCCAATTATTAATTGTATCATAATTGCATTAGAACTGCTTTCTGGTTGTGTCAGGTGGTCTCATCTCTACTTCCAGATCTACACCAGTTTTGAGCCTTGATTTGCAGGATTTCAGGTTTCAGACTAATTTAATCAGGTTTCAGAGGAATTTTCCTTTTCTGCACAAAATCCTGGCATTCAGAAACAGCAGAAGCAACCAAAAAAAATCTGATTCTATGCCACAGATTTGATAATATCAATTTACAGCTGAGGGTCTGCAGAGCAGGACAGAGGCACAGAGCAGGAGGTGAAAGCCTCTGCTGAGGACATGCTGGGACAGCCTGAAATGGTGACACGTGGCCAAGGCAGCCACACTCAAATCCAGCCCCACAGGAGCCAGCCCTGCTGGTTCCACAGCCAGGTTGGAGCATCCCAAAGCTCCTGGAGGCCTCTCTGGCTCTGCTGTAAATTGAGGGGAGTTCTCAGAACTTCAGCACACCGGAGCGGTGCCACTTCACCCCTGTGGTGGCACTCGCTGTTCCAGCCCCTAAAACCCAGCCCTGGCACCCTCAGCCCCAGGAGGGCTCAGCGCCCCTGCCAGCCTCCCCCAGAGGAGGTTTCAAACAATGCTGCCCAGATTTATGATCCCAGAGGAAAACTGCAGCAGCACGAGGCAGCACCGGACTGTGTCACTCACCTGCTGACCACAGGAATCATTTTTACCCACAACAATTCCAACCTCTGGAAAAAACAAGATTCTCAATCTCTCAATCCAACAAGCAACTCCCACATGATAAACCAGAAACAAGTTATGAAATCTGGATTGCAAGGGTCCTTGGTATTAGAGATGCTCAAAAAAAACAGACTCAGAAATAACTGTTTCAGCAAATCCCAAATGAAACCCAGACAATTGATGTTATCCAAAGGCTCCATCATGCAAAGTGCAAATTGTCCTGATGAAATATCTGAACCTTATTCCAAGATAAATGACACAAACAGAACAAAAATTCCCCTCAAAACATGTGAGGATAAGGAAGTTATATAAAAAACCCAAAAAAACTACATGAAAAAGATGTGAAAGCTGATTATCTGCAGTTTCCTGAGCTTTTCAATCTGGATAAGCACTTGGGACTTCCCACATGTATTTCCCATTTTACTGAGCTGCTGTGAAGAGGACACCACTAGGAACAACAAGGTAAAATTGTCTGCCAAGTCTGTGGACTTTTAAAGGTGAACTTCACGATCCCAACTGTGCCTCCTCTTTGTTCACTGAAAACATTCCAGAAGTCTGCCACTTTCCATCAAATACACAAACTGCACGTCAGGGATTTGCAGAACAAATCCATTCTTTTTGATTAAGGAACACTTAGATACTGGACATAAGTGAGATGAAAAACTTCTTCAGGGAAGAATTATGGGTCTAAACAAAAGCTATTGGCTGGCACCAACTCCGTGAATTGTATTTCCATGATCTCCAGCTCTTGCAGAAACAGAGAACCACTAATGAACACAAGTGTCACTGGTGCCCTGTGGCAGCATTTCCACTGTGCAGATTTCCCCTGTTGCTCGCTCAAAAAGCTTTGAAGGCTTTTTTTACAAGGTGAAGCCATTGCAAGCATGGTTAAAAATGTGACAAAAACTCTGTATTTGAGGAGAACCAGATGAGCAGCTGGAGAATCACGTGCACTGCAGAGCAGTTGCTGAGCCAAATCTCTTGCGTGACATGTGAGAACAATCCTGTATTTTTACAGGACAACACTGGGGCTGAAGTGTGACAGCAGCTCCGAGCAGGGACAGAACAGCACACAGGGATGGAACAGGTTTGCTGCTCCAGCCCTGAGCTGCTCTACTACAGACACTGCCAAGTGTGACAGTTTGCATGCACATTATCTCCATTTCTTTGATGTAACATGTCTGGAAAGTTGTCATCAGCTTGCCCACACTCTCAGACACTGTGTCCCACGTCTGGGGGCACAAATGACCGCTGAGCTGAGAAAGCTTCCAGCCTGCACTGCTGTGGATCCTGAGTGACTTCACACACCCCAAAGAACAAGATTTTCTTACCAAACACCCCTGTGTGGTGCTTTTCTTAATAAATACACCCAAACAGCTGCTGAGTACAAGCCTTAAGCCATATGCCTGCTACATACACAAATCAACTTTTTCACTAAAAATATTTAAACTGAAACTGTTGATAAACCCACTGTGATGGAGCAGATGGATCCGTCAGTTCCCCATCAGAACACCCTTTTGCTAGATTAAAAACTTTGCTAGATTAAAAAGAGGACTTTCAAAGCAACAGATTAAAAATCTGCAGAGGACTTTCAAAGAAGGAACAGAGTTGTTCTGCACATCCTTGAAGGGGCAGAATCACAGAATGATTTAGGCTGGAAAAGACCTTTGAGATCAAGTCCAGCCTATGAGCAGACACCTCCTCACCAACTAAACCATGGCACTGAGTGCCACGTCCAGTCTTTTAAAATCAGTTTAAACAGCGCAGAAATGCACACAGGATGGACAAGGAACTTGACTAAACCCAAAGGTGCCTGAAGGCCACCATGCCCATGAGGCTGTCACCTCCTCCCTCCTGAGCAGTGCAGGGAAAGCCGCTTTGCTCACAGCCTTCCCCAGAGCCCATGTGGGCTCTCCCCAGGGGATGCACAGAGCTCTGGACAGCACAAATTCCCAGGACTGCCTGCAGGAGCAGCCTTGCTGGAGGATCCTCCCCCAGTGCCCCAGGCAGCTGCTCCTGCCTACTCCCACCCCACACTCTCCTCCATGGCAACCCTTCCTGCACAGGGGAAGTTCAGGAGAGGAGCAGGGATGAGTGCTGAGAGCTCAGCACAGCGGGCACCAGGAGCGGCTGCACAGCCTCAGCAGCTCAGCCCTCGTGTAAATTCCAGCCAGAGGTGGCAATGGTTCCATCAGAGCCCCAAAAGCCACAGCTGGCAGCTGGAGGTGGCACCCAAGCCCTCCAGGAGCCTGTCAGAGCTCCATCACAGAGGGATGAAGAATTCCTGTGGAGCCACGTCTGAGGAAAAGGTTATTCCACTGGACACCTTCCCTTCCCAAACATCACAAATATCCAGTCCTATCATCTATTCCTGCCATCCTCAGGAGTGTAAAAGAGGGATAAAAAGGTTATTGCAGCTTCCTGTACACTCCACCAGCTCTGGGTTTGTGTGTATTTACTCAGGATCTGTTCTGGTTTGTGTGTATTTACTCAGGATCTGCTCAAAAATTCCCTCTGACACATTGAGAAACTCTCACTAGGTCACCTGACTGCTTCAGCAAGAGCTCTGTCCAGAACCAACTCTCTCCACACCACTCCCAAAGAGCTTGAGGACATAAAACAGCACAAGGCAAATCTCACCCTCGAGGACATTTAGTGTTGTACAGAGGAACTCAGCATTTATCCGGAACAAAAATCTGGGTAAGCTTACCTTTGCACTTACAAAATAATAAATATTTATAAACAAACGTTCTCCTTTCTGCTCATCAATATCAGGGCACTATGCCTTTACACTTTAAAAATCTAAATATTGGAAGTGTGGTTTAAATTAGCACAGTGCACAAGATGCTGCCAGTGAATTCTCCACCAATAAAAACCACATTTGGAGGCGGGAGAAACTCTGGGAGCTTCCAACACGCGCCACACAACAGATATTCAAAGTAGCTGAGTCACTGTGGGTTTCTGAAATGAGCCTCCACCAGGACTGAAGGAAGGAACATTAAGTGACAGGCGCTTCAAAATCTCTCACAGATAAAAGTTTTTCTTTTAAAGTTCCTGAGTTTTTCAGACTAAAGCTGCAGCTTCTTTACTTCACACTTTTTCCCCTTTTATTTTTGGTTTTTGGAGACTTTGATATCAAGCTCCCAACACAATGTTTAACTTCAATCCTGCATTAAACATCAGAGCAAGGACCAGGCTGAGCAGACTTCTAAAAAGCCAGAGCAGACAGACAAATCCAGCAAAGGTACAAGAAAGAGAACAGTAAATGCAAACAGTGCAAATACCTGGAGGGAACACAAGGTACAGCAAGATGGAATTAATTCAGTGTGAGATGCAGAGGGCTCCCCCCAACCCCTTCCTGGTTTTAGGCAGGAGCAAACCTTGGGGAAGGATCCTCAGTACAGCACAAATCTGTGCAGCCATCAGGTAGGAAGGAAAATAACAGGTAGGAAAATAACACAGAAAGCTCAAAGAAAAGAATTTCTGCTCAGAAAAATCCCCTGTCCCTGGAAATGGCCTGAAAAACAAAAAGCCATTTTTATATTTCTTTTTTCCCCCAAAGAACTTTACTTTTTCTCTAAGGTTTTGGGATGTGCTTCTGAATTTCAAAAAATGAAAAATGTGGATATTTTCATATTCTTTCTCAGTAAGGGATTCATGGAGAAGCTGAAAGAACAGAATATTTTCTCCTGTTCGATTCTGAACATTGTTTCACTCATTAGTGGGAAGAGTAAGAACTCCATGTGGACCCCACATCTCAAAACCTTGCTAAGATTTTTCCTCCCATCCTTCCACAACCCCCTCTCTCCATTTAGTGGGTGCAGAGGCAGCACAGGGAATTGTGACGCCCCTGTGGAAACACATCCTGAAACAGCTCAGCCTCAGCACAGCTGCAGGGCTTCCCCCTCAATCAAACACTGCAGAAAGGCACAGATTAAATCACATTTCTTCCCTTTGCAGCTCTCCCTGCTACTCCTGTGCCTTCAAGGTCCTCCCAGTATTGCTCAGCACTGAGGACAGGGAACACTGAGCAGCTGTGGTGATGCCTTCTGATCTTTCAAGGTAACTGCACCTAAATACTAAAAAATAAACATGAAAACACATCCTTCTCAGGTATTTTTTCAACAGACAAAAACTACAAATTAAATGTCAACTGTGATATTAAGATTAAAAGGAGCTGCTGTGAAGTACTAGTGGATGTTCATAGTATAAGCTACTACAATTAAACATAAAATCATCTCTGTATGTTGTACTCCTTTCTCCTACAATGTTTATTTGTTTATATATACATACAGAAATATACACATGAACCTGTAAGGAGACTGCAATACAAATAAGCTGTTAAAACCCAGAGTTCTCTGCAGGCAAATTCTGGTCCCAATGCAGAATTATCATCTGTCAACTTGCCCAAATCATCTCAGAACACAAAAACTTGCAGCACATGACAGGCTGCATATGGAAAAAATTATATTTGGGATTAAATCTTATAGATCATATTTGAAGGATCTTCTCCTCATTGTCATTTTTCATGACCAAGGCCATCTGCCTGACAGGGAGTGGGAGGAAAAATTCTTCACTTATTTTAAAGCTTGTCAATGCCAACCAAGAACGTTATTTGTAAAATCTATATTGCCTTCAGATTTACCTCCAGTCCCCAAGGCAGGAGCTCAGGGTGCTGCCATTTCTATTTACTGAGGATGCACTTTGTACCAGGGAAGGATCACTCTCCCTACAGAGCCACCATCCCATAATAATGCCCAGTGCTCCTGTAGCAAACACACAATTCTCATTGCCCAGGAAAACGTGGTGATCGAGTCACTCTTACAGGACCTCCATTTCTGAGCAGGTTTTGTGGCAATCACCTAAATAGGGGACATGATTTGCTTTTCAATCCACAAGGAAAATGCACTTCCGAAGGGCAGAACAAAGTAAGTCAACACTACCCCCAGTAAAGTTGCACCAATGGCTCCAAAAGGCCTCTTTGCTCAATCCTGGTGTTAAGACATGAGCAAGAAGTGAAAGGCACCTGGATGCATTTGCCATAAATCCCAGTTAAATGCCCATGGAAATGCTGTGGGTGAGCAAGGCTCTGTGCTGAAGCCCTTTGTGCCCAGGCAGCACCACAGATCCAGCACTTGGTGCTGGAAATCAAAGCTGGGAATGGAGCTTTTGCCAGATCAGCACTGCAATTCCTGCTTTTGGGAGGAGCTCGGGGAAAGCACCCAAGGGAACACCCAGCCCAGCCCTCCCTGCTCCTGTCCTCCCCTCCAGAGGGGACTGAACTCTCCCTCTCCCCACACTGCTGCTGCTCACACTCTAATAACGCTGAGATTTATTCCTCTTTCTCTGACAATAAAACACAGCAGCAGGAGCAGCTGAGGGCTGGAATCCCCAGCCCAAACCAGCCCCTTTGGACTGGCTCCCAGAGGTTTGGGCCAGCACCAGCCCAAAGCTCTGCCCCTGGGGCTGCTCAAAGCCAACTGGTGCTGCCTGGAGATCACGTGCTGCTCCAAAGGGAGGGAAGGCATTTTTGCAGCTCTAGCTCAGATTTTTTCCTTTTCAGGATGGCTGCTCCCTCATCAAGCTCCCTCACTTGCTCATGCCTGCAAGTTCTGTGTTTATTTTTTCCTTGTATAATTTTTAACCTTGACAAATAAAAGGGTTGACGTTCACTAAATGCAAGGTCTAAGTGCTACCAGATTGCTCCTGCATAGCACAGCTCTGTATCCTCAGTAAAACCCAGCTCAGGCATCATTTGTGCTGGTTCAGGCAGGGAGGATCCTGTGGCAGTGTTTTCAGCACTGTCATGGTTCCTCTGCTTGCAGGAGATTTCTTCCTCTGAACGTCTCACTGAGAGCTACACAAAGGCTCTTCAACCACAACACAAGGAGTTATGTTTCCACTGAACTTCTGTACATTACATAACCAAAACAGATGATCACTGCCAACACTGAGGGCTCAGGGCTGACTGTTTTCACAAATCAGGAATGAAGAAGTGTTAGCCCTAACACACAAGTCCCTCGAGCTCCTCTCTGACTGAACAGTTGTTCATCAGAATGAAATTTTCAAGGCACACTGCAGTCAGTGTCAATCCGTAATGGCTATTCTGCTGTTTCCACGCTCATGTGAGACATAACGCTTCTTCTATACATTTGTCAGGGACCACTAAAGCTGATCCACGATTTTTGCAGCTCCCTACCCGCAGGCAGCCACTTGCCAAGCAAGGAAACAAACAGTTTATTCCTAAAGATCCAGTCAGGTGCTTTTCAAGACTGACCTCAAAGCAGCAAATTCCTCTCAGGATGGCAAAAACATGCAAAGCAGTTTTCAGAGACAAGAACCTTCAGCAAGAGCTCACTTGTTTCCTGGAGTTTGGATCACAAACTTTCGAGTCAGGCAGGAAAGACTGGAGGTTTTTATACACCCAGGCCCCAAATCAGCACTGGCACCTGGCTGTGCAGCCAGCATTGTGAAGAATGCAGCTGGAGGTGCTGGAACTGCAGTGGGAGCTGGAGGAGAGGGATCCCACTCGGGTGCTGACACATGAAGCACCACCCTTCACGCTGAAGGATGAATCCAGATCCTGCCAGCAGAAGGGCAGAATACTCCATCTCCAGCAGGGTGGGAAGGGAGGGAGCTGTGAGGTGTTTGCTGAGGACACCTGGCAAGGGCTGCAGTCCCCCACAGCACATTTCATGGCCGGCTCTGCTGGCAGCCTCTCCACTTTCCCTCTGACTGCCCTCAAACACAAGCACTCACAGCTTCACCTCCCTGAGACAGCACCACTGCAGCCAGGACTCTTCCTCAGTGAGGAACAGGCTGCCCAGAAAACCAGAAGGGAAATTATTTAACTTCTGGGTTGGGTTCCTCTTGGACTAATGACTTCCATGTGGCACTTGGACACAGCACCTGCAGGGCCTCCTTGATATGGGCACTTGACATATTTATCTCTGGTCTTTGCAAGTAAACAACCTGAACTGAAAATACTTATGAACTGTAACTCATTTTGAAGTATAAAGCCTTATTTTCTAAGTAAAATCATTGAGGTTTTTAGTATCATTTCCTGCTATTGCAAGCAGCACAGAGCCTCATGGTACCCTAAAAGCAAGAGAAAGGAGATGACACGGAACAGACTGAGCAGTTTGACACAGATGAGCTCCCCAGGGGTGTCCCAGGGCATTCACCTGCTCTCTCTGAAGCACCAAACACCTCGTGACCACAGCAAGGCAAGGGATGAGAGGAAATCAAACCTGGCTACTAAGAAATGTCAAGGGGAAAAAGCTTGAGAGGCCCGATGTGGCTCCCTAAAGCTTACTGGGGAAGGCAGACCTAAAAACAAAACTCCTGAAGCATCAACATGCAAACCTAGGTGTGAACTGGAGGCTCTGGGAGCACAGATCACACCTTCCCTGGGTGCTCACCAGGAACCATCAAGCCAATTGGAGCCAGGAGGCTGTGCCTGAGGCTCAGCCCTGCAAGTGTCAGCACTTCCAAGCTGCAGATGCTGTTCTGAACCAAACCTGAGTGTGTTTGGCACCGAATGTTTGTGCTCCCACACACCCAGCACAGCCCACAGCTAAGTCCTGGCAATGTCTTCAAGGGAACTACAGCTGCTTTAGACTGAACACCAGCACTTCTAACCTCAGCACAGCGCCCTGCCACAGGGCTGATGGTCCGCTGGTAACTTTAATCAATTGGCCATTACATTCCAAAAGCTCCCACCAAAGTGGGAAGCATTGTTTAGATGATCCTTGCCTAAAAAACCTTTCCCTGTGTATTTTGGTGTCTCAAGCACCCAACAGCAGGTGAACACAGCTCCAAAGAACTCCAAAGAGAAGTGAAGAACAGACAGCCCACCCAGCCTCCCACCCCAGCCTTGCCTATTCTGTATTTTTTATATTTATGCCCAAATAACCAGCTTGCACATAAGAAAACAATAATTCATCACAGCTCCTGTACTGCAAAGAAACAAATCTTTGGCTCCAGGTTATCACAGTTGGATAAAAGCTCACCCAGGGCCAGGTCAGCGAGCCTGGGCACACTAAATGCATCTCAGAGGTGTTCTGGACTGCCAGCAGGATTTTACACCCCACACCTCACCCGAGGCTCTCAGCACTTCAGATAATGAATGTACAGCTCAAGATGTTCCCAGTACCTGGGAGACTCCCGTCCTCACACACAGGGATTTTTCCACACAATTGATGACATGATCCATCTGTCTGCATCCTCCTAAAGGAGTGAGAGTCCTTCCTCTGCAGAGCAGAGCCCGTGCTGGCAGCAAACACCACACTCAGCTTTACCTGAAGGTCCTCTGCAAGTGCCTGGGGTTGCTGAGGCTGCCCAGCACCTCAGTCCTGCCAGCTCACAGAGCAGACTCTGAGAGCCTCTCCAAAGGACAGAGCAGAACTGATGGGGTGCACAGAGGAACACACTTGACTACTCTAAATATTAAGCAAGCCACAAATTTTAATAACTTTGCTATATTAAAAGATAGGCACCAATGTCACCGCACCCCCACAATTCATCAAGGCATTTCACTCCCTTGGGCTCTTGTGACTAAGTATAATATTTCATTAAATATCCTGTTCATACTGGCTTATGTACTAGGGAACACACTAATTTTAGAAAACTGATTAGCTAGTTCTTTCTAACCGAATGTTATTGTAGCTAAGGTCAGATTTTGCACTGAAACTATGGCAACAAAGCCACAGTATTCTTTTGTCTACAAGGTTGGGACCGGGTTTATTAACACAACTGCTCTACTTAATAGCTCAGCACTGCTTTTTGGCAATCCCTTCCTCGATCCTACCTGAAATACCCTGAGCTTTCCACAGGGAAAAGGCTCAGACCTGCAAGAGTTGAGAAGGAGTAAGTGCTCAAAAGAGCATTTTGTTTATTTCTTCAGTTTTGGGCACAGTCAGCCCCCCTTGTCCCACACAGGGACATGTCAGGATGGAACTGCCACCCCCATTTGCAGAGGGACAGATCAAACTTCTCCCCAGGAGAGAGATAATAATAAATTAAATCCCCATCCTTCCTCTGCTGTACCTCAACCAACAGATTGGGTTTCACACAGCGTTCCAGTTATGCATTTTAATGGCACTTTCTGTTTCAAAGGGGCTTTGCTCTGCCTTCATCTCCATGCAGACATCCCAGATGAAAGCTCCTGAAGCCCACAAGCTGGCAGACAGCTGTTTGGGCACAGAGCAGCAGGGAAGCACAGCCCAGCCAGTCCCTGTGCCCCAGAGCCAGCCCCTCCTCTGTCCCCAGCTGTCTCATGGACCTTGATCTGTCACACAGACCCTTCCCACCCATCTCAGCACCCATCAGCGGGACACAGAAACAATCCTGACCACCAGCAATTATTCAGCCAGTCATTTACCTCTGCTGACATCAGCACAGAATCCCTGCAGGGTTTGGGGTGGAAGGGACCTTAAAGCTCATCCCATTCCCAGCCTGCCATGGCAGGGACAGCTCCCACTGTCCCAGGCACCACCCAGCCTGGCCTGGGACACTGCCAGGGCAGCCACAGCTGCTCTGGGTAACAGCACCAGAGTCAGGATGTCTTTGGGATATCCTGGTGCTCCATCACAAATCATTAATTTCCCACAAACTTGTCTGGTCAGTAATGAACCACTGCAAGAGATGTGGGAAATGAAATAAAACCAACTTTCCAATTCACTCTCCACAACAAATAACCCAACCAACCTTCCCCTGGATACCTCCATCCCCCCTGCTCAGGGCATCCCAAGCCTTAGCAGATATAAAGCAAACTTGTCTGCATGGAAAAGCAACACTTCCAACTTCCCAGCTTTTTTAAAATATCCAAATGCTGCAGTGACAATTGTCCCCAACATCTGCTTGCACGTAGGCTGCAGTGGGCTAAAGTTTCACAATTCAGAGACAGGATTCAGGATTTCTTCATCTTATAAAGGGCAGCAAATTCAAATGCATCCAAGCAGTTGGCAGTTTTCTAGTGCAGCTCTATAAATACTGAAAGATTCCTCATCAAGGCAGCAAAATGTATTTTAGATTCAACTACATCCTAATTCAGCAAGACTGAAAGATTTTTTTACTCAAAATGCTCAATGCTTCAATTTTGAATTAAAAAATATATAGGCACAACAACAAACTGTATTTTTATCGTTTTTCTCTTCCATCAAACAACCTAAAACAACTTATTTTGATTTTACACTTCTTATTTTGATTTTTACTCTTTCTGAAAAGGGGGTAAGAGGCATCTTTTTTTCTTTTTGTGGTGTTTGGCTGTAAAACAGAAGTTGGTTTAAGTGCATATTCACTACTATGGCTCCACTTTCTACTTCTGGTATTCAGCACAGGCATTTTAATCTGACTTGGACATCTCAAAATTGGAAAGGAGTTTCTATTGCAAGTGATGGATGTCTCTGCAAGAAGGCTTTGGCCTCAGCACTCAGGCACTCCCCAAAGTTCTGCTTCCTGCACGAAAAACAAATCCTGCTATTTGAACTGCTACTATCAGAGGGGGAAAAAGAAGCCATATTTAGACTCTAGTTTAAATATTCCTTAAAGGAACCCAGGCACCTTAAGAATGAATGCAGCCAAGCATTTCAGCAGCACGAGAAACTCCATGCTCAGAAGGAAAGGAAGCCCAGACTTGGCTGTGCCGCTCCGGTCCGTCCCTCCCTCTTCACCATCACTCCAGCTCAACCTCTGCACAACACCCACTCCAACTCAGCTGAGAGTCAAACAATTCAGGCTACTTCTCATCAAAGTTTAAAAAGCTGATATCATCCCTTTCACCACAGCAGAGCAGGAAAAGTGTGCGTGGAGAGCACCAGCATTCAAGGCTGCCCACAGGGGCCTCAGGCTGATCCTGATCCCGCAGAAAACTCCTGATGAACACAGGGGTGGCACTGAAGCACCCCAAGGGCACTATCTGCTGCTCATACTCCTCCAAAACCAGCAGGCAGAGGGACCAGGTTGTGTTAGCTTGTTTTTTAATTTTCAGAAGTGCTCGGGAAAATTAACTACGTGACCCTCCAGCTGGAGGAATCCCTAATCTCAGCCCTGATGCCAAAGCATCAACAAGCTTGCGCTGGCTAAATAAGGGTAAATAATGTGTATGTGTGCAACAGAACTGCAGAGCCTCCAGCAGACCTGCATGAATCACAGATTTCCTTCATAGTTTTCCTTCATATGGAGTTTCCTTCATTCAGCACAAAGCAAGAGTGGGGAGGCTTCAGATCACTGATGGCAAAGCTGTGAAGGACAAAACAGAAAACATTTCTGCCAGGGAGAAGCACATTGACTTCATCAGTGCTGAGCACAAGGATAACTCAAGAACATCCATCAGAACTGTGCATATTGGAAGGAACTGTTGCCTGGGAGGGTGCCCAGAGCAGCTGGGGCTGCCCCTGCATCCCTGGCAGTGCCCAAGGCCAGGCTGGAGCACCTGGGACAGTGGGAGGTGTCCCTGCCATGGCAGGGGTGGCACTGGATGAAACGTAAGGTCCCTTCCAACCCAAGCCATTCCATGATCCACACTACATCCAGTTTTTATAGCCATATCATTCTAAATTGAAGCTGTCTGGGGAGTTCCTCCCGCTGCAGCTCCGAGGCTGAGCCCCCAGGGCTGGCCCCCAACACCTGCAGAGGCAGCAGCCACAGCAGCACAGCGTGGATTAGGATCAAAAGAACAAACAGAATTTGAACTACTCCTCTTCTGCTTTGCCATGAGGGTATTTTAAGTCTAAGATATGGGTTCATTCCTTGAACATCTTGCCAAAAAAAGAGTGTTGCCCAGCAACTACTAAAACAATGTTCTGGAAGGAGGGAGCTGCTGGACAAATTAACCCAGTGAGTGCCCTTTTTGCCAGAGTTTCCAGCAGCTATTGCAGAGCTGCTGGAAGGCTGGCAGACAGCTCTGCATCCCAAATAAAGAGCTGTAAGGAATTTCCTGAGAAGCCTGTCAGCCAGACTGTTTTGCTGTAGTAGCAGTGTCTTGCATTAAACAAACACGTTGGGCTCGGCACAGGGCTGTGCTCCAGCACCAGTGAACACAAATAAACCCCTGGAAATGCAGAGTCCAGCTCCCTGAGAGCACAGAGCAGCAGCTCCAGCACCAATGAACACAAATGAACCCCTGCAAATGCACAGGCCAGCTCACTGAGAGCACAGAGAGCAGCTCCACACCAAACCTCCAGCCCTGGGCTCTGCTGCAGCTCCTGCACCAGGGCAGGGCAGAGTGGCACCTGCAGAACAAGGATCTGTGTGTGTACCTCACCAGGAATGATTTCCAGTGGAAATTCCATCTCCAGCCCAGCTGAGGGTCAGCTCCAGTTCACACTTCCCACATCAATCCATGCACGTTCAAAGGAAATTCATTTATAGCCCCTCTTCAGCTGCACAGTCACACTCAAGGATGGCAACTGGAGTTTAATAAAAAACATTAAATGTCTTTTCTGTTTAAAGAAGCGCAGATAACTAAGGGAATGTCACACACTTTCTTTTTTTGGAGACTCATACAACCAGGATTTCTTCCAGGAATCTCATCTGTACATGGTACATTTACAACAGTTAAGTAAAAAAAAACCTCTTTTGCATATTAACATTATTAAAAAGAAACACTAATGAATGCACTCTTCAGTCTTCACATTTTGAAAAGCAGTTTTAGAGGACTTTTGAATTGTTTGGAGCTGGAGGCATGAAGGGCCAGAGAAATGCTGTACTTGAAAAAAAACCCAAACACACCCAAACCACTGTGTTTAAAGTGGACACAGAAAGCCAGAATAAAAAAAAAAAATCCACTGAAATCTTAGACCATAATTGCCATCCAACCTCAAACCACTGACCTCAGGTGCTAAATAATTCTGCTTGGGATGGAAAACAGCAAGAAAAAGAATCAGCCTTCACACCTTCCACTGATCCAATGAATATTTTAATGACCTAGAGGCACCACAGCATTTACCATGCGAAATAACTGCAGGTAAATACTCACAGGAACTTGAGTGTGCTGCACTACCTTCCTCTGGAGCTCCTTCCAGCTCCAGCACTTCACTTTTTTCCATCTAATAACCCTGGAATTTTTTTTTTTAAAACCGTCTCCCCTTGGCGCTCCTTTAAACCGTCTCCTTTGCGCTCCTTTAAACTATCTCATTTGTGCTCCTTTAAACCGGCTCCCCCTTTGCGCTCCTTTAAACCGGCTCCCCTTTGCGCTCTTTTAAACCCGGCTCCCCCTTTGCGCTCCTTTAAACCGGCTCCCCCTTTGCGCTCCTTTAAACCGGCTCCCCCTTTGCGCTCCTTTAAACCGGCTCCCCCTTTGCACTCCTTTAAACCAGCTCCCCTTTGCGCTCCTTTAAACCAGCTCCCCTTGGCGCTCCTTTAAATCGGCTCCTGTGCACTTTTACTCCACACTCCAACCCTGAGCATCACTCCCCTCTGACTCTCAGCTGCCCCTTGCACCTCACCCTTTCCAGGTCTCCCCCACCATCAGCTCCATCTGCCAGCCAACTTTTCCCACCACTCCTGTCAACAAAGGCAGCGCTGGTGTCCCCAGGATGCCTCTGCTCCTTCTGTCCCCCCCCATCCTCCTGTCCCACCACACTCACACCCTGATTCCCTCTGGGCCTCCAAGCCAGTCCTTCTCCAAGCAGTGATTTCCCAGCACACCAACCCCAGCTCAGCTGGGAAGGGGCTGTTTGTAGGAACACATTCCTCAGGCAGGGCTGTTTTCACACCAGCAGCAGGTTAGCAGTGTTTAGTGACAGAACACACTCACATTTAGGCACTGCTACCAAATCCCTCTCTGCAGGCACAGGGGTGGCGCACACAGCCCCACTTTGTGCACAGCAGCTCTGCTCCATTTCAAGGGTCTGAAGTGGAAAGAAAACCCCCCACCCTCTAGAGCAGGGCCTTGCTGCTGCCACCAGATGCAAGGGATTAAACGTAGCCTTGGCAACATGACTTTTTACAACCTGAAGTACCTGTGGTTAGGGAAAAAGCAGGGTGGATTCATTCTGCCACTGGATAGACAGGCTTGAGTTTCACACTGAATTTTCCTGGAGTCATCTATGCATATCTAAGCAGACAATCTTGCTCCTAGAGATCTCTCCTCACGTTGATTAAGCATGAAATTTGTATTAACAACAGTTTTACATCTGTCCACGGGAGACAGAGCTGCTCTAAGAAGCTCAAAATGACACTTTTCAAAAAATGGTGCCCAAAAGAAGATCCCCAAGCCTGGCCAAAGGCGGCAGGCTCAGTGTCCCTCCCAGAGGGGACTGACCTGCACCTGGACACCTTGGAGCACAGGGACACAAAGCAGGTCACAGAACCACAGCAGTGTTTTCCCAGCCCTCTGGAAGGGTACAGTGCAAATTTCATTTACTTCCATTTGATTCATTTTCTTCTTACTCCAAGAAGACTTCAGAACATTCCTTTATAATGAATGTGAACCAGTGCCTGACCCCACTCCTGAGGCCTGCAGCTGCTGTGATCACCAGCATAATTCCCAGGGTGGTTTGGGCTGGAAGGGACCTCAAAACTCACCCTGTCCATGGCAGGGACACCCTCCCCTAGCCCAGGCTGCTCCAAGCCCCACCCAGCTGCATAAAAATGGGTTATTTTCCATTTCTGGTGAGGATGAGGTGATAAACTCCACAATTACTGCTTCTGAATATATTTATCACAGAAGGCATTTTATCTCAGACTACACTTACAAAGTATGTGTATAAAGAAGAGAAAAAGCCTGCTAAAATTTTATGACTTTTGTTGCCATTTACCATTAAGCATAAACCTCCCCATGAAAGCTTCACTGAAGTAACTACAAAGGTTGGAAAAGGTTCACACCATTCTTTCTCCCTGTATAAATTATAAGTAATATGAGAACATTTACAATGTCTAACCATGGTGTTTTATGTCAGACAAATGTCTCTCTGTACTTGCAGTTCCTAAACTGTGCTAGCAAGAATTGCCTTTTTCTCATTCTTTCCTCTCTCCCTGTCTCTCCCTCCGCCTCCCTCTGCACCCAGCAGTCTCAGTCAAATCTGCTTTTATTCTTCCACACAATTTTAACATCAAGAATGCCTCAAAAGTCAAGGCTCTGCTTCACATAACAACATTGTTCTTTCTTGGAGAGCTTACCACTGAATGCTGAACCTTCCCCAGGTTGCCTCTTTAGTGTTTCAATTATCAGCTCTTCAGTTTTCCAGGAAAAAGGGAGAAAAACCAACAAGAACTCACAGACTTCAGCAATATTTTAAAAGGAGAGCTTCATTATATGTGACATCATGTCATGGCAAAAAACCCCAAAACCACCCAAAAAACAGCAGGCAAAACCAGCTGTACAGACTGTACATGATGTTCAAGGGCAATCACCTGCAGTTCTGGCCAAACCTGAACAGAATTATGGTGATTCTGAGACCCTGATAAAGGCAAAGCATAACCAAGGAAACAGATTCATCCAAAGAAACAAGACACAGGTGCTGCTACACCTGAAACAATAAAATCCAGACCAAAATTGTAGAATATTTGGCTGAGTTATCCTGTCGGCGAAAGATGCAACCCAGGGGTGAGGAAAAGAATTCAAGGTCTTGGCAAATAAAGCCAAGTGAGTGCTTCTCTTCCTGTCTGAGGCCTTTCTTGAACAAGTCAGCCCTTGCCAAACTGAAAAGCAGAGCAGTAATTTCTTATCACTGAGCATAAGTTTCCTGGCAGAATGAAAGCAAAGCCCAAGGTAGCTCATATCAAATTAGGTCAGATAACAATAGTTGTGGCTAACACTTGCTCCTTTTTATTTTCTTCCTCCCTGAGGTCTAGTACTGGGTAATTAGAAAGAAGGTGTGATAGACTGGAGAAAAAGAAATTAAATTCCCGGGGATTGTGAACATTTGGAGAGATCTGAAAAGCAAACAACTGACAACCTCAACCCCATCCCCTCACACAGCTTTCTTCATTCCTGGGTTTGGCTGGGACAGAGTTAATTTTCCTTGCAGTAGCTGGTAGAGCCACATTTTGCATTTGTGCTGGAAGCTGTTGCTAACACAGGGGTGTTTGAGTTACTGCTGAGCAGATCTCTGCTCCCCACCTCCCTGTGAGGGCTGGGGGCACACAGGAGCTGGGGGCACAGCCCAGCACAGCAGGACACGGAGCTGGGAGTGCCTGCAGAGGTGGCATCTGTCTCAGCCCAACACCTGCCTGCCCATGGGAAATGGGAATCAATTCACTCCTCAGCTTTGCTGCTGGGTGAAGCTGTTCCTTTATCTACTGAACTGCTTCATCTGAACACCCTTCCTCTCCCAATTCTCTCCCCATCCCACTGGGTGGGGCTGACTCAGGTTAAACCACCACAGACAACACACACACATTCTTCCCTCATGAGTTGCCATCCGTGGAAGAAGATGACACTAAAATATGCCACAGAAAGCACAGAGGTCAGAGACTGTTATACATCACTGCACAAAACAAAGAATCATTCCTAGGCAGGAATGGGTAAGGAGCTGTCTGACCAACTTACCTCTGAATTTTTTGGGTGGGTTGTTAAGATCACCTGCTTCTGGCTGTACCACACACCGATCATCCACAAGGCTGCAAAGAAATGAGCAGAGAAGTGAGATCCCATCCCCTGCAGCCCCCTCCATCCTCGTCACAAAACCAAAGTCGTTCACTTGCAATATTTCATCTGAGTGGCCACTTCAGCAGAAGACATTCCCCAAATGCCAACTTATGCCAGATCTTTCTAAGAAGCATGCAGCTGTTTTTTACTGTTGCCCAGAGCTTTGCTCCTGGTAGGTGGGACAATAAATAAGTCATTGCTCCTGTGTTCTGCATCATCCTTATGTGCCCTGCTCGAGGTGCAGACAGAACAGCCCATATTCTAGGGAGGTGACAGACAGCCTCAGGACAGCTCCTGCCTCTTGGACAGATTTGAGTCACGCTGCAAATGTGTTTGTATGAATAGAGAACAGGAAAATATGACAGCTATGCAAACTGGACACTGACCCTGTGAGCCCTCAAGTATTAAGAAATGGCAGGAAGAGTCACTGCCACAATAAAAATTGACTCCTGAGAGAAAGGAAGGCACAAACGTACCCTCCTGCTCACCAGGTGAGCTGAGGGACTGAGCCAACCTCCTCCTGTTCTGCCAGGAAGAGGGGGAGCTGGACAAGCAAACCCAAGAGATTCCAAGAGGGAATGCCAGGACAGAGCTGTGTGTCCCTGCAAAACCCCCACAGGGTCAGCTGAAATCCCACAGAACAAAGGGAATAGGTAGGAAGCCCCTGTTCCCACTGCTCTGCCTGAGCAGCTTTGGATCGAGGTGGAATTGGGCTTTTCCCAGACTGGAAAATTGTACCTGTAACCAAACACTTTGGGGCTTGATTTGATCCTAAATGACTCAATTTGGCCCCTTACAACCAATCTGTCAAAGAGGCTTTCTACACAAACGTAGAAAGTAAAACTCCAAGGTCAAAGGTTTGAGAGGTCCATTCTCATGCAGAATCAACTGGAGGAAGACTGAGACCTAGAATATGAGAGTTGTTCCTTGCAGAGGCTGCTCACATGCAGGGAGCATCTTGAGACAACAATTAGAGAAAATAAGGAAGTGCATGAAAATTAAGAGATCAGAGAAACTAAGAGGGCTCAACAGTTTAATGCATCTAAGATTTGCATATGCAAACATTCAGAGTGAATTGCTTTTTCCCCATGGATTTTCTCCCTACTCAGTACTATATATTTATATATAGGTGCTCCAGCATGAAGGGTATTAACATTTGAGCTGAAGCACCTGCTTCTGGTGAACAAAGGGCCAAAAATATCCAGGAAATAGGTTACTCTGATCATCCCATACAGATAATCTCAGTGCAATACATCCCTCTCATCTGAGATTAAGCTGAAAGTAAAGAGGAAATTCCCAAACTAGTAAGAGGAAAATTTTACAGGGTGAGGAACACGAAAGAGGATATATTGTACACCAGTAATCATCATGATGACAGCACTGAGTTTGGGAAACAGCAAGAGTAAACTTCTGATTAAGCAACATGTCATTAGGAATATTCAATAGGAACAATCTTCAGAGATTTAGGACAGCATTAGAATGTAGAGTGAGTGGTATCTGCTCCTCAACCTTCAGGAACCACATAACAAGTCATTACACATCGTTATGACATCAGACTGTCAAAACTCCACATGGGCTGGAGGACAATTACACCAAATCTTTCCTTTGCTGCTTTAATTTTCTCCAGGACAAAGACTAAATTAAATATGGGACAAAACTAATTTGATTACAGAGGCTTATTAAGATGATAATGCATTTCATGTTTCACGTAGCAATTAGGATTTCTGGCTTAAATTAGGCTCAGAGATATGTGGCCATTATATAATGCAGTTACCTTAAAACAGCACTAACCAAATCAAAGAGAAGGCCTGAACACTGAGGGGTCTTTAGGCCTGCCATGAGAACATCTCATCGAGCCTAGGAAATAACACGTGCTTGGGGCCTGTCATGTCCACAAGGACCAGCCATGGTGAAAAACATCTGCTCAGCAATGCCCTCAGAAGCCACAGCCACTGCATACTGTTCATGCATGGGATCCACATGGCAGAACAACTTTCTACTTGGCCTGCAGTTATTTACTGCCAAACTCGCTTCAGGACTGGGAAGAGAAACAATAGGCAGCTGGAGAGGATAACTCATGTTGCCAGTGTTCAGCAGATAGTATTTGGCCCGTCACACAGCTGATCCAGGGCTGCACAGTGCACGTGGCATATTTGACCAGGACCTGGGAAATTTGTCAAATACATTTGCCAAATACTATTCGACCGACCCTACTTACTACATCCCTTGCTTTTATCATACCTTCTCTCCTTTCTGGCAGCATCCCATATTTTCTTCTCTTTCCTATAATAGATCATGGTGCATCTTCAGTGTCTGCTTCCTTCTCTGCCCCCTTATTTTCCAGAATCCTAATAGCTAGAGGACTAAACCTACAAGTTAGTTTGGAGTCACTCAGGTGAGACTGCGGCCCATCGTTTCCTGCCGAGGCACTTACCAGGATGCTGGCTCTGTACCCTGCTTGGCAGCTCCATTTATCAGATGCATCTGGGCTGTAGGCATCAAAAAATGTCCTGTGACTGTACCCACCCTGAGGCCCTTAGGGCTACTGGAAATGAGAGAGAGCAGGTTGTGTGTGTGCTCCTGCCCTCGGGAGCAGGGGCCACAGGTGCTCCTGGAGCTTCTCACCCTGCAAGGGCTCCTCCCCAGGCAGCACCCAGCTCCTGATGTTTGCAGAGGTTCCTCCTCAGCAGGATCAAACATTCCCTGGCTCTCCTCAGAGCTGTGCTCCAACCCCATGGCTCTGCTCTGCCAGCTCGTGCTTTTCCCATGTGAAAAGCTACTTCTGTGGTTGATGGAGCAGCATTCCCCTCTCCTGCTGCAGAGCACCTGCCCCTGGCCTTGTGGAGGCAGCACAAAGCGGCTCTGTGGGAAGGACAGGGGGCAGGAGCTGGCACAACACAGCTCCCACTGCAGCTCCAGAGCTCTGGCAAAGCACAAGGGTCAAAACATCTTCTCCTTTGATAGGAGAAAAACAATTTTGTTCGTAGGAGAAACCTCAAATTAAACTTCAATTTTAAGGCCAAACTAGCTGTAGTGGTGAGTTACTGGGATTTAAACCACTTGGCTCAGGGATTTGATTTATTTTTTTGTTAGATATCTATGTTTTTTACACGACTTCCATTGCCTGTGCTACATCCTTTGTGCAGTCAGCAGAGTGCAGGGTCTGCTCATCCCTGACTGGGGGAAGGGGCAGGGAGGGACAGGACGGGACACACGGACGGACACGGGACAGACAACAACATGAAAATCATTGGATTGCATTCATTCCCCTCTACCCCCTTCTTCCTCCCCACCAAGGACATTAAACTGCACCACAGACATGGATACACTTTCCAGCCTCCAAAAATTTACCTTGCCATATTCACTTTAGTCTATTTTTAAATTTAGGGCCAAGTCCATCCATAAAGCTCCCTTGCTTTAGCCAGTATTCCCTGGGATCAGGCTCAGGAGAGCTAGCTGAGCTCTGCTAGTCTTTCTTACAGGGTTTTTAATACAAGAGAACAGCTGTTCTTACCCCAAAGTGCTAATAAATCCATTTGTTGAGCCCTCTGCATAGAGAGAACAAATATCTCCAATATGAAGGAAGCTCGACATCTTGTCAGTCATCTCTGGCTTATTGCCCCTGGAAGAAAGAAGAAAGAATAAAGCACAACATGAATCAGGCAGAATTCCTTGGTGCAGCTACCAGAGGTTACAGCAACAGGAGCCTTTGCCTTTGATTGTTGGTTTGTTTGAAAAACCGAGCAAGTTCTCGCAGTGCAACTTCAGGTATCAAAGGAAACCCAGCGGGCCAGAGTGCTTGCTTGGAAAAATAAACCAGGGCAAACAAGCAGCTACTGGCATCTCATTCCACGTGGGACTGACTGCTTCACAGGCAGGCATTCATCCCAGAGGATGCTGGATTTCAGTGCAGCTGCAGCAACCCATTCCATCCCACCTGCCAGAGGGAAAAGGGGAGAGGGGACTGCTGCAGTTTAAGCCGTATTTGTATCTAAATCACGTTTCTTTGCCAGAATTAAAGGTTTAAGCATCCTTTAAAGGTTCTCCTTTGTGCTGGAATGGTGCTCCTGAGAAATTCCAAATATTGACCTGATTCATGGCAATGTTTTTTGACAAAATTTTGACATGACACCAGCAGCCTCCTGCTTACACCCACAGGCCCAAAACCAGAATTAGGTGAAGACCCACTCAGCATGCCTGACAACGATTTTGCATGTAAAAACAAAGATTAAGATTTTTCCTAAGTCAAATGCTTTATCAGACAACCAAATCCCTGTGAAATCAGTAATTCTTCAATCCTGGGTTTAATATAGATGGCTTAAATGTAACACTGAGGAGACAGACAGAGTGTTGCCAACTTCAACTGTATTAAGAACTTGATTTTCTCTAAAGCCCCAAGTCCAAATGACACAGGATCCACCTGTCATTTCAATAAATATAGAAAATAAACTGAGTTTCAATCTGTCACAGCCACAAAGAGCCAACATGAGCCCAGATAAAAAACCCAACAGAACAGATTTTCAAAGACATCTTTCCCAAGCCCATTTACTGGTTTCCTGGAGATCCTCCCAAGCCCTGCTTTTTGATCAGCGAGTTCAAAAGGCCCAGCAGCTCCTGTGCTTGAGGTTTCAAACAGCAGGAGCACCAAGGCTGCTCCAAGCTGCTCCTCCTGGCAGGCTGTGAGCCCTGCCAGCCAGCACTGCCCAGGGCTGCTGAGGCAGAAAAACTCCCAACGCCTCCTCCCTCTCCCTCCATCACACCCAAAGAGCTGCTCCATGCTCTAACAGCACAAGAAGGGAGCAGCAGGAAATTCTGCTTGTTCTAGAGCACAGCCCTGCCTGCCCAGGGATAAATATCCCCTCTCCCTGGGCATTATCTTGTTTACCAAAAGCACAAGGAGCAGGTTGTTAGGCAAGCTTGGAGCTCAACAAGGACAAGTTCATGGAGATCTAAAAGGTGATGTTTGCAGCTATGAAAGGGCAATAAAAACCTAAAGTTACACTTTTCTTCTGAAAAGCTCCAAGCAGCTCTCCCTCCTCACTCCCAAAAGATCTGTGCTGCTGCGAACAACAATAACAACTTTCATTATTATTATTATTAAATCAAAGCACACCATGGACATTCTATCCCTGCAAATCTGTGTCACTGGTACAATGAAAAACAAATCCAGGAAAACCAAGAGATAACACGCCAGGCTGGTATGCAGGTAAAGGGGTCTCAGCTCCTCTGGAAGCAAATCTGGGCGCACACAACACCAAACCCTTTGGCTCCAGGCTGCCTGATAAATGCCAAGTCCTTCAGCCACTGCATGTTACACAGTCTGTTCCCATTCTTTCTTGATAAATGGACAGAAAAAACGCTGCTACCTATTTTAAGATAGATGCCAAGAAACATACAGAAATATGCAGTGACTGAATTAGCAGCACTGGAAATACAACTTTCCCCATTTCCTGACTTGGATGTCAAACTACCAACTTCAGACTAAAAAACTTTTCATCCCTCAAAATTAGGCTCAGCCCTGAATTAATAGAGCCCAAAGCAAAAGCTGTCTAAGCCAACAAAACCCACAGATACTCCCAAATTAACCCTTTCTACCTGGCATTAAGGTTTCCTTTGCAGGCTGTGGGGGGATTACTTTTTCCTCACAGGAGGCAGATGTTCACCACAGCTGTTCCCAAGGGAATGTGAAGGTCAAAGTTATTGACTTCCATTAGAGATTTTTTTTGGCAAAAAAATTAGAAAAAAAGAATCTCAGGCCACTGCCCAAAACCAGGCTCAGGTATGGACAAGCAAATTCCTGCATCACTTTCCAGGACACAGCCTCAGTTTTCTCACATTTTCTTCACCAAGGAAGGCCCCACCACACCATGAAATTGTAACTCTGATATATCATGATAGTCAAACCCCTAAAAAAAACTCTTCTGCAAATTACTGGCAATTCCACTAATAAAATGTTTATCAGCTTTACCCAGAACCATCACAGAGTTCTGGATATAAGAAAGGTGGTGTTAAGGCTGGCAGCAGTTCAGTGAATGGAACAGCTGGGTTCTTCACCAGATCATCCCTAGAATTCCTGGCTGAGCTTGCAGAGCTGGGTTTGGGGTGCAGCCTGGAACCCCAGCCTGTGCTGCCCCCACCCAGGAGAGCTGTGCTGGAGTTTGGCTTCACCAAGGGCTGATCTGGCTCCAACAACCTTGTTTCCCAAGCTTAGGCAGGGATCAATCACCATGTAAGTCCTCGCTTCTCCTGGATTTCTGAATGCTGTTCCAACAGCCATCAGTGTGATGCCATCCCCAACACACCAGGAGATGCTCCAGCACCTGGAGGAGCAGGGAGCCAATTCCCACTGGGGTGAGGCTCTTCTAAAACAGATTTGTCCTCAGGCTCCCCACAGTCCAAATGAACACTGGCTACCTCCATTCTTTAATGGCCAAAAGCACTCCCACTGACAGCTCTCGCTGCAAATGCTCAGCCTGGCCAGGGCTCAGGAGCACGCTGGACTGGCAGATGGAGAAGGGACTCGGTGACCCCCCAGGCCTCCCCACACAGGAGGGAACAGAGTCATTGCTACACTGATTCAGCTCCAAAGCTTTTTGCACTCTCCTCACAAGGGACTGACAAAACCACTCCAGTTACTGGCATCAAGCATTAAATGATCAGCCACCTCAAATGGAGGCTTGTCCTACCTCTGACAACTGGGAAATGTGGAACAAAAACTCCAAAGTTTTTAAGAGCAAAGTTCCCAGGTACCCAGTTTGAAAACCTTTTTCTAAAAGATGCTGTCAACAACAGCTGGCCACGCTAATCCTCCCAAAACCAGACCTCTGTGGGGGTCATCTTTGATTATTTTCTTCAGCGGGACAAGCCAGAAGCGGAGGCAGTAAAAACCTGTCAGCCTTGGCACATTTATCCAAGTTCACAGCACAGGGAGACCACAGGGACTGAGGAGAACAGGTTTGCTCCTGGACACGTCACTCAGAGCATCCATGTGTGTCCCCTGGCTGTGAGGGGACACAGGGCACTGACCACAGGCAGGATGACCACCAGAACTCCCTGGAAGTGCAGGACAGGGGGATTTTCACAGCCTCCCAGTACCTGGCTCTCATGGGTACAGCACAGTCACGCTGCTGCAAAGGCAATTGTGCTCCATGGACAAATACAACCATCACCCCACTGTTTATTTATTTTAGATATGCCAGTGCCAAGAGCAACTGATTTATACTAGATGAGGGGACGGCCCCAAGAGAACATTTGCAGTTATTCTGTGCATAATCCCAGTTTTAATGGCACTTTCATAGCCCTGCAAGAGGGGATTCCTGCAGGAAATTCATCCTGTTCCAGCTGAAACACAGCAGTGTTACCCAGGGAGCATTGTCCTCCTCTTCTCCTTAAACACTGCAGGAAAACAAGATTCCCTCTAGGTAAACTCACTTTAAAAAAAATCAAAGATGAAGCACTGATAAGCATGGCATTATCTAGCAAAAATGAAGTCAGGTTTCTCCAAGCAGCTTAACTCAGGTGGCAGCAACGTCAACAGCAGCAACCCAAGCCGTAAAAATAATGTTCTTTTCTCACTAAGCTGAAGGTTCACATTTTCAGAGACAGGCTACAAAAGAAACATGAGCTAAAAGTGGACTGTACATTGAGAAGTTAACTATATCTACCCACAGACTTCAAAAAATTCCTGAGCTATGAACACATTCTACAGGAATTTTTTTAAGCCCGGAAAGCCCGAATCTTTATAATTCTGTTGGCGACTGTTTCCTCGTGTCTATATTGAAGTCAGTGGCTCAGTATGTTTTATATACAGTTTATCTGCACAGGAAAACAAAAATCAAGTTTCTGTTTAAGAAACAGACTAAAATAAATAAACAAACAAAAACCTGCTCAATTTCATGTGAATTTCAAGAAACTGACTTACAAGTTTTTCTGCCAGCTCTGCCCTATGGGTCTAGACCTGTACATGCATTAGCTGATTTCAGGCAGGGAATTAAAGCCAGGAAAACCTGCTATTCAGCCCAGGAGTTTCAGCATTTCCCCCCTGCTCTGGTGAGCACAAATCTGCAGCCCACCACCACGAGTGTGAGCTTCTGACTGAACAGAAAGTGACACAGTTCCGGCGTTCAGTTCTGATTATTTCTTACTAAAGATTATCTTGTGTGTATCTCCAACACAAACTGCTTTTCCTACGGTGAAAAGGACTGAACAGAAGCAGTTCTGAAAGGCAGAGGAAGGGTTTGTACAAGCCCTTGGCCACAGTTTGTCCCCAAAGCCAAGGAGAAGCTCTGCAGACCCAGAACAGTTCCCACCAGCTCTCAATCCCTGTTGGATTTTAGGGCACAAGCAGAGCATAAGCTCAGCCTAATGGCCTTGAATAAGCCAGGATAAGCTTAATATAGTCCCTGAAATGCAATCCTTTTTCTCATGAAAACACATTTCATAGGGGCAGTTAAAGCAGGATTACCAGTGAAAACAGCACGACATCAAACTGACTGCTCAATATCAAACACCTCCGTGAGACAGCTGCCTTTGGAAACGCTCAGAACGGGAAACGCAACTGCTTTGTAAACATTTCACACTAATTTCTCCCATCACTCATCTCACTCCTGATGCTAAGTCAGAAAAAACAGGTTTCAAGAGCTGGGAGTTTGCTTTCCTTGAAGAGCCGAGTCAAGGCCCCTTTTGAAGTCCCTCCTCGCAGGGACGGTTTGTGACAACATCCCCGCCCTGTCATTCCTCATCTCCAGCATTTGTGAAAAGGCTTTTTCAAAGAATTCAAAGCTACTTCCCTGATTTCATGTCTCACACGTCTGCTTTGTGTGGGATTTTAATTCTTTACCCTGCGACTGCAAATCCTGTTTGTAAAATAAACGAGCCCAAATGTGTCTTATTGCAAACTGCTTGATTCCCAGCAACTGGGATACAAATTACTGTGTCTTTCTAAGATGCTTTAATGATGTTTGTTTAGATTAAGAAAAAAGCTCCTTGCTGCGCCCCGCAGTCCCAGGATGCACCCAGGTCTCTCCTGGCAGATTTGCACTGTGGTTTAGTGCTCAACTCAATAAACACTGGCAATTTTATATGTACTGGTACCAAAACAGGAGCAGCACTTTATCAAAGTCTTTTTCACTATCTCGGTTGTTTAAGAATAGAATCTCCAACTGTACTTAAGCGTTTCAACTTCATTACTGCCGACAGGAAATTCCAGAGGGAAAGTTTAATTCTGTTTCAGTTTTTGACAGAAGCAAGACCAGAGTTTAAGGGCAGAGAGACAACAAAGACGCAAACACAAAGAACTGCTTAATGGCATAAGCAGAATCAGCCAGAAATTAACAGATCTGAGAACCCCCAAGACCAGGTAAGTTTGTGCTTGAATTAAATGGAATCGGGTAATTAATATTGGTAAATCAGGCCAAGCAAGTTAACACTTTTTAAAAACAACCAAACACTGTATTATCCTGAAAATCCAGTGCTTAGATAATCTGGTAAATCCAATTTTTACAAGATTACATGGCTGAAAATTTGGCCCTACAGACTAATCAAGATTGCATGTGTTTTTTTGGATAACATCCACAGAGCATTCTGTATTTTCACAGACACAGCTAACTTGAAAACCTGAATCCAAACCTGATGTTTCTCATTCAGTAAAAAAAGGAAGGTTTCCTCCCTGAGGATGCTAGGAAAGACTCCTAAGAATCCCATTAGAAGAGCCAAGGAAGGGAGGAAGTGCTTTATTTAAAAGCTCACCCAGTGAATAATCACCATGCTGGGGCTGAGGACAGAGCTCTGTCATCCGCAAAGCTTCTGACTCTGCAAATCTGAAAGGAGCTCTTTGCACTCGCCAGGGAAAGGCAAATGAAGGGATTTTGGGAGAGGATCCTGAACACCAGGATCTCTCACGCCTGCAGCGGGACCCAGCTCAGGGACAGCGCTGGGAGGGCTCAGCACTGCTCATTTCATGCACATGGAGCTCCATTTCAGAGACTGCACCTTAAAAAAAACCCTATCAGTGCAGTGCATTTATCTACCACAGGATCTTGTTTTCCCTTCAGCTGCAACCTTTCATGTCCAGGAGGCTGCTCTCTGCCACCCATGGGCGGCTGATGAACCGTTAGATTAAGGGGGAGAAATGCTCTTTCTCAGACCAAGTCTTTTTCCTCCTGACACTTAAAATGCAGCAGATTTTTTTCTCCAATTTCCAGGCTGAACAGGCAAGATGGAGGCTGGGGAAGAGGGGAAGGAGGAGCAGCACAGCACTGTGACTTTCTCAAGGACATGCAGCAGGTCAGACTCGGAGCCCAGATCTGAATCCAGGTCTCCCAAATCCCCATCCACCAGCCCTCACTCCCCTCTGCTCCCAGGGGAGAGATCAGACTCACTGCACATCTAATCAAGCACACACTTCCCCTTCCTCTAAAAATAAGTAGGAAGAGCAGTGTAAATTCACACAGCAAGATGAGGGCCGAGTTAATTACATTCTATTCATACTATTTGCCACTCCACAGATAAACAGATTTATCATATCGGTGACAAAGTTATTCCAAAGTTACTATTTCATAGGTGCAACTGCAGTTTAAGGAAACAGATAAAGCAACTCATTTTGGTAAGTTTAACTTCAATAAAACCTCAGTACAGGAAAGCAAGTGTGCACAATGTTCTTTTCTCCTTAGAAAGGGCGCCTGCTTTTTTTTTTTAATTATTTGCCCAGTGCAACCAGACAAGCTAGTTACAGAAAATTCAAGTCAAAAGCATGGAAGTGACACTCTGACAGCAATCCCTTACACAGCAGCCACTGACTGAGGTAAGAAACATGACTGACAGGTCCTATTGACAGGCATCTGCAGGCAGCTGGAAAAAGAAACGCTATTAGAGACACACTGTCAGGAGAAAAATATCACTTCTTTGTTCCGAACTAAGTACGACCTGACAGCATCTTCTCCATCCCATTAAAAGGAAGGAGCACTTGCTGAAGCTGATACTTCCTGAAGCCCATCCTGGCTGGCTCCAGCCCTGCTGGGAGGAGGCAGCCTGCACATCAGCCTCTGGACGAGGCCCCGACGAGCACACAGTGTTTTCCAGCACATTTCTATCAGGAGAGAGCTGGAACACGCCAAAAGGACCAGGACAACCAATGTCAAGGGGAAAGAGAGCAAGCTTGGTTTATTGCACCAGCTGGAGCTTGGCCAAGGAACAAAGATGGCCAGGGAAGAAGAGGGTACAGAACAGTCCCAATGTCACCTGCATGGCCAGGTACCTGCTGAGGGCTCACCACAGCAGGGGCTGGTTCCTGCACTCCACATCACCCCTCAGTAAACCCAACACTCCCTGAATTCAGCAGCTTCCTCACCTGTCCCTTGAGCAGCCTCCATGCCCCTGCAGCTGCCCATGCCCTGTGTCCCCAGCGCCTGACCCCTTCCCCAGCACATCCTCACAGCCCTGACCCCTTCCCCAGCATGGTCCCAGTGCCTGGTCCCTTCCCCAGGGCACGTCCCCCAGCCCTGGCCCCTCTCTCTGCAGCTCCACACCTGGGCGGGGGCTCCCTCTCCTCCATGGCGGGCGCGCTCTCGGTCTCCAGGGCTGGGCTTGGCAGGGCGTCCCCCGGCACAGCTGGGTCCCCTCGGGCAGAGAAGCCAAGGCCTGTGTCCCTCTGGTCAGCCCCTGCTCCTGCAGGCTCCGAGGGCTGTGCTGTCCCCAAGGCAGGACCTTGCCGTGCGCCACTCTCTGCTCGTCCCTCCTGGACACCTCGGCTGGCTCCCGGCTCTCTGGATAAAACCTCAGCCCCAGGACAACCAGCCCAAGAGGAGGAGCCACTGCCAGCACATGATGAGCACGTGTGGAGAGCCACTGGTGGCAAGGGGACCTACTTTGAGCTCCAAAGCCCCGATGGGCTGGCCTGCGTTACAGATGAAGGCTCCAGTTCCCAGGCTGCCTTGTACCTGTTGGCCTCCCAACTGTAATTTTCCAGAAGGCAAAGGTTCAAAATGCTGAACCACCCACGAGCATCAGCATCTGAATCTACCGAACACTTAGGAGAGGAGCAGCCAAGGACTGCAGAGCTATTTTAATGAGAAGTTCTCAATTAACCCTTGGGATCAGGCACCATCAGCCAGCTGAGGTCGGTGTCTGCATCTGTGGCCATGTGGTTCTCCTTGGAGTGGGATGCAGATGGGACAGAGCTGGACTGCAAACAAAGCTTTCTTCTTCACAACTTCTTGGCACATCTCTGAATTTCTGAAGAAGTGGACAGGATGGGCCGAGGCGCAAAGAAATGTTTATACAAGTTCCATGCAGAACTGCTACTAAACAATTGCATAAAATAAAAAACAAAGTGCAGCCTTTGGGCAGCAGCCATTTTTTTGCCCTACTACGATCAGAAATTTCTTCCATGTGCATGCTCAGAGATTATCACCCTCTGACCACAGAAGATCATGCACCAGATGAGGAGAGGATGAACTGCCTGTGTCCATTGTGACACTGGGTTCAACCAACCAATCCTTTTCCCTTAGAGCTCAGCACCACGTTACTCCAAAAGCAGAGGCATTACCCAACATCCCAACCCAGAAACATCTGGCATTTCCATCTCTCAGAGCTATCCCCCTCCTTTGATCACCTCTGCAGCCGAATGATCAGAGTCATAGACTGGTTTGGCTTGAAAAGGACCTGAAAGAGCATCTCATTCCACTCCCTTCCACTAGACCAGCTCCAAACCCTGTCCAGCCTGGCCTTGGACATTTCCAGGGAAGATCATCAGTGAGATATGAACACTCAGCTTCCTGCAGCACTCTTCACGTTGGTGTTCTGGCATGTGAGGCTGCAGTTACATTGCCACAAGCCACAAATCCAAAACCAAGCAACACAGACTTCCATGCACATTTCCAACCCATTTTCTCTCCAGAGGGTTAACTTGCTCAGATATCAGCTGACATTTTATTCTCCATAGAACGCTGCTAGGAAGTTCTGATCCAAGTTTTGACAAGCTTAACCAAAACCACAAGCATGAAAATGAAACTCCTCCGAGTTCAGAATCCACAGCTGAATGTTGCAGCTTTCCTCGCTTGAATTACAGTTCCTGTAGTTTCCATTTCATCTTTTTCACAGAATACAATCCCAGAATGGTTTGGGTTAGAAAGAACCTTGAAGATCATCTCATTGCACCTCCTGCCATGGCAGTGACACCTTCCTCTACCTCACACTGCTCCAAGCCCTGTCCAGCCTGGCCTTGGACACTGCAGGGATGAAGCAGCCACGGCTTTTCTCAGCAAATTTGACCCCATAAACCACAAGGGCCCTGAAGACCTGGAAATGTACTTTCCTCAACAGGTAGAGCACAAGCAGGAGCCACACAGGAGCCTCTGGATGCCTCTGCCAATCTAACAAATACTTGCAGCACCCTGGAAAGAGGGATCTGCCTCCATCCCCAGCCACTGCCTGCTCACGCCAAGACAGAGAACGAGGCAATAATTTCTGTAGTCCTTTTGTAGTGTCCATGGGGAGCAGAAATTAGACAGGAATATCAAGCCAGATCAAAGCCCGTGCAGTTTTGGCATCCTGCCTTCTGCAGCAGCGTCCAGGAGAGGCTGGGCTGCACAGGAATCCCTTGGAACAGCCATGGACACAGCCATGGACACAGCCTCCCTCCTCCAGGAGAGGCTGGGCTGCACACGGAACCCCTGGAAACGCCA
>NW_005054420.1:1031703-1035660 GCF_000277835.1 Geospiza fortis | reverse complement strand
GGCAACAGCCCTGGACACGGCCTCCCTCCTCCAGGAGAGGCTGGGCTGCACAGGAATCCCTTGGAACAGCCATGGACACAGCCATGGACACAGCCTCCCTCCTCCAGGAGAGGCTGGGCTGCACAGGAATCCCTTGGAACAGCCATGGACACAGCCAGCATCCTGCCCTGCAGCACAGGGCACTCTCTACTGCTCTCCCAGCCTGTAAAGCAGCACCTGTCCCCACCCAGCACAGGCCACTGGATGAAACTGGGCAGCTTTTAACACCCCTTGTGCATTATCCCACGCACACAGCACAAAAAAAGGCTCCAGGCCACCCAAGCACCTTCAGTTTCTGTTGCTATCTTAGCAGAAGAAACTAATTTGGGACACACAGTAATGCAGATCTTTAGGAACCAGGATTTACACCACAGTCTCGTTGTGACAGAGATGTTACATTTACATAACCTTCTAGCAGCACATGATTTTCTGCCTCTAAACCCTTTGGTCTCCATAAGCTGCTTTGCTGAGGTTGCCTTCCCTCACACTCACCCACGGGCGAGCCAGCAGCTCGTCTACCAGCTACTACAGAGCCACTACCCTCATCCCACCTCCCACGGGAGCCTCACATTCCTCCTGGCTTTAAGACAATCCTACAACTACAACTATCTTGTATTTATGGGGTAATAATGTCTCAAAGACTCCCAGTACGCTCTGCAAGTTGACACATCAGCTATTCCAAAGCAGTGTGCTGAGCACTGAGGAGCCAGCACAGCCAACAAGCCAGGCAGGACCACAGGACCATGGAAGCTGGGAAAGACCTTCCAGGTGTTGAGTTGAACTGATAACCCAGCCATGGCAGGAACAGACACATCTGCTCAGTCCTGGAACACCTGCAGGGATGGGAACCCTGCTGCTTCCCTGGGCAGCCCATTTCAGTGCTTGACTACTCCTTCAAGTGAAGTTCTTTTTCCTAATATTTATCCTGCCCCTCCCCAGCCCAGCCTGAGCCATTCCCTCTCCTCCTGTCCCTGTTCCCTGGAGCACAGCCCGACCCCCCGGCTGTCCCCTCCTGGCAGGAGCTGTGCAGAGCCAGAATTTCCCCCTGAGCTCCTTTTCTCCAGGCTGAGCCCCTTTCCAGCTGCTCCTGACCCTTCCCCAGGGCCATCCCCATCTCTGGACACGCTCCAGCCCCTCCACGCTTTTCTTGCACTGAGGGTTCCAGAGCTGCCCCAGCAGTGCCCAGTGCAGGGACAGGCACTGCCCTGCTCCTGGTGCCACCCCAGTGCTGGGGCAGCTCAGGTGGCACTGGTCTCTTGCCTGATGGGGCACAAACGAGCCCAGATGGCCAAGAGCAGCTACACCTGCTCCAAGAGCTCACCTGAACAAGCGGCACCTGCTCTTCTGATGGCTCCAATTCAAGGGCAGGTACCAGACAAGGGCTCAGGGTATCTGGGATCTGCTTTAATCCTGCCTGACAGCACTGAACAAGGAGTTCCACCTCAATGCTGTCCATTTCAGCAATTTACAAAAAGAGATCAGCTCATCTGACGAGAAGCAGCCAAAAGGAGCTTCTGCCTCCAGAACAGACTTCTGGACCACCCCAATTTGACCAGCCCTTGGTGTGTGTGCCCTTTTTTCTGGCACACACACAGTATGGAGGAGCTGGATCCCCAAAATCCACCCCAAACCTGCCACCCCTGCAGGTGCCCTGTTCTCGTGCTTGCCACGCCATCAGGGACATCCAGGGCTGTCTTTGGCAGGAGTTACTACAAAGTCAGAGCAAGAGCTCACACCACACAACAGCAGCACACCGTGGTTTGCAGCTCTCCCTCAACATGTGAGCTGCCAGGACTGGAGATTACTTCTCCACTTTAACTCAATTTGTGCATTTTCTAGACTCCAAACGGGTTTGTTGAGGGAACATGAGAGGGTTGATGGTGCTGGGGATAAGATCATGTTACAGAACCACTGAGGCTGGAAAAGACTCCCAGGATCATCGAGTCCAAGCTGTGCCCAAGCCTCCCCTTGTCCCCAGCCCAGAGCATGGAGTGCCACCTCCAAGTGTTGCTTGGACACCTCCAGGGATGGGGATTCCATAACATCCCTGGGCAGCCCCTGCCAATGATGGGCAGCCCCTTCAGTGAAGAATTCCTCCCAAAACCACACTTCTCATTAATAACCAGAGATCACAACTGTCCCTTACACGCCCTCCACGCTGCTCATCAGTCCCAGGACAGCTCCATTCATCCAAACCTGCAGCTCCATCAACCACCAGCAAAGAAATAAACCAAATGCTCTCCCTCCTGTGCTCTTCGCTAAGGCCCCCTCCAACGATGGTGCTCAGGATTAGCACATCTCATAAAAAACCATTTCCCCAAGCTAAGCTCCACCCCATGATTGCAGAGGCAAACCAAAGTTACTCCTGTTTACTTCCTAATTTATGAAACCTGGTAAGAGGAAACTATTTCCAAGGCTTAATCAACAGTGCAAAACAAGCAGATGGGAGAAAAAACCCTCATCTAAGTAAACACTCTAATCTTGGGGAAATAAGGTATTTTAACAAGAAAAACCCCTGTTATTGACAAACAAGAGGCAGCTTAAAGAAAACATTAGAAATAATCAGCTCAGCATCAGCTTGTTTTGAAACATGCTGCAACTGTGGTTTTGTTTTCACAGTGATTCCTTCTTTTGGTTTAGGCACACTGAGCGCTACAGCTTCACACCAGCTCAGGCTGCTGGGTCCCACAGTGGTCAATTCCCACGTTTGTTTCACCACGTGTCCGGTTAACCCTGCATTTCTGGCCTGATGGATAGCACCAGCTTTCTGCTCTCACTGAGCAGCCAGTGCTGGGCAGCCAAAGCTCTGCTCCAGCCTGCAGTGCTGTTATTGCTCCAGGCACTTACACCAGCACAGCCACCAGGCACTCAGACCAGGGAAATTGCTGTGTGAGGAAATTGGTGTAAATTAAGGCCCAGAAAAGAAACCAACTAGAAATCCAGTGCCTGGTAGCCCATTAAGGTGGCCACAGAGGAAGCACTGAGGGTAAGGAAGGGATATTGGCCTCACATGGCATCACAGCTGAGCCCTGCAAGGAAAACAGCTCCACCTCGGGCCTCTGGCCTGGGCTCAGTCAGCCAACTCTCCGGCCCAACCCGTCTGAAGTCCTGGGATACCGGGCTAATTCCTGAGCCCAGCGAAACAGCCTCGAAGCAAATACCTAAACACACGCTGAGAAATAAAACACATGCACAGGTACCGAGCCTCGCTAATAAATAAAACCGGCAGCTCCCACACACGCTACTCCCCGCACAACTCGCGGTCACTAAATCTTCATCAGCAAAGATCTGGATTGTATTAGCCACGTTCTCCCTTCCTGATTTGTGAGCAGCAGGACCGCAGCCCAATCCATCTGCAGCTGAGCAGGCACAGAACCGCTGCACGGCAATAAATTCAACTCAAGCCTTTCACCTGTTGGAGTCTGTTCAGACAAACTCCGGGCGGCCAGAGCGAACCCACCTGGGGCCGGGAGGGGAAGGGCTGAGGCAGCCGCGGCTGGGGCCGCTGCATGGAGCGTGTTCCCTGCGGGAAAAGCCCGCACAGGACGGGGCACGGGGAGCCTGTGCCCCCCGAGCAGCCCCCAAGAACCCGCAGGGCTCGGGCGCTCGGCACGAAGCCCTGGAGCCGCTCGGGACTGTGGCACATCCCACGTACACGCATGGGGAATGCACATGTGCCCCCACCCCTTCCCCCGCCGAAGTCCAGTTATTGTAGTCCAGGAAACAGCCAAATATTTGGCCTGTCAGGCCAGTCAGCGGGACCCTCCGAAACATCCACCCACAGCTGCCCGCTTTTTGACCATTTAAGAGGAAGATCGCCCATAGCCAAGTCCCCATCGGCGCTCACGAGTGTTTACATAACGCCAAACATCGCTCGCAGCCGAGCCCCGAGCGCGGGGGCAAAAACACGGGGAAAGT
>NW_005054420.1:1030115-1031190 GCF_000277835.1 Geospiza fortis | reverse complement strand
TGATGGGGATGGAGCCCCGGGTCCGTGCGGTCAGTGATAGGGGCGAACCCCCCCGGTTGGGGACTCGGATGTGTTTTGTTCCGGGGGTCTGCACAGAGCTTTGGAACGAGCGGTGGGCGAGCGTACGGGAGTACCGGGCACAGAGGCTGCTGGAGCAAACACTGAGTAAACCAGGTGTCAGCGCTGTTTGGGGAGCGCAGAATAGCGGGAAGCGAGGGCTGAGGTGAGCACCTGCCTGCGCAGGTGCTGTCACCTCTGCCGTGACTCAGGTGCGAGCCCTTGGCTGAGCTGAGTCGCGGCTGTTTTGCAGGAACAGCTCCAAACTCTGGAAATAGAGTGTGTCACTGGAGTTCCTCTTCACTAAAATTACTGCACGGGGGTATCGCTAGCAAGACATCAAAACTTCAGCCAGAATGAGCAGCAGTAAATAAAAAATATTAGTATTTCATTTATTTTTGTATTATGTAATTATTTGTCCTTAAATATTAGCCAAGGTTATTCCCCACAGTTACACCCTGATTTTCCTGCCTTCTGTGGCTGCCTGGCAGCGCCCAGAGCCCTGCAGGGTGGGTACAATGTTTGCCTGGAGAACAACCGTATCCCTTTAACTGGGATTTAGGTGAAGGAAACAGTTTCCTCATTCATTCACTGTCACCCACAGCCACGTGCTGCCGTGGGTAACATGTAGGAATGGTGTTCTTGTTTGTTTCCCTCTTGGGAAACAGAAGAGGTGTCCTCGCTTGTTTCCCTCTCTGCAGCAGCAGGAGAACGCTGGTGAATGGGAACAAGCCCAGATGAGCCAGTTTGAAATCAACACAACTTCCCCTGCACTGGCTCTCCATTAAAAATAGCTCCCGAGGAGTTGGAGCTGGGGCTCTGGAGCAAGGATACGCAGAAGCTGAAGCCCGTGACTCAGGAACTGAAGCGAAGGTCAGAGAACAGTTTTATGGGTTTCTTACATGGCTGCGATACTACAAGCCATTACTCATCAGGAATTTGGCAGAGTAGTGGTGCCTAATATCATTAGATAATCCTAATGAATTCTTGTGTAATCAAATCTAATCTCTGGATGGGT
>NW_005054420.1:1026509-1030102 GCF_000277835.1 Geospiza fortis | reverse complement strand
GGCTGCAGCAGCTCCAGGGCAGTGACAGAAGGGCTGTCACCAGAGCCAGGGGCAGAGCAGTGCCTGCTGAGCACCTTGAGCAGCTCTGCAAACAGTGTGCCTTAAAATAGCTCCAGCACTGGGGGATAAATCCGAGCAGCAGCGCTGGGGCAGAGCACAGGAACGGGCTGCCCAGGGAGGGAGCGGAGTCTGCCCCTCTGGAGACATTCCTCCCCCCAAATACCAAACACCAAAGGCCATATGTTTGCTTATGGACTAGTTTGATTCTGGGTCTTGGCCAGTTCTTCAAAGGCTGAGGAGCTCATAGCATCCCAGAATGGTCTGAGTTGCTCCAAGCCCCGTCCAACCTGGTCTTGGACACTTCCAGGGATGGGGCAGCCACAGCTGCTCTCTCTGGGCACCCTGTGCCAGGGCGTCCCCACCCTCACAGGGAGTGATTTCTTCCTAATATCCTACCTAAACCTATTCTCTGTCAGCTGGAATCTATTCCTCCTCATCTTGTCATTACATGCTCTGATGGCCCCTCACCAATTTTTGGGCATTCAGCCAAAAATAGTGACCAAGCTCTGCAAAGAACTTGCTAGATTTGAAGGGGTGCTGGCAAAGACAAGATAATCGTGGAAGTTTCCAATGCAGGAGAATGTTTCCATTTGTGTTTAGGAGCTTGCTCTGCGCTGCTGCTGCAGGCACTGTGAGTTCATGGGGCTCCTATAGTCTTACAGCACTGAAAAGAGGTAAAATTGTAGGGCAGCGTGGGAGTGGGAAAGGTCACCTTGGGAAGGACCAGAGTATTCCCTTACAGGAATTTTCCCTGATAATGGGACCTACAGGAGGCGGCCTGAGATGGGAACAGTCCTGTTCAAATGAGGGCTGGGCTTGGAGCCCACACACCCCCAGAGGGTCGAGGGAACAAACTCAAGAATTCAGAGAGGAAATAGTGAAAAAACACTACTTGGTAGGCATCACTTCAGCCCTGGGAGCTGCACTGTGAATGTTTGGCCCAATTTCACATGTGGTTTCAGTCACAGGAAAACAACTTGTAAGGGATTTTTATTTTTTTGCTATTGGATTATTTAGTTCTTTTTCTCCTTTTCACATCTTGTTCTGCTCCACTCCTACTTTATTTTTAGCAATTATGCAAATTCAGCAGTGATGAAAGATGTTAAAAGGAAATTTGAAGTCTGTTATTTGCTTTTTATTTCTATTGTCTTGTTTTATGTTGACAAATTTGTAACTAACCATTGGCTGTTTTGGAAACATTGCACCTCCAGCCTGCTGGGTGGCTTTGCAGGGGTTTTGTCTCTGCTGTTTTGGTTTTATCTCTTTTGTCAGTTGCAGCTCAACAGCCCTGGAAGAAAAATGAGAGCAGAAGATAATACAGGACTGTTAGGATCAATCTGTCTCCTCTTGCTCATGGCTGGTCTTCACAATGGGGAAGATGATCCCAGAAGTTCCCTGTCCTTAGGGAGATCCATGCAGGCACTCAGGGGTGAAAAGCACTCCTAGAACGCCTCAGCCTCTCAGTGAAATGCTGGGAAATATCTCATTCCCATCACATTTTAATAACAGCAAGATCAGACGCGTGGGGACTCGGTGTGAGGAGAGAGAAAAACTAAAGCCTGCATGGCTGAGCACAAAAGGATCCACTGCAGCAAAAGTTCTCCAAGTCCCCAGGATCTCAGAGTGGAAGATGCTCAGAACCAAACTGTAATTATTTCATCTGTTCTCCAGGGAGAGTAAGGAATATGAACTGTCCTGATGGAGCCACACAAATGATGCACACAAGAATTCCAGGAAGACGAGCCATGAGAATGAGTGGGCAGGATACACCAGAGAGCTGTCTCAGCTTGTTGGCAATCAGCTGATTTTCCTGAATTCCAGCACCCCACAACCAGAATCCCAGAGATTTATTAAGGGGAGGTTATCCTGTCAGACTGTGTTCAGTTCTAGAAGTCTGTAGAGTTTGGATGCCTACCTTTTGCTCTCACTTCAGTGAATTGTGTTGGGAACTATTTAACAGGAGAAAATAAGTTGGATTTAACTCTCATTTTCATGGCCATTCATTCCTCAACAAAGGGCAAAGATCACCATCTCAATGCAAAAGGAACATTTCTATTTTCTGACCCCAAAGCAGCAAGGGTTGGTTGTATAATTAAGTTTGCACTCATTTGTTTTCCTGCACTCTGATGCTTTTCTGGAGCACATCACAAGGTAAAAGGGATTAATGATGGATAATTGGAATTCATCCCTGCGAGGCCTCCTGTCACATTCACATTTTCTGGAAAAATCCCTTTGCCCAGGATTTTCTCCTGGGATGCTGAGAAGTCTCAGAGAAAAAGGAAAACAAATTCTTATCTCATTTGCTTCTCCTGTGTTGTGCTCACAAGTGGGATGTGTTTGGAGATTGTTTACCCTCAGGTGATTGTTTCATTGGATTCTGCTGTGAATTATTTTGACTCATTGGCCAATCAGGGCCAAGCTGTGTCAGGACTCTGGAGAGAGTCATGAGTTTTCATTATTATCTTTTTAGCCTTCTGTAAGTATCCTTTCTGTATTCTTTAGTGTAGTTTAGTATCGTATTCTTTAATATAATATAGTATCATAAAATAATGAATTAGCCTTCTGAGCACATGGAGTCAGATTCATCATTCCTCCCTGCCACAGGGCACCCCACAAATACAAGATCCTCCAGCACTGTCATTTTACACAGCAAAACTTCACAGAGCAGTGCAGCTCCTTCCAGCATTCACACACACCAAACCCCTCCGTCACTCGTGCTTCTCTTTGCTGCAAGGATAAGCCAAAATTATATTGAGTATTTTGAATTAATATCCCGCAGGATGAGTAAAGATTTATTTCGGTGTAGGGGATGATGCAGAAGATCCGTTCTGTTGACAGCTCTGAAGAGAAAGCTCCCACAAGAAAGTAAAAATTTTACAGAATCTACGACGACTTCAGTGACCTGTGGGAGAAACGGAGGAGAACCCAGGAACTGCGAGTCCCTGCTGGAGAGGGGCAATCCCACAGCACCTTTCCTGGGAGCACACCCTTGGTGCCCTTCGTGAGGTACCTGTGGGGACACTGCAGCTGTTTTATGGATGGGGGGATTCCTGTCCCATTTGAGATCTCTGAGCGGATTGCTGAGCTCCCCTCTCGGGGCGCTCGGGACCAGGGAGGGCTCAGCAGAGCAGGAACTGCTGTGGATGGTGACACAAGGGGACAGGGAGGGACAGAGAGGGATATGAGGGGACAGAGAGGGACACAGAGGGGACAGGTAGGGACACTGGGTACAGAGAGGGACAGTGGGGTCAACAGGGGACAGGGGGGACACGAGGGGTCAGCAGGGGACGGGAGGGGGACAGGGAGCGACACGAGGGGTTAGTAGGGGACAGGGAAGGACACGAGGGGTCAGTAGGGGACGGGGGGGACAAGGAGGGTCAGGAGGGGACAGGGAGGCACACAGAAGGGACAGCCCCTGTCCCGCCCCTCAGGGCGAGGCGCGGCCCCTTTAAGACGCTCCCTGTCACGTGACCTCGTGCGGCACGTGGCCCCGCCGCCAAGATGGCGGCGCCCGCCCGGCTGGGGTGCTGCCT
>NW_005054420.1:1001539-1026422 GCF_000277835.1 Geospiza fortis | reverse complement strand
GGCCGGGAGGGGGCCCAGCCACCTGAGGGGGAGGTCCCGGCGGAGCACGGCCTCCTCCGGGATAACGGAGCAGGCGGGGAACTGCTGTGGAGAAATTTAAATTAAATTATGGGCGGGTGGGGCGAGCCCTTGAGGAATTGGGCTTGGGCGCGGGTGCAGCTTCGGGCCCCGCCTCGCTCTTGCCTCACGGAGAGAACGGGAAACATGAGGGAGTTCACCTCCTGCTGCCTCTGTTCTAGTGCTGGGAAGCTGCATCAGCCTGGAAAAGCCTGTGTGCAACAGGCAGTGGGAGAACTCGCTTCACAAATTGGAGAATATTTAAAGAATATGAATTGAATAATCCCTGTTATGCTTGGGATCCATGTCACCGATGGGTGTTTTGTGTGACAAACCTGAGCAGTTCGCTGTGGAGCTGGAGGATGAAAAAGTCCTCCAACCCTTCATGCAGCTGGCAGCTCCAGCAGTAGGTAATGAAAGCTAATTGCTAATTATGCTCACAACGTAACTTGATGATGCTCAACTAGAAAACATCTTTACCAGCAGAGAAGTGAGAGACGAATTGGCCTCTGCATCACCCACAAACAGGTTTATTTATTTCCAGCATGGTTTTAGAACTGGGGAGCCAGCAAGAGTTAATTTTGCACTGGGTTTAGCCCAGTGAGCTCTGAGCCTGGCTTGGAAACCTCTTGAGGGAGTTGTTCCAGCTACCGAGGGTTGAAGAGAGATTGGGAGGGAGGAAGTGGTGCAACTTTGTGTTGTCATTTCCTAAGTCCTAAAAAATGTAAGCAGATTTATCCTGAAGGCCTTTTATGGAGTCAGCTTTAGACTGTCTGTAAGAGCTCAGATTCTTAGTAGAGAAAGTTATGAGGACACAGCCAGCTTCAGATGTGGGTAGTCTGAAGGAGAAGCTTTTTGCAGCACTTTTTATGGGCCAGTTACAAGGTGTGTGAATTTTAGGTGTGGCTGGGAGAGACCTGAGTGGGAGAGTGGAGAAGAAGCATGGAAATGGGATGAGAAAGATGATGCCAAATCCTCATTTCCCTTCCGCGAAGAGGCAGGAGAGGTGCTGGGGAGCTGCTGTGAGCTCACTGTCTGCTCCTTGCTGCCCTGGCAGTGGTGTAACTGCAGAAATAACAGCAAAGTGTAACATAGGAAACACGGCATGTTTCTGCTCATGGGAGCACAAGTGTGACCCAGACTTCCTGTGAAAAATGGGGATTTGTCCCCAATTGCAGTTCTGTCTGCTGTGTCCCCAAATGGGCTGGCCAAAATGCTGTTTCCAAGTCACGTGCAGAGGTGAGGAGCAGGAGCAGCCTGTGCTGCTCAGTGTCTCACTGTGCCTCCCTGGGGGCGTTTGCTGTGCAGATGGTGCTGATCCCAGCAGGGGTGTTCACCATGGGCACCCAGGAGCCCCAGATCCAGCAGGATGGAGAGGGCCCTGCCCGCAGAGTCCACCTTGGCAGCTTCTACATGGACCAGTACGAGGTCAGCAACCTGGAGTTTGAGAGCTTTGTCAACTCCACGGGCTACATCACCGAGGTGAGGCACCAGGGCTGCCCTCAGCCTGGGACAGTCCCAGCTGGAACCAGGCTTGTCTTGTTGAAGGATGTCACAACGCTTGTTTGGCATTTGCACACTCCAGTATTTCTGCTGGAGGTAGTGGGGAGAGGGAGTTGCCTTGCTGTCCTGGGCTGAAAGGGCAGTCAGGTGTTTGTTGCTGTGTTTAATAATTGTCACCTGAGCTCACATCTGTCCTGCAGCCTGGGTGAGGCCAGCAGGTCTCTACAGGGGAGTTTGGGGTGGTTTGCTTGGGGTTTTTTGGTATTTTGGGTCTTGGAGTATAGGAGTGTACCCCTTGTTAATGGAGTGGCCAAACTGTCCTTTGTCCCCTCAGAAAGGAAAGAAGCCCAGAAGTTTCTCTCCTGGATTAGGTGCAAAAGCCACCGCATAGGCCATGGGGACTTCACCTCAAACTTAAGATAGCTCATTGGACAAGAGCCAAAAAGTCCTTCCTGGGCAATTTACCAGAAAAAGAAGTGAACAAAGAAAGTAATGGCTTTTGGGAGGTGTTTTACCAGGAGCAAGAACCTCTAGCACTTAGCTCAGTTTCTCTGTTTGTTATTTTGCCTTTTATTAAGTCTTTTTGTTACCAACACCGCAACAGAAGCCATCCTGCTGATTTTTATGCCTCCAAGGGTAGCTGAGCTGTCTTGGGTGTGTTATAGACCTCCAAGAGCTTGTGAGACCTAGCTCAAAGAGGCTACTATAACACTGGAGCTCTTTGTACCAGGTTAGATTCTCCTTATTTCAGAGAAACCTGGAGGAGGGATTTAACAAACTGAGATGGCCAGGGGCTCTGCAGGCTGGCTCAGCACAGCTCCTGCTGCTGACAGAGAGCCCTGTGCCTCAGCAGGAGACAACAGCAGCTGCAGTGACAATTGTGTGCCTGTTCCTGGGAACAATGGACTAGGAATATGTTGAGGTTCCTGCCGGGAAGGAGCCCCTGTGCCTGCAGCTCAGATCCCTCCTGACAGGTGCCTGTTCCTACGCAGCTGTGACAAACCCTGACAGCCCTTTCAGGGGAATGAAGCCTGGGGAAGGAGCAGGTCTCCAAGGAGGCACTTTGCTGAATTCACTTGATGAACTGGTTCTCATTTGGAAGGCAGGATCCTCTGGTTGGATGAAGAGCTTCTTTTGTCTGCTATTTCTGTTTCTTAGCTCCATCATCATGAAAAAAAGGGAGGTTTAGCTATTTTGAGTTGGAGCAAAGCTTGCTTGTAGCAAACAGCTTCTGGGATGAGCACGTGTGTGGTGGGTTAAATGTGGAATCACAGAATATCCTCAGCTGGAAGAGACCCCAAGGATCACCAAGTCCAACCCCTGGCTCTGCACAGACACCCCAGCAATCCCACCCTGTGCCTGAGAGTTATCAAAATGTTCCTGGAGCCCTGGCAAGCAGAACTGCATCACATGAGGGCTGTTGCAGACCCCATGGCTCAGCTGGTGTCATTGAGGGCTCCACTTACACCTCCTCCCTTTTTTTTTCTCTTGGTATAATGTACTGTGATTGATGGAAATTACTTGTATTTTTTATTCTTTTGGATTGATATAGTGCTAGATATAATGACTGAGTTACTTTTAACTCTTTATTGTTGTAGCAGCACTTTTAAACATGGTGATGATGGAGCAGTAAGTGACAAGGTTCAAGTCTTTTATTGTGCTTCCCAAAGGAAAAAGAAGAGGAATGAAACATGCCCTTTCATATTAGACTGATGACTGTAGCATCTGAAAGCAGTTGGGACAATCAGAACTGCATTTTTAATTAATAAAAGTAAAAACATGTGCAGAAGCTCAGTGAGCTGCCATCTGCCCAGTGGCTGCTGAACAAAAACAACATCCCGAGAAAAAAATCCCTTATTTTCTGTTCCAAAACAGCTTCCTTGAAAGAGAACTCAAATTCACTATTAGAATTTGTTTGGTCAAAGGTTGGACTTGATGGCCTTGGAGGTTTTTTCCGCCTTAAGGATTCTCTGAATTTTCTTATCCTTGATTAAACAAAGCTGTAAGTGTTGAGTGTGGTTCCAAGAATAGCACTCGTTTGATGACATAATGGTTGAATCCTTTGTTCTTTCCACAGGCAGAGAAGTTTGGTGACTCTTTTGTGTTTGAGGGGATGCTGAGTGAGGCAGTGAAGGCTGACATCCACCAAGCAGTGAGTAGCACAGCAGGGGGAAGCTCCCTGAGCAATCCCTGGGCTCTGGTGGCAATCACAGCAGGGAAAACTGAGCTTTGTAATGTCCCCAAAGCCAGGTGCAAAAATGTGGATTATGGAGAGGTGTTTGACCAGGAATCATGGGCTGAAGTGGGGAGGATTTGCAATCTGTTCTGTCCTTTTTCTTTAAAAAACAATTAAAAGCATCAATTCCTGATGAGCAAAACTTGGTATCAACCCCTTGTCTCTCTTTGCCCCCTACCTGAGAAGTTCAGGCTGTTTGTAGGATTCCTTATGTTGTGAATGGCTGGAATTTATGATGTTTCCTCCTCTCTAGAGGATCCTGTGTTCATTTGCTGCTTTTGCAGCTCCCCTCATCCCCCTGGGCACTGCAGTGATCCTGGGAGGGGCAGTGCTGACTCCTCTGGAGCTGATCCAGGTTTCCTGTTGAGTGAAAGTGAATATTGGTTTAAAAAGAAACACATTTCTGTACTAAATCTTCCCTGCCCTCTCTTTCCTCTTTTTCTGTTGTGAATGTGTTGCTGAGCCTTCCTCAGCCTTCCTTTACCTCCTCCTTAGCAGGTCAGGTCCCCTTTGCAGCTCCTGGCAGATAAGCAGATTGTGTCGTGTCATCTCCTGGACGAGCTGATCTGCTCTGAGCACAGGTTTGGACAAAATCACCTCCTGAGCTCCCCTCCTGTCAGATTTCTCCTCAGCTCTGAAGGGACACAGTTTGATTTTTGTTTTCAGGGGGCAGCCTGAGAGGTGGGAGGGTTCAGGAAGCCCCGTGTGAGTGTGTGCTCTGAGGCACTGGCAGAGAACGTGGGATTTGGGTTCCTGTTGCCAGGGAAGGAAGATTACAAGTGCAGTTTGTAATCTTTTAATTCAGGACTAGCATTTGTGCACTGGGAGAGATAAGGCTAAATTGCAGTTCCCACCACCAGCATAACTGATGCTAAATCCATCCATGGATTTGTTCTGCCTTCATAAAAATAATAAAAAATACAAATGAAAAAATGAATGGCTAATCCCATCTTCCCAACAATCAGTATTGGAGAAATTCCTTTTCCTGTGTAGTTCTGTGTTGCAGAAATCCCTAAATCAGTTTCGGTGTTTTAAAACAAACAAACAAACCCCAAGAATGCTGCTGTAAGCTCAGCCTTGGCAATTTTGTAAACACAGAGTGTTGGGAGCCGCTTTCCTGAGTGTGTCAGCCAAATTTCCAAGTGTTGGCTGCAGTGCTCACAGGACAAGTGTTATACCAGAGGCCTGGGATGGACCCCAAAGTGGTTTTTTTTGGCTGCTGCTTTCTGAAGCTTCTCTGGAGCTGTTAAAAGTAAGCTTGCTGTTAAAAGTCACCTTCTTCAATCATAACTACCAGGTGAAAAGCAGAAATAAGATATAAATATTGGTGTGTTACTGGCACTGCAAATCCCTCCAGCCAACGAGTGGGAGAAAGGGCTGTGGTTTTCCTTTGCCTCAGTGGCTCAGGAGTGTTTTGACAAGGATTTCTCCAGGTGAAGCACAGGCATGTGAAATGTAAATGTGAATATAGGGGAAGAGCAACAGGAATGTAACTTTTTACAGCAATATTTCACATGCAGTGAAATAACTGTGGAAAGTTGAAAGTGGAAGTACCAAACTAAATAATTTGGAAATGATGAGCTGTGTGTGTCTCTTGGGGGTTTTGCTCTGTTTGGCCACTTTGTGTTCTCCAGTTCTTAAAGCAGATTTACCAGAGCCTCAAAGCCACTGGCTGAGGCAGAGCTGGGGCTGATGGAGGAGTGACCCAGCTGAGCTGCAGGGTGATTGTTGGAGCTCTGGGTGTGCCTTTCCTGGAGGTGAGGTGGGCTCCCTGATAGCCACTGACAGGAATGTGGGCTGGCCTCAGCTCTGGAAGGGAAGCAGTAAAAAGAGGTGGAGCAGCCAAGGATGGAATTGTTGCAGATTTCTGGGAACTCAGGTTTTAGTTTTGGCCTCCAAGTTTGTGGTGGTCACGTGGCAGAGGGAGGATTTGGTGCTGTGCCAGATGAGGGAGTTACTGATGGAACAGGGGAGGGCTCCTTCAAATGGGAAAGGATTTTATGGGGTGAGGGGGAAGGTCCTTTGAAGCTGAAATTATTTGTGTGGGCTTAAAAAATTGGGAGCTTCACATCTTAAATTCTTCACATACAGCCTGGAGAAGAGAAGGCTCTGGAGAGACCTTGGAGCCCATTCCAGGGCCTAAAGGGGCTCTAGAAGAGGTGGAAGAGGACTTTGGAAAGGGACAGAACACAGGGAGAGACCTTGGCTGCCAGGGGGCAGGGCTGGATGGGATATTGGGAATTGGGAATTGTTCCCTGGCAGGGTGGGCAGGCCTTGGCACAGGGTGCCCAGAGCAGCTGGGGCTGCCCCTGCATCCCTGGCAGTGCCCAAGGCCAGGCTGGACACTGGGGCTGGGAGCACCTGGGACAGTGGGAGGTGTCCCTGCCATGGCAGGGGTGGCACTGGGTGGGCTTTAGGGTCCCTGCCAACCCAAACCATTCCATAATTCCATTTTATTCTGAGGGATTTGAGAGCTCTTGCCAATCCCTGCAGGAGTTTCCTTGCTGTCCAGGTACCATGGATGACACAACAGGAGTGCAGCCTCAGTCTTTGCTCACTGGAGAGGAGTGGGGACATTGTTATTCTTGGCTCATGGAAGGCAGAAAAATTAATTTTTGCTTTGACACCAGATGAATTCTGCACTGAAGAGCCTGAGAGCATACAAATGTGTGCTGCCTTTGTCTGTGAGGGTATGGAATTTTGGGTCTGGAATGCAGTGGAATTGGCTCACTGGCAGCTCAAGCCAGCACTAAGTTCTGGCCAATCCAGAACTGTGGGATGCTGCTTTCATCCCTGTCTGTATGGAAATCTCTGCAGTGGCCTGGAGCTGTGCAATTTGCCTATTTTTTCACAATAACCCCAAAGTGAAACATTCTGCATTTCAGCTGAACATCCCAAGCTGCTGCTGAGAGGAGCCCTGGCTGCAGGTGGGCCACAGTGCCAGTGTGGGCAGGGTGAGCTGTTCTTGCAGCCCCCACTGCTTCAGCTACTCCCTGCAAGGAGCTGGAAGATGGAGCTGCTCCTCTGTGGGTTTTTGTGCTCTACTCCCACTGCTAAGAGGGATGTGCAGGAATTCTCCCTGGGAATTGCCAGGAACATCAGCCTGTGTTATCAGAGCTGCAGTTTAAAGCGGGGCATGGTTTGTGCCTCAGGATAAATCCGTGCACATCTCCTTTCCTTACAGCTCATGTGCACTTGGTTAGTGGAAAAAATGACCAGTTGGAGTGCAAATTTAGATGTTGGCTGGAAATTAGACTTCCAGAGGTGTCTGCCTTCACCAGGAATATCAGTTCCTCAAAAGAAGCTTCTTCAGATTCCAAAACTTGCACTTAATGAATCTGACTGGATTTGAGCATCACGTATTTGTGGGTATTTTTCTTGGAGGATTGACAGGGCTGTGAAGTTTTACACTGTCTGAACTGAAGTTCAATGACCTTTCCTTATGCAAAGAAAAGGTCCCTTCATAGAAGTGCTTGTTTCCAATCAAATCTGAAGTATTTTTTGTAGTTGATGACTTACAAAGTAAAATTAAGTATATTTTAAAGCTGCTGCCTTTCCTTGGTGTGCAGTTTCAAACTGCTGTAAAATACTGCATTTTAAGGCAGATAATATTCAATATTGAACATCCCCCTTGTTGCTTCCGTTCCTGGGCTCATGAGGGAGGCCATTAATATTAGAAATTAAGAGTGAGAACAGATTCTTCTGTAATTAGAGCTTTGAAGGAGCTGGGACTTGTAATTGATAGAATAAATAGCATGGGAATTGCAGGAGCTGGCAAAACAGGTATTCACAGAATCCTGGAAGGGACCTCTGGAGATGCTCTAGTCCAGCCCTGATGCAGGTGTGAGCTGCCTGCTGGACAAATCCTCTGCTCACTGTGAGTTTTGTTTGTGTGGGGCAGGATTTCCCAATCCTGGCTCAGTCCTTGTGCATAATTACAGCAGGTTCGTTCTCTGTGGGGACAGTGAAGTGGATCCTTTGCACAGTAATTATTTTTATTTCTTTAACTTCTCACCCTACTAAAAATGTTCTGTTTTCTGTCTGCCTCTTTCTTCACTAGTTCATTAATCAGTGCTCAAGGTTTAGGATCTGGCTTAGAGGAGGAAGAACTGTCAGAGATTTATGTGTATCTCCCTTACATGAATAAAACAAAATCTCATCCAAAAATTATGTTCTTTACTGAATAACAAATTTTTCTTCACATCCTACCAATGCTAACAAGATCCTTTTGCATATTAAAGATGTACAGAGCTCAGCACCATCTGATTGAAACAAGTGGTAACCTATTAAGTCAGCTTCTGAACTGGAGTGGTTTTTTAAGAACCCACCACTTAATAAATGATTCTTAAAGTGGTTTCCAGACTTGGGCTGTTTTTCACTCAAAATCTCTTTTCACACAGTTCATTCTGAAGTTCATACTCTGCAGTCACTTTTGGTTTTTTCCAGCTGTTTATCCTGACCTGGAGTAAGGCTTTTAAAATACTTTATTAAAATAGCATTAGAATGCTGTAGCACAAAAAAAGCTGGTGTTTGGTGCAGTATGACTGGACAGCAGCATGAATTTGTCATCATCTTGTGGGCCTGCCTTAAAGTTCAAATCCACAGCTTTGTTATTTCAGGGGACTTGCTACTCGGTGGAAATGTTGGAGCCTGAGCCAAGATGAGCTCCTCTGTTGAGTTTATTTTTGGTAATTTTTTGGATACATAAATCTGATTTGAATTTGAGATTTGCTCCTCAAGTGGGGGTTGTTTTTCTCTCGAACGTGGCCTGTGACAGGTTAGTGCAAGGATAATAAATGCTTTTATGGCCTTGGGCTGGGTGCCTTTGGGGTGGTTTTTAGGGGTATTCCCCTACTGCAGCAGCAGCCACAGGGTAATGCCAACAGTGAAACTCACTTGGTGATGTTCCCCACTCTAATTTTCTTTTCTACATAGATTTAGGAAGGAATTTTCTTCAAGCTAATTGTGAAGTAGTTTAAAAATCTTGACATTGTGAGGTAATGGAGCAATTAAAGTTAGGCTGTCCCAGCCCACTTGGAAAGGAAAATGGAATACTTAGGAGGAGAGTTTTCTGCAGGCTGTTAGTGGGAGCTCAGGCTCCAGCTCTGCAAATTGCTCTGTCCCTGTGCAAAGCTCGTGGGCTGGAATTAATTGTTTGAGCTCTTCCCAGTGTTAGCACACTGGGCTCTCTTTTCACAGTTCTCTGGGTCTGCAAGAAGCAGAACAGGGAGTTCTTAAGATTTAATCCTGGAGGGGAGAGCTGGATAATCCCTGTTTCCAGCTGGATCAGACCAAACCAAGCCTTTGTGCCTCTGCTTTGCTCTGGGAACGTTTCCCTGTGCACCAGGGTGTAAGGACTGCAGGGCAGGTGTGGGCAACCTGGCACAGGTGGCATGCTGCAAGAATTAACCACAAGGAAGGGGATTGTCCTCTGATTCAAGATCTGCTCAGCAGCATCTGCTGCTGTTTGGACAGCCGGAATCTGTTGCCAGTGCACAGAACATGTTTTGGAGGGAAGCAGAACGTGAAGTATTATGAAAGTAACTAAGCTTATTATTGGCAGGGGAGGACTTGGCTGTATTAACTGTGATGTTGTAATATCTCTGTCTAATTAGCTCTTCTGCTAATTAGATTTAGAGCAATTAAAAGCTTTAAAGACTTGTGAGAAGTTCTGGGAGAGAACTCTGGATTTCAGGTAGGAGATTTCTGGAAGGAGCAGCTCGGGGTGTGTTCACCAGAGCCAGGGGCTGCCTTGGATGAGTCTCCAGGTAATTCTTGCAGGCTCTCTGTGCTCTCCCTGTTATCCCTGTCCCAGCCCTGCGTGTGTGACTGCTCTGGGTGCTCTGCAGAGCCTGGCAGCCATTTGGTGCTCAGCTCAGCAGAGCCACAGCCGGGAGCTGTGCGCACGCAGTGCTTTCCTGTGCAGAGACATTTTTCTTGGGTTAAAATAAACCAGCCTGATTGAAAGCATCTGCTTTTTCTTTTGCATCACAAAAATGTTTTCCAAAATTAAAGTCGTCTAAAGTGTAAATCTTTGCAGTCTCCTGCAGAGATGTTTTTATTCAAAACCCAGCAGTTTAATTTACAAAAATATGTTGTGCTTAGAAACTGTCGAAATCTTTCTTGTGATCTTTCAGATTTTAGCTTTAGCAAGTGGTTCTGCTGCTCTTTTATTTTCCTTAAATAGCTGTAAAATGCTAATTTTGGATTTCTGTCCTATTTTCAGTGTAGTTTAAAGGTCAAACCTCAATATGGGCAAGGAATTGGTTAAATCAGACTAGTTTTATACTGTGACTGTTGTATCAGTTTAGTAGCTCCATCACTCTGAAGTTTTTGTGCTCAGAGAGTTGAGCAGAGTATCTGCAGGAAGGTCTCATTCTGGGATTTGAAACTTTAGTCCAAGATTGCTGATTATTGATTTCCAGAGAGCTTTTCCATACCCAGATGTGCTGTAGGCAAAATCTGTGTGTGCTGGGAGGGGAGGAGGGAAAGGCTGGCAGAGCACAGCCTGATGAGGCTCTAAACCCAGGATAACGTGTGTTTGGTCACTTGCTACTGAAATATCCACGTGAATGATTTGATTGTAGCTTGGACCAGAGTTTTCTTGACAATCTCTGTGTGACACACATAATCTCTTGTCCCACACACATGTAATGACACGTTCTGTTGAAGGATGCAGCTTCCCCCAGAAGCTGCTGTTAAAATTGTTTGACCAGACTGATTCTGGGTCTCCTCAATACCAGCTTGCAGTGACTTTTTGGACTTTGCTCTGAAGGTTTGGAGAGTTAAGGGGTAACACTCTTGGCACCTTTCCTCCCTCTGTGAATAACACTTGACAAAGTCAGTCTAGGACTAACCAGCCTCTGGCTTGTTTACCTCCTAAAGCATTCCAGGCTTATTTTCTCTGATTTTTGTTCTTTATAGATGTTATCTCTATAATAGGAGTATTTTGGAAGCTGCTGCAATAAACCCACTGTTGATGGGTGGCACAAATGTTCCTTTCTTTGCCTCAGTGAGGGCCCCATTATTAAAATAAGTATTTGTAAGTGAATATGAATCAGAACAGTTAAGCATTGCTTTGAAGTAAGCCTTATAGAAGAAATCCCTAAAGAATGTCTTCCAGGAAAAGCTCCTTGGCATTGAAGCACCAAATTTGGGACTTCTGGTTTGAGAGAACTACTCAATGTCTGCATTGCTACAGATGATTTTGGCTTTGTGATGTTTCCCAGCAAACCAGCTGGGGAAAAAAAAAAAGAAAAAGGCTTCATGCTTCACTTCCCTTCTGTCTCCACCTTCTGGAAGCTGAGAGCAAATAATTTAAAATCAGCTGAGTTGGGTTAATGACCTGGAAAGCAAATGTGTTGCAAGATGAGTGTTTGACCCCCAGCTAAAGGGCATCATCAGGGGTTGTTTCAGTGATGTCAAAACACTGAGTCCAGGGAGTAAATAATTAGGGTAAAAATGCTCTTTAGGCCAAAATTGTAACTTTTTTTTCCCCTCTGCAGATTGTGTCAGACTGAAGTCAGGCAGGAGCTGAAATTCACACAGGCACAGGCTGGTTTGGGTTGGAAGGGGTCTGGTGGTTTTCAGCAAATCCCTTAGGTGCGAATTGAAGTGTCCTTCCCTGCTGCTCTTGTCCATTTTCAGGTGGCAGCTGCTCCCTGGTGGTTGCCTGTGAAAGGAGCCAGCTGGAGGCACCCTGAGGGCCCTGACTCCAGCATCTCCAGCAGGTGAGCCACGAGCACCCATTCCATCACAAAACACAGGGAGTGTCCCTGGCTCCCACAGGAATGGGGCTGCAGGAAAAGCCTTTATTCAGTCACCTGCTGGCTGCTGCTTCTGGGACTGTTTCCCACCTTCTGATGAGCTGCATGCAGCATTCCATGGCCATGGTCAGTGATGGAGAGCACCAAGGTCTGTCAGGACTGTGCTGATTGAGCCTCAGTGTTTGCTGTTCATGTCTGGGTGCCAGCAGGGAACACAGAGGATCTTCCAGGGTCACAAACTCCAGACCTGGGTTTGGAGAGGAGGAATCAATCCTCCCTGTGTGCACACTCCAGAAGTCTGGGCACTGTGCACTCTTCCATGTGGGATTTGGAAGCCTCTTTCTCTGGCAACAAAAGGCTGAGGGGTTTTGTGCTTTTTCCACTGTATTCTGACTCTGTGAGAAAGCACTTGTGACTGTGTAGAACCTCTGAATGCTTTGGAGAACTCTGCTTTTTCTTACAGTTAGTGCCACCCTTTGCCTGCACAAACCCTGAAGCTTGCTGATCCTTGTATTCATACAATTGCTTTCCATTCTGAAGTGGGATGAATTTTAGGCCTAGAAAATCAAATTACTGTCTTCATTTGGGACCTCTAACATTGCAACTGCTCCTCTCACTAGGCTGGTGTCAATGAAGTTGGCACTTCATCAGCTAGTGAAAGTTTCTAACAGCATTTTGAAATCAAATCAGACTCTCTAGCCTAGATCTAGTAGGTTTTTGAGTCCTCTAAGGACAGGACTTTGTTAGTGCACCATCATCTGATGGCTGAAACGCTCAGTAACGAGTTGTCTGCTCTCCAAGGGCAAGGAAAGAATTATCTGAGGCAAAAATAGAGATAATAGCTGGAGGCATTGTTAGGGGGAGCCAGGAATTGAGGTCAGAGGCAGCAGACAGGAGCTGGAAGCCTGCCATGAAATTCTGGGCTGGTGCAGACCTGGCCTGGCACAGCTGCTGGGAACCTGGAAATGGCCCCAGGGGTTAACAGGGATACACTGGATTCTTAAATGGGGCAGGAAGAGAAGTTCATAGGAAGTTCCTCTCTCTCCTGGACCCTCAGCTCTGGGAGCATCTTGGATTACTGGAGGCTTGGATGGGTAGGATCCTTCTGCAAGAATGGCTGGGCAATTTTTTTCTGTCTTTTTCTGGAAAAAGGGACAAGGATTTTAATGTCAGTCCTGGATCCAAATCCCATTAAAGATGGGAGCTCTTGTGTAAACTGTGACTGCTTAAAGCACCCAAGGAAAGTCACTTCCCAGCTAAATTTCTGCAGTTCAGTATCCTGGACAGGGTGCTGCAAAAGCTGATAGAGTTGATGAGACTTTTCCTCATGTCACCTCTCCCTCAAAGCCCCCCAGCTGACAGCAAGGGCAGGGCCCAGAGCAGGAGAGGAGCCACAGGGGAGGGAAGAACAGTCACCATTAAATTGCCATGTGCATTTTCCTGTTGAGCATCCTGCCTGCAGGCTGAGATGGCCCTGGCCAGGCTGGTTGGATGCAAGATGCCCTGTGCCAGGCTGGTTTGGCAGTGGTGGTGCTGCAGGTTTCCAGTGCTTTCCTGTGGCTCTGCAAACCCAGGCTCCCCCAGAGGGCAGGGCATGGACAGTTCTGGGTGCTGCACTTGAGAAACCACAAACCAGAAATAACTGCAGAGCTGGAGGTGGCAGCAGCACGAGACTAACAGAAGTTAATTGTTTTCTCCTCCTGTTTCCCTCTGATGGCTGCATTTCCCTCCCAGCATTTTGCTGCTTTTCCTTAAGTAACTTTGCTGTAAAGTCACCTGATGCACTGTGACTGGTCAGTCCTGTGTGCCCCTGTCTGGCTGTCACAATGTGCTGTGCAGCCCTGAGTCTGCCTGGTGTCCTGAGGAGCCTGTCCTGCTCATTTTGTTCCCAGAATGGACCATCCAGTCCTTCATGTTTCCTGGAATGATGCCCTGGCCTTCTGCAGGTGGGCAGGGAAGCGGCTGCCGACGGAGGCTGAGTGGGAGTACAGCTGTCGAGGGGGGCTGGAGAACAGGTACCTGTGCAGGGCAGGGGCTGCAGCTGGGCTGGGAACACAGGGAGGGCTTCTGAGGGCCTTGTTACCCCAGAGCTGCTCTGCAGCCAGGCTGGGGGTGCTCATCTGGAGAGGAGAAGGCTCCAGGGAGAGCTCAGAGCCTTTCCAGGGCCTGAAGGGGCTCCAGGAGAACTGGAGAGGGACTGGGGACAAGGCCTGGAGGGATAGGGCACAGGGAATGGCTTTAAACTTAAGGGAGGGGAGGTTTAGATGGAGTATTAGGAAAAAGGTATTTATTGCAAGGGTGGGCAGGCCCTGGCAGAGAGCAGCCACAGCTGCCCCTGGATCCCTGGCAGTGCCCAAGGCCAGGTTGGATGGGGCTTTGGGGCACCCGGGGCAGTGGGGGGGGGGCCCCCGCCCGGTGGTGGCACTGGATGGGATTTAAGGTCTCCCAACCCAAACCAGTCTGGGATTCTATAAACTGATTTTTAATTAACAGTGTTTGACAGCTGCTCTGTTTGTCTTTCCTCAGGCTTTTCCCGTGGGGCAACAAGCTGCAGCCCAAAGGGCAGCACTATGCCAATATCTGGCAGGGAGAATTCCCCACCAATAACACAGCAGAGGATGGGTACAAGGGGACTGCACCTGTAAGTGTGTCTCAAAGACAATCCAGCATGTGGAAATGATCTTAATCTTCCTAAAATTAAGGTCTGTCTTCAGGAGGATGAGCCATGGCTGTTTTCCATCCCTGTGCTCTTTCATTTTAGATTTTAAGTTGCATTAAATTTCACTGCAGGCTTGAACATTATCAAGGGACTCTTTTACAAGCTAATTGAAAAGTAAAGATTACTTTCATTTTAACTTCTAGTTCCTCTCAAACTGACCTCTTTTCCCCTCTCCCAGTCAGTTTGTAGTCAGAAGCTGAAATACTTTCTGCCTGCACTTCTGGCCTTGCAGTTTTGTGAACTCAAAAATCACACAATAACTTAAAAGACATTAAACTTCTCTTTTGGGGAAAGGTTGGGCCTGTCTAGTATAACAACCAGAGTGGAATTTTAAAGGCAATCAAGAATGTGAATGAATTATTTAATGATAGTTAAGTAAACGCAACAGTTTCATCACAAGAGGAGTCTGCCCAGGCAGGAGCTGGCAGCCACCCTGGCTTTTCCTTGGTGGGAGGGGAGTCTGGGAGCTGTGAGTGGGGTCAAGTCCCTGATGCCAGGTGTGTCTGCTGCTCAAACAGTGCCTCTCTGGAGAGGCTGAGTCTCCAAAGCCAGCGAGGGGATGCTGTGTCACACTGGAGCAGGGTGCTGAGGACACAGAGGTGACCACAGCCTTGTGGAAGTGCTCCAGGTCTGCACTGCTGATCTGCTGTCTGCTTTTGGGGCTCCTCCAAGTGCACCTTGAGCAGACTGGTGTGAGGATTCCAGCCCTGTTTGGAGTGTCACAGAGCTGTGTTCCCTTCCTGTGCAGGTCTCTGCCTTTCCCCCCAATGGGTACGGCCTCTACAACATGGTGGGCAACGCCTGGGAGTGGACATCGGACTGGTGGGCTGTGCACCACTCCCCCCAGGACTTCCACAACCCTGTGAGTGTTTGCTTGGCACATCAGGGTCTCCTTGCTGTGGGAAAGCTTCTGTTCTGTGCTCCTGGGGTGGGGGATTGGGAGCATCACAGCACAGCTCATCCACGCTGCAATTGCAGTGCTCTGGTGCAGTTTTGGTGTTGTTTGGTTAGTTGTTCACACCTGGTTAGAATACTCATTGAATACTTCCCAACTGGCCTCATATTACAGAAATCAAGAATTTGTGGAATGACTTCTTTAAAAAAAGGAAGGGTTTTAGGTCATTCATATTGCTACAAGCTCTGCTTATTTTCCCCCTCCCAGGCAGAGAACAAACCATTGTGAATTATCTTTCTGGCTTCTGGTAGCTTGTTTTAAACTGAACATGTGATAAAACTGAGTTTTAGGAGAAGTCGCCAGGCTCTGAGAGGTGAATCTTTGTTTTTCTTTGTGGCAGGCAGATGGAGGTTCCTGCAGGGTGAGATGTGTGGGATCACTGGTGCTCTGTCTCAGCAGATTCCAGTTCCAGTGTTAGATCTGCTCCTCTCCCAGTTATCCAGGATGAGTGAATCCCATGATTTATGAATATGACAAGTAAGGCCATGTAGAGTTTGTCACTCAAAACCCCACCAAATACAGTGGTTTTTATTTGCTAACAACTTAAAAAGCACTTTCAGGTTTATTTTTATTCCCAGTAATTACTTGTGAAGGCAAGGCAATCAATTATGGAACCCCCCAAACAATCTGTGTGCAGAATTCCATCCATTCCTTGTAACCAATCCTCAGCATAGCCCAGATCTCTCCAGTGCTAGAAAGCTGCTTTGAAGATTTAGGGTGTTAAACTTAATATGTTAAAAAACTTTGCCTGAGCTCTGACCCTCTGAAAGAATTCAGAGTCTTCTCAGCCCAGAGAACACATCCTGTATTTAGGTTACACTGCCCTGTGCTCTGCAGAGACTGAAGAGCTGGGCTCTGATAGATCTGGTGCTAATCAGTTCTAATGTCTCAGAAGATAACTGCAGCCTGGCTATTTTGGGACACCTTTGCACATGAGGAGATGCAGTTTCCTTACCCATTTAACCAGAAAAACCCTTTGGAATTCACTTTGAAGTGCTCTGCCTCAGACACTGGATTCTGACAATCAGTTTGCATATGAAAAACCCCTAAAAGCCTCATTGTTAACACCTGATTTTTAAATACTTCCTGAAGTGTCTGGGTTTAAAACTTCAGCAAACTCTTGAACAGAGCAAAAGTCACAGGATAGTTGTTCCCCACCTTAATCCAGCAGGGAAGTGCTGCTGCCTTGGAATCATCAACACCAAAGTGTCTCAAATAAATAATTAGAATGAAGGTGCCTCCCTGCAGTCACAGAACCCCAGAATGGTTTGGGTTGGAAGGGACCTCAAAGCCCACCCAGGGCCACCCCTGCCATGGCAGGGACACCTCCCACTGTCCCAGGTGCTCCAGCCCCAGTGTCCAGCCTGGCCTTGGGCACTGCCAGGGATCCAGGGGCAGCCCCAGCTGCTCTGGGCACCTGTGCCAGGCCCTGCTCACCCTGCCAGGGAAGGATTTCCTCCCTAAAAATGTAACTGATCCTTTAGCAGAGAGAGCAAATTGTGTGTGTGAGGTCCAATCAAAGCAGAGTCCTTTTAGGGGTTATTTTGTGGTGACTTCTGGCCCTGATTTTTTGTATGAGCTGCAGTTCTCTGTTTGAAAACTGATTTCTCTCCAAACAGAGTAACCATGTGGCTGTGCACTGGAAATCACCATGCACCATCAGAAAGTATTTGTTCGATGTAATCAAAGAAGTACTACTTTATTTTCATAAACAAAAAAAAACCAAACTTCTGGGTTTTTTTTAGTAACTTTTAAAAGAACAATCCTACTTTTATGAGCTTTGGTAATGGAATGCACAAGCACTTATGTAATCAGACTGGAATATGGCTTTTGCAGTATTCTAGTACAGAATAACCTTGTTAATTTACAGTAAACTCTGGGGTTTAAATCTGGGATCAAAGTCTGGACAGCTCTGGCCTTTGCACCCATGTCCTTCCCCTTCAGTACCAGCTGGTGCACTTCTCCAGGCCAGGCCATAAAACAATGGTGCTTGATAGAACAGAGATTTGCTCGTTTTAATCAAATGTGACCTTAATTGCTGGGCTGTGATTAGCTTTTATGAGGGGAAGCACAGCCAAGGCAGTTTCCTTCATCTATCAGTGAGATGTGTGCACAAGCAAATATTAACTGCAAATGCTGCTGCTGATGTCTGTTGGTTTTCTGACATCTTTGCCAGTTGTCTTCTGATAAACTCTTTACCTTCAGTGATTTTAAATAAGAGAATGATGTTTTATAATGGAACAGATTTATGGAGGACACTACAGCAGATTTCTGCAGGTGAGGTATTTCAGGGCTGTAATCCTCCTTCAGAGGCTGTAGGGGTCAATTTAAGTTGTTTTTTTTGTTACTAGATAACCTTTGATGCTCAGTTTTGTCCTGGTGAAGATCTTTGTAGTTAATGAAAAGATGCAATTCTGAGCCTTTGGTTCACACACTGCTCAGTACAGGTCAGCCCTTTGTAATTGCTGACACGTGACAGATTTAGAGCTTTCTAACCCAAACCAGAAATGTTGCTCTTCATTTATACAAGTGTCTTTGGAGCCAGTTGCGCAGATTGCTGCTCAGCCCTGCAGCATTTAGGGGAAATCCTGCTCCACAGCCCCATTGTTCTGCTTTGTCTTGTTCCCACAGAACTTTTTTTAGGTCAGTTTTCTCCTGGCTTCCCTTGAAATGAGATTAGCAGGCTGGGTGATGACTGTGCTGGTTGGAGGCTTATCTCAGAGCAGGGACTGTGCATGCACCTGCAGGTGTGTGGGGACAGTTTCCAGAGGCCTCAGTGGGAGCAGGGCTGGGCTGTGGAGCAGCACCCAGGCTGGGAAGGAGCGGATGCTGCCTCAGGGTGTGCCTTTCCTTGAGTATTTGTGTGCCATTAAATGCCAAATTCTTTTTCACACGTATAAATTTTGGCAGCAAACATGAAGCTGCTGTGATTTGTGTGGTGAACTTTCACACAAAGCTGTCAACATCAACTCTCAAGGTTTTCTGACAGTCCCTGGGATTTATGTTCAGTTACAAATGCTCTTCTGGGGTAGATTCTTCTAGAACATCACCCCTGGTAATGCAGACCTGGGTGGGAGACAAGTGTACCAGACTGGTCACAGGGTGGTCACTGAGGAAAGCTGGAGCTCACTTCCTTCCTGGTAAAACCCTCTTCAGGAACCCCCCTGTTCCCAGGCATTATCAGTGGGCAGCACCTGGAATGTTAAATATTTGCAGCACTGGGGAGGGAGCACAGTTACTGTCACCTGCAAATCCTGTAGGGCAGAATTATTTCAAGCTGTGTGCTTCAGACACCACTGAGATCTGTGTCTGGAATATTTCTGATTGTTCCTTCTCCATCCCCTTACTGCCTGCAATGATCAGTTATTCCCTGAGTACTGACCAGTGTCCTCCCTCCCCAGCAAGGGCCGTCCTCGGGCACGGACAGAGTGAAGAAGGGTGGATCCTACATGTGCCATAAGGTAACTTATGTGCTCTTCTCCTGTTCCTCTTCCCTCTGAAAGCACTTGACCATGATCCTCTGACAGTTTCCTGGCAGCCTGGATGCTTGTCAAGGGGTTTCATGGCATTTATGAAGAGCCACACCTGATGTTCCTAAGGATCTCTTTTTGCTTAGCTTGGAGTTAAAACAAGTAAGTTTTTTAAATCAGTATGGGTTTTAAATGCAGAACTTAAAACTGATGTAGGCTTCTAATGGTATTTTCATGATAGAGCTTGAGTGATGCTTGTCAGAGTAGAAAGTATGGATGTGACTTTGTTTTTTAAGTTCTAGAACATAAAAAACTGGCTTTTGATCCAGAAAGGATATGGAGCTCTGAGTAACCTGGTCTAGGGAAAGGTGTTCCTGCCCAGGGCAGGGGGTTGGGACTGGATAAGCTTTAAGGGCCCTTCAATCCCAAATCCTTTTACAATTCCATGGTTCAATGATATCAGGTGTTTGCAGAGCTGGCTGGGAGATGAAGTGTTTGTTGGTGGCATACCTGAAAATCCTTCAGAACTGTCAGGATGTCACCACAGACTGATGGCTGTTCATGACACAAAATAGTGTTTTAAACTCTGCTCATGCAGTGCTTCAAAGCCCTCATTGTACATCTCCTGTTTCATTAAAGCTGTCCTGTTCTTCCCTTGCAAAGCCTGTGGCTGGCAAATCACTCTCATAATTAGATTACATTTTCTACAGTGAGATCCCATTTTCTACACTGATTTCCTTCTTAGGTGAAATCAATGTCAGATGTTAATTAGCAGTTTTGATTAAATTAACACTGGAATAGGCTCTTCAGTGATGAATAACATGACCCATTTTGAAGGTTTGTGAAGATTCTAGTCTGCCCTAGTCTTTTTTTGTAGGTGATAAAACTAGGCTGTGTATCAAGACAAAACCACTGACTGCTGTTAGTACAAGGGCTCTTTATTAGGTGCCTGACATCAGCTCAGACTGATCTTTGTGTGCTGCTGCTCTTCTCTCCCTCAGAGCTGACAGAGCCTGAAGCTGCACTTTTTTACATCCCATCCCAAAAGTCTGGCACCTCATTCAGAGAAACGTTCAGTACCTGTCCATTCCAGTGGGGCATTAGCACATGGATACATAGCTCAGCCTCTGAGGGGAAGCTGAATTGGCTTTTTCCCAGAGCAGGAGAGATTCTTGGCTGACACTTTATCAGACACTTTGCCATTCATTCCAGCTTTTGTGTCAGCTGGTGGCTGTGTAGGATTCCCTCATTTCTAACGCAGCGATTTCCATCCGTAGCACTTCATCGATCTGTCCCACAGCGATGGCAACGTTTTGCTGTATTAATCTAACTAATTAATCTGTTAATCTAACAAGCTGGTGCCTGAGGAGCCCCAGCTGTGCTAAGAAGTTCCTTTTCTGTGTTGCTGTGCAGTCCTACTGCTACAGGTACCGCTGTGCAGCCCGGAGCCAGAACACCCCCGACAGCTCCGCGTCCAACCTGGGCTTCCGCTGCGCCGCCAGCACCACCCCGGGGCCACGCTGAGCCACCCCCAGGGCATGGCAGGGCACAGGAGGGGCTGCATCCCACCCGGGGACAACAAACTGAGCAGAGTCCCTTGCTGATGGCACACCATGGAAAAACCTTGCTTGAAGCTCCTGCTGAGGGAAGAAAAACCAGCACGACTCGAGAGCGCTTGGAGAACCTTCGTGTTCATGAGCAACCTGGCCCTGGGTGTTTTGGATTCAACTGGAACAAAACTGAGCAGAAACATGCCAATCATGTTTTCAAATTCTACTTAATCCCAGAATTAGGCTGGAAAAAACCTCCATAATTATTGAGTCCAGCCCTTGACTGATCACCACCTTGTCAATCACAAAAGCTCCTCCTTAGACAGGATCTTTATTAATTAGTTTTATTTATGTAGAACTTCTACACTCAAATGCAATAAGAAAAGACTTTATAAACTTCTAGACAGCTTTAAAAGAAATTCTAGGCAATTAGGAAATTCTAGGCTGCTTTGAGAGACAATGAAGGAGTCAAGAATGAGGGCTGGGAGATGACAGCTCTCCCCACAGGCAGCTTGCCCTTTGTTACATTCCATTTGCAGTGAAAATCATGTCCAGAAATGGGCTTCTCTTGGGGAGATATTTGCTGCTCTTTAGGAAGTGCCTTCTGCAGCTGAGGGAAATGATCCTCAGCGTGATGATGATTAGAAATCTTGTACATATTTGAATAAAATATCAAGCATTTGTTTATGCCAAAGACTTTTATTGATGGAAAACCACAATTTCCTTTGAATTTCTTGGACGCAGTGTAGGCGACTTGGAAAATGCAATAGTGGCCTCATTAGAAACTGAAGCTAATGAATGATTCCACTTGAATAAGAGTCATGGAAGTGATGGCAGATGGAACTGTGAGCCCTAAGACCTAATAGGGTAAATTTCTAAACTGTTTTGTTGAAAATAAAATTCCTCACTGGGAAGGAGAGGAATTTTGGCAAGTGAGAAGGGAAATGGGAGCAATTGAAAGCAACCTCGTTTTGGGATCTGAATGTGACTGTGGATTAACAAAAGCCTTGGTACTGATGCTGGTCCTTGCCAGTGTTGTCTCTGCTATAGAAAATTGGGTTTGAGTTTAATGCAAATCCATCACCTGGCAGCTCCTTCTGCAGTGATTTCATGTTGAAAAGATGACACAGGAGAATGCCTGGGCAGCCCTTCACCGAACACCAGCCTCCAGTGGGGTCCAGGTAAGCCCAGCAAGCAGAAAAATCTATGCCAGGACACAGCATGATGTGACACAATATTGAGATATTGGTAATCACTTTTGCACTCAGAGAAGAAAGGAGGAGGGAGGATGAAGGGAAGCTCAGAGCCTTCTGAGCTGTTTGGGTTCATTGTGGATGAGCACTGAGCTGTGAGGGGCAGACTGGAGCTCTGAAGCTGAAAGGAGTCTGAAGGAGAAAGTGAACAGAAATTCAGCAGATTTCTGAACAGAGTCTATTTCTTTCCTAGTTTCTTGACAGGGAATTTTTGTAGTAAGATTTTGGTGCACTCCCCCAGGCAGCTGCATTGCCAAGGCATGGTATAGAGCTGTATGGAAAACAGCCATTAACAACTGTCAGGATGGTTTAGAACTCAATTTACAATTATTTTGTTTTTGCAAGGCCCTCAGTGTGGCTGTTTTGAGCAGTCCAGCACTGTTCCTGTTCTGGGAAGTTTGCTCCAAGCAGATAACTGGGATCAGGTCACTCCCAGGAGCTGCAGCCCTGGCGTGGGCTGAGGGCTCAGATTGCAGGGACAGAGAGCTCAGCTGTGCTCCTGCTGTGGGGCTGTGATCAAGGACCAGATACTGCTCAAGGTGGTTGGGTTTTTTTTAATCTGCACTTCCTTAACTACTCAAAATCATGCCAAGTGCATACTCATAACAGGAAGGTAACAAACTGTGCTGTCATCCTGAAAACGAGGAGTGCAGATGCTGTAACACTCATCTTGAAACTGCTCAGGCGGGAAAGAGGAAGTGCAGTGGCTCATCTGCTCCCAGCCCTGTGGTCTCAAGGTGGCTGGCATGATGCCTTCTCTGGAGAAAACCAGATAAAACTCTCTTCTGCACAAGAGACCTTGCAGTCCAGGCTGTGCCCTGGAATCCTGTGCATTCCAAGGTGTGGGATCCAGGGAGCTTCCCTCCTATAACAGCAGAACCCTTATTGAGGCAAGGACTGAAGTTAATGTCCACTCAGCCTGTAAACTACTTCTGCCAGCAGCTGAAATCCTTTGGAAGGTTCTGCACTGACAGAAATGGTGCTTAATGATTAACCCTAGGAGAAATGACGTGGTAATGTTTATTTTAACATAAACCCACAGCTGTGTCTAAACCCCAGCAGCAGCAGGAAGGCACTTAACTGGGAGAGGTTAACACTGCATCTTATCAAGGAAGCAAACATAAACACCAAGTAGGATTTTGTTTAGTAAATAGCAAAATGTCCTTTACCCCTGGTTAGTATCAGGTTAATCAGAGTGGTTTGAGTTGGAAGGGACCTTAAAGCTCATCTTATTCCAACCCCACTCGCCAGAGCAGGGGACCTTCAATTGGTTCAGAGCTGCATCCTTGAATTATTCTGATCATATTTCAATAGGGAAGTAAATCTCCCAATGAATACTGAAATATTGATAATCATTACTGCTCTTGGAGAGCAGACAGGACTACAGAGAGCTCCCAGTTTTTAGCTGTTGGCCTGGATTCCTTGTGAAAGAGCACACTGAGTTGGGAGTGACAGCTCAGTCCTTCAGTGGCACCAATCCTTCAGGTCCAAATCAAAGTTGTCTGCAATTTAAAAATGAAGTTACTGATCACCTGCAGAACATCTGATCCCCATGAGATGCACTCCCTTGTGTGTTTTATGTCAAAGGGTATGGAAACAGGTAAATATCCAACTGTCCAAAGCAAATAACTGAGGGTTTGTGCTGCTGATGGCACAGTGTGACATGAATAAAAAACGGCATTGCAGTTTATCCATCTTAAATATCAAAACCAGGCTATGTGAAGCTGTCTTAACTTGATCTTTGCAGAAAGGAAGTGAAGGGACCTGCAGGTACAGAATGTGCCCCTGTGGCAGTGCATCCCTGGGGGAAAGAGGTGCTCAGAAAAGCCCTGCACAGCTGTTGGAGCCAGACAGGGATGATGCAAAGATGGAATGACCTTCTCCCTGTGCTGGGAAAGGCCAGGCCTTACTTAATGCTGCCTGGCCCTGGAGTAGTGAAAACATGGATCAGTTAGCAGCTGAAAGAACCCTCGTGCATCTGTCAGCTGTTCAGCCCAAAACACAAATCTGTTGCTGTTCAGATGCACTTCTGTATTTCTCCTTTCAGTCAGCTGTCAGCACCATCCTGCTTCCTGCTGCAGGGGCTGCATTTGCTTCCTGAGCAGGAACTGAGTGCTGGGGAGTAACAGATTGCAGAGATCTGACGGGAGCAGCCTTCAGGCTGAGGTGATTAGAAAAGATGGGATGTGGTGCTCCTCAGAGGCTGCTGTCCTGCACCACTTCAGTGAAGCTAAATGGGAGTGAAACAGCCAGTCAGTCACAGCTGCTTTGGGCATGCAGCTGGAGAAGGGACACACCAAGTACTACAGCTACTCTTTCCTTTTACATCAGTAATTAGTAGTTACTATGCTTTATGGAACAAAAATAATAATAATACAGCAAGTAATTTAAAAGCAATAATTTAATGGATTTTAAGAACCTAATGCCCTTGCAAGAGTCATGGTGTTATTTTCTTGTGCCACTGTCAGTGACTTTTCTTGCTGTTATCATGTCCTGTCCATGTACAAGTGCCAAAGGTACAAATTCTTCCTGAAAGGCACAAAGTGAGAGAGCTGCTTTAACATACAGCAAGCTGTCAGAGAAAAACCAGACAAAAACACCAGGCCTGGCTTAGTCACTGATTTTGAAACATCTCAAAGCTCCAAAAATCCCTTGTACTACCCACCTTGAAAAGGTTTTTCCATAAAATTAGTTCTTGAAACCACATCTCTTTGCTGTTTCTGAAACCCCATGTGCTTCCTTGTTGGAACACAATGAGTTTTATTTAAGTGCTAGAGAAAACAGTATTTTTAGGTGTGTTGAAGGCTGAAAGGCTATGGAGAACTCGCTGGTGTGGAAAAGAGAGAGCTGTCCCAAGGTAAGAAGGAAGCACATGTGCGCGAACCACAGTAGCAAGGTTTCCTCAGGCTGTTCTCTTCCTCCAGAGCTTTGTGTTCTCTGCTGGCTCCTGGGAAATTCCGGAATCTTCCAGAGTAATCATATGTGAGTTCCTCTCCAGCAGCAATATCAGCGGCTGCAAAAAGCGCCAGTTTGGGCACCATGGAGTCAACTCTGACGGGCACCATGAAGAGGTTGGGCTCACAGGAGTGGTTCAGGAACCTGCCCACGTTCCCGATGCGCGTGGGATCCACGAAGGTCTCCATGACCCGCCCGTCGTGCAGGTGCTCCCTCACTGCTATGATGTAGTTTGGCTCCTGTGGGCTCTGGGCCTGGATTCTCCTCTGAGCCTCGGCAAAGCCCAGCACCTCCCCAGCATACTCACACACGAAGCTGCCCGCGGGGATGGGCTGCAGGGCGCGCACGCCCCAGCCCTTGCGCTGTGTACGGAACACCTGCAGCCGCAGCCGCAGCCCCCGCCGCACCCGGCCGGTCTG
>NW_005054420.1:999899-1001387 GCF_000277835.1 Geospiza fortis | reverse complement strand
GAGCAGCCCGGGAAGGTCACCTCGGTGGGCTCCAGCTCTCCGTCCGCTCCGGCCACGCTCTCGGGGCTGTACTGCAGAGACAAGAGCAGTCAGAGCCTTGCAGCACTGCTTGAAACCACAGTGGTAAACAAGTTTCTGTCTGTAAATGGCTGATCCTAGAATGCAAATCATAAACGCTTTGCTTTCTGTAAACTTCCAACTCAGACTTGTCTGAAATGTTTAAAAGAATATTCCATAATCAGATATTCCATATAGGCCAAAAATGAACTGATTGCTCTTCCCAGGGAGGTGGTGGAATCACCATCTCTGGATGTGTTTTAAAAAAGACTGGACATGGCACTTGGTGCTATAGTCTAGTTGAGGTGTTAGGGCATAGGTTGGACTCGATGATCTTAGAGGTCTCTTCCAACCTTATTATTCTGTGATTAGTGTCTGAATTTCTCACAACAGCCCCCTGGCCACAAAAAATGCTTAGCAGATAAAAACCAGCTCATTAGACCCTCCTATGTATGATTTTCATTTCTAGAGATACTAAAGATATTTATTTATGGATTATTTACTTGCAGAATTATCAAGGTATTGTTAAAGTAATTCTCCCCACACTTCAAAATGCTCAGTAAGTTACTTCTAAGGTTAATCTATAGCTCTTCAAGCCACAGAATTTCAAATACACAATTATGTTGAAAATGAAGATGCTTTCAATTTATCTCTCCAACTTGTTGTAGTCACACTTCCTCCTAATTCCGGTAGAAAATCAGGTTCTCAAAATTACACTGATGCCCCCAGCAGGTGAATGGCTATAGAACCACGGAGTGTGGCAAAACAAAACCCGATAGAAACTGCTACATTTGCAAACCAGGGTATAGGACAGCCAGAGGGTATTTCCACTCCCTCCTCAGCATTCAGCGTTATTTAGAAGCCTGGAGGATGTGCTATCACTAAATATTACATTTCACAGCAGCTTGTACCTGGCAGTTCTGGGTGTTGTGAAAGATGACAGTGCATTTGCGAATTTCTTTTTTTAATAAGCACCAGCTTCTCAGTCACTCGGCTTTACTCAAAACCAAGTTTCATGTCCCTCAACCACCATTTCGGTAAAATACGAGCAGGCCACGCAATTCAGGGAGATTTGGCTCTACAGGGATCACAGCTTAATTTTTCCTCAAGCCTTATTAGAACCTGGCTTGTATAGACTCCCTAACACCACTAAAGCAAATTCCTAGGCATCCTGGAGTGCCAGGACAAGCAGGAACAGATACAGACTAAAAGGCAGCAGATTTAGATGAGATATTAGGGATAAACCCTTCCCTGGAGGATGGGAGGTGCAGGCTGCCCGGAGAAGCAGCGGCTGCAGCACCGCCGGCGGTGTCCGAGGCCCGGCCGGAGGGGCCTGCAGAGGGAGGTGTCCCTGCAGAGGGAGGTGTCCCCGCAGAAGGAGGTGTCCCTGCCCCGCTCTCCTCCCCGGTGTCCCGCCCCGGTACCTGGAAG
>NW_005054420.1:990397-999720 GCF_000277835.1 Geospiza fortis | reverse complement strand
CGGTCCCGCCCCGCGTCCCCGGCCCAGGGATGCAGCCACCCCCGGCAGGGAACGGGGAAATGCCGCGGTATCCCCTCCGATCCCTCCCTCCCTCCCTCCCCGAGGCTGCGCCTCCAAACCGCGCTGCGCTTCGTGCGATGCGTGTGAAGTGCTCGCATCAATGGTCTGTTAATGGCAAACCACGGAGTTGTGTTAATTCCTCACGTGCCTGTCAATCCCTGCTTATTTTGAAGGTGTTCGGGTGGTTTTTGTTTTAGTTTTTTTTGTTGTTGTTGTTGTTTGTTTGTTTTCTTTTTTTTTTTTAACAAGTTACCGTGTCTGATGAGCGGATGGGACTCCGAGCCCCCGTGCAGGGCAGGCAGTGCCCCATGCTCCTGTCCTGGGGACGGGAACAGCCAAGGTCATTGTCAAAAATGGGTCAGAAACTGTTATAAAATAGTTAATAATTGTTGAGCGTGTACTGTTAAAAAGTTTGGTTGTTATATTGTAAAAGGGTAGTTATAAGAAATACAGTACTCACTGTATTACACCTCAGTAAAGTGCACTCCCCAAGCGAAAGGAGCCAACCTGCACAGAACTGTAATGGGCCAATCAAGAGCGTAAACCTTCATACAAATGAAGGATCCCAACAGAAACCAATCCAAAGGGACAAAGAACAGGATAAAAGGGGACATCCGAGCCAGTGAATGTGTGCTGCTCCGCGTGGAACATCGGGGACATCTCCAGGAAGGAAGACGATTCCAGTGCTGCAGCATCCTCGATGGGAATGCTCCTGCTCGGCCCGTGGGCACCCCAAGCTCTAGGCCTTATTACAATAAATGCTGAAATCACTTTAGCTCCGGGAGTGTGTTCCTGTTTTTTACAGCTGGGGACTATGGCTTTTGGCAGGACATAATCCAGCCAAATCAGTGTTCTGTGTGATGGGAAACACAAACCCATGGAAACAAGTTGTGGTTTGGGATCACACACAGGTTTGGGTTGGAAGGGACCCTAAATCCCACCCAAGGCCACCCCTGCCATGGCAGGGACACCTCCCACTGTCCCAGGGTGTTCCAAGCCCTGTCCAGCCTGGCTTTGGGCACTGCCAGGGATCCAGGGGCAGCCCCAGCTGCTCTGGGCACCTGTGCCAGGACCTCCTCTCCTCACAACCAAGAATTTATTCCCAATCTCTCATCTAAACCTGGCTCAGGGAAGTCCTACCTGTGCAATGTATGACATTCTTCTAAAGCATCTCACACGGTCTCTTTCAGAACTGGAAACTGCCCCGTGTCTTGCGAAAACAAAGTCAGGTGTGCTCCCCTGCTAGGGGCTCCATTAGCTTTAGCATTTACCCCAGCTCAGGTGTTTTGGGTTTGAGGTTGATTGGGAAAGCAAAGCCAGGTGTGCTCCCCTGCTGGGAGGAGTCCAACAGCTTTTGTATTTAGCTCAGGTGTTTTGCATTTGAGGTTGATGAAGCTGAGACTGTTAAATCATTTCACTGCACAAGCCAGGTGTTTCCATTTGGAACTTAATTAGCACACCTACAAATAAGCCCTGCCTCAGAGCTGGGCATCAGAAGTTTCTGGAGTGTGTTCTGTGCTCCTTCAGGAGGATGTTACTTGTGGCTGCTTTTCCCTGGGATAGTTACTGACCTGGCTTTCCTGATCCCTCTTTCTGCAACATTCAAGAAGTGGAAAGTTGTTGCTTCTTTTGTTTCCTTTGTCCTGTCTGGAAAAAGGAGGTGAGCAGCAGCAGGGGAGTTGCTGGTGAGTTTGGACAATGGAATTTGTATTTGTGGGGGATAATGGGGGTAGAGAGCTGCTGTGAAGGTAGTGAAATTGTTGTTTGTTGGGTGATTGAAAGGATTGTTTTTGCACTGGAGCTGTAAGAGGAGGGGAGGTACAAAAGAGGCATTGCTGGAAGTCTGTGCTTCTCGATGTCTGGCCTAATTTTGGGGGAGACTTTCATCAGTTTAAAGTTGTGCTATTAATGCTTTGTTACTGAATGCACATGGTGGAAGGGTCTAAGCACAGCCTGTGGTCCTGGGTTTGTCCACCACAGCTGCTCAGCGTGGCTGCTCTCACCCCGGGAGGGTGGGGAAGGCAGATCAGCTTTAGGGGAGCTGCTGGAATTCTGAGTGGTTGGTGATGCTAAAATGTGCTTCAGTTTAGGGCTTTCTGTTATTAACAAGCTGACCTTTAGATCAAGACACTGATTTGGCTGCTGATCCTCAGTGCCAGATGGAATTCCCTACCATTTTGAAATGATTGCAGTAACAAGTCATCACTCTGTTGTAGAAGAAACAAGCTGCTTGTATGTGCAGGGGAGGGATTTGGGAATCTGCAAAAGGTCATGGAAAATCCAGCGTTTTCCTCCTCCTTATCTCATCTAGAGCTCTGTTGTGTTGAACCATGACTGGGCTAAAGTGTTGGGAGGTCCCGGCTAGGTGGAAGTTATTTTCATTTGTTATCTAGAATTGTTATGGAAGGACAGCTTAAAATGGAGCTGGAAGAGCAAATTAGAGGTGAACTTTGTGATGCTGATCTGAGGCACCTGGGAATTTCTTTTGCAGTCTCTGGGATGAGACTGTAAATCCCTTTTGTTACACTATATGTATTAAGGTGTTGAGTTTTCCCCCTATATAAGTAATACTTCTCACAAGTAATTTTTCTGATCCCTCTCTACACTCTTTTGGATTTCTTAATATTCTTCTGAGCATTGCAATTTGTGAGGTTTGCCCTGCCTGAACGGTGAGTTTGTGTCTTTACCTCGCTCAGGATTTTGGTGGCTGAGGCTGCGTGCTGTGCCAAGGTGGGTGAGCTCAGGGCTGTGAACCTGTGGCCCATCAGCTGCACTTCAGGGAGGTGTGCTCAGAAACCTTGGTACAATCCTGGCCTAGAGGAAACTGGATGTGAAACTTTCCTGTCTCTCTGGTAGGCAAAAGGCCCAGGAATCAAAGATTCCAAATTGGTGTGGCGGAAACTAAACCAGGTAGTGATAACCATGGAATTCCATGTGGTTCTGGTGTCAACCATGGAATTCCACGTGTTTCTGGTGTCACCATCGGTGCTCCTGGGGATCTGGTGCAGCCCTTTCTCCAGCTGGGAGCATTGCCGGCTCTCCATCAGCTCAGCTGTGTCTTCCTTGTGCTGATTTTGGCCCCAAGGTCCCGGTTTTAGGGCTCTCCCAGGGACGGTGACCAGGAGCCTTTTGCTCAGGAGCCTGTTTGGAGGCTCCCTCCTTTCCTGTGGGACTAATCTCTGAAAGAACAAGGTAACGCAAAGGAATCACGTTCAGGGAATGTGAATGCCACGGCGGGGCTCGTTCCCCAGCCCGGGCTCCTGCTGTGTGCTAATGAGCTGCTGAAACCCTCCCCGGGAAATGCAGGCTGCAGCGAGCTCTGGCCATGGTGTGTGCAATCCTGGAAGGAGAAGTTGAAGATGAGCTTACTTAAGCGTGCCTTAGCTGCTCAGAGAGGGCTGACCTTGGAAAATGCTGTGTTTGAATACTGCAGTTTATCAAAATATCTCCGAGTGCTTCTGCAGAGAGAGATGCACTTTGTTTCCTTTCTTGTTCAGATAAGAAAACTGATTCAGGGTTGCATGGAAGAAGTTCAGCAGTGGTTGAGCTCTTGGTTATCACAGGGCTCTGCATTTCACCCCCTCCCTTGTGCTGCTCTTGCAGCACTGATTGGGTAATAGGAACCATAAATCTCTTTGCCAATACACTCAGAAAGTCTTTGAGATGAGTAACAAAATTTTATCGCTCAACACTTTGTCTCATCCTTGGGTGTAAGCAAAACAAGTTAAAGCAATGAGAACAATTCAGCTCTCACCATGCAAATGGATTCCTCATTAATAGTAATATATTTTTGTGAGAATTAGTCTTGATGTATTTCAGGTGATTAAACTCGCCCCTATTTTGGCCTGGCAGCAGCAGTTGATCCACTTACAAAGACTGGATGGACCCCACATCTGCTGGCTAGAACTGTGCTGATGTTTGGCAGGGAATGTTTCCTGATATTTTTGTTAATAGAGAAAGCCACAGAACAGCCTTTCAGTTAACCAGACTCGTGTGTAACAGTATTTCTTCAAAAGAAGCTCGTTTCCAAGTGAGACACAGAGCTGCCTGCCAGACTGGACAAATTCCCTCCCTTTGAAGTGCACATCAAATTCCTTCTGTGCTCCCCATCTGCCTTGTATGAACAAACTTCCTCTGACACGGGTGACCTCTGGCATTTCCCTCTGCCTGAGGGAGATGTATTTGCACACCATTCAAGGTTTTATGAGCTACATGTGTACTGGGCAGTCCAGGGGGCTGCAGGCAGTGTGTGAGTGGATGGCTCAGGGGTACAGCAGGCTCAGCAAACTCCTGCTGCCAGCCCTGGCTGGTGGTTTGTCTTAGTGTGCTGCTGCTTGCCAGAGGGAGATCTGCCCCTTCTGCCAGAGGGAATGGAGCTGAGAGAGGATCCCTGTGGTGTTTGTGGGGTGCCCAGACAAAGGGAGGGATGATGAATCTGACTCCAGGTTCTTGAAGGCGAATTTATTATTATATGATACTATATTATATTAAAGAATGCTGTACTAAAGAACACAGAAAGGATACTTACAGAAGGCTAAAAAGATAATAATGAAAACTCGTGGCTCTCTCCAGAGTCCTGAGACAGGTTGGCACTAATTTGTTCATTAAGTCAAAAACAATTCACATGAAACCAACGAAACAATCACCTGTTGGATAAACCATGTCCAAACGCATTCCAAAGCAGTAAAGCACAGGAGAAGCAAATGAGATAATAATTGTTTTCATTTTCTGCTGAGGCTTCTTGACTTCTCAGGAGAAAAATCCTGGGCAAAGGGATTTTTCAGAGAATGTGAATGCCACACCCTCTTAAAGTTTTAAACCTACTTTACCTTTCTCTTAATCCTATCCCACAACAAAAAGTGAGTGTATTAGTGATTAGCCACCACCAAACCCACCACATTCTTTAGTACATGAACAAAAAAATCTCAAAATTAAAAAAAGAAATCTTAAATCAGCAAACCAAAACCACTCTAGTGTTTTCATCTCAATTGGCCCCAAAAGGACTGTATTGATTCAGGTTCTTTTCTCAGAGAATCTAGATGTTTCCTTTTCCCAGGTCTCATCTCTATACCTCATAAAACAGGGTGTAATGAAAATTTCTTATGGTTTTTTTTTAGCTTCCTTTTTAAAGTAAATAATTTAGTTTCCTGCTCTTGATTTCTCATTGCTGGTGTGGCCTGGTGCCTGGAAATGCTCTGGTTGGAGTGGTTCTTTTTGGTGGTTTGCTGTCAGTTGTGTTTCATCTTGCTGGTTCAAGTCTCTCAAGAACTGCTGGAATGCAACCCCTGCAGATGCACAGGAGCCAAGGCTGGGGGGAAATTGTAATGCTTTGTGAATAAATGGGAGGTTGAGTGAGGAATAATCACATTTATCTCAAGTGAATGTTGGGTCAGGCTGGAAAAAGTCCTTCTAGTTCTCACCACAGGTAGCATCTTGGTCTGAGCCTTTCCTTTATTAACTGATTTAACAGTAATAAAGATGGGTTAGGGTTTGGGGGTTTTTTCCCCCCCACAAGCAACATTTGCTTAGTATATTACAAATTTTTCGCTGTGATGATTCTGTGCTGTTTATGCTTTCAAAAAGATTTCATTTTCCCATTTGCATTGTTGGAAAAGATATGTTTTGAGAATAAAAATGTTGCTTTTCTTGTCTTGCTGCTCCATAACTGTACTCTGGCTTAAATCCATAATTTTTCCTTGTTGGTAGGACAACAGAAAACATAAAGGTGAAACTAGACTAGGAATATAGATTAATGTTAACTGTGTGTGCTGTGGGTAAATAAATCACTTAATGATTACAGAATAATAATTCAGTGTGGCCTGCAGTCAGACAGGATGCTTTTAAGGGGGGGAGGAGCTGTATGAAGAATGAATTATGTGTGTTTAATGTAGTATTTCACTGTGATAGTAAATCAATTCCTCTCATCAAATTACCCAAACAAATTTATGAGTGTGTATCCAGGGCAATTAATAAACCATCTTGCATAGGGCTGAGAGATGTAGTTTTGTGCTGTAACCTTTAAATACAATTTATCTCAAAGGCATAATGCTTAAATGCTAAATGTTCCTTCTCAAAGCAAATTTAGGAAGGGGAAAAAAAAAAGAAATAAAGTTAGCTTATGTAGGATTTCAGCTTTTTTCAAAATTAATAGCTCTGAAAGGTAATTAATTTTGATGTAATCCCTCAATTTTTATCTTAATGCTCTATGCAACACTGGTTTTGGGTGGCTTTGAATCGACAGAGAGTAGGTTTAGATTAGATATTAGGTAGGAATTTGTGCTGGTGAGAGCCTGGCACAGGTGCCCAGAGCAGCTGGGGCTGCCCCTGGATCCCTGGCAGTGCCAGGGCTGGAGCACCTGAGACAGTGGGAGGTGTCCCTGCCATGGCAGGGCTGGGATGGGATGGATGGAACCAATTTGGGGTTCTGTGGAAGCCTCTCAGTGCTGGGAGGGCTCCCAGGGCAGGGCAGGTGAGAACTGGGAGGGCTCCTGTGCAGGTAACGGGGAGCCAGGGGCCATGGGCTCTCTGTGCCTCAGCAGCTGCTCCTGAATGTACAAATCAAACCTAAAACCACCAGTGGGAGGGTCCCAGGGATGTTTCTGGGCAGCCTCCAGGTGGGAAGTGAACTTTTAATTAACTTTTTAGGAATATATTACCTCTGGGATTTAGGAATGTAGCCCTGCTCTGACCTCCAGGAGTGTCCTTTGCATGCAGCCCCCATCACCAAGTGCTGAGCAGGCAGGCACGGAGTGAAGGCTGCTCCTGTTTGGAAAACACCTGGAGCTCTGATTTGAGTGCAGCATTAGCTGGCTTTGAAGAGTGTTGCATAGCAAGGACTTGAGTTCCTCTCCCCATTACCAGAGTGAGAATAGTGATAGAACTCCTGTAATAGAAACCAGCAAATTAATCCTTTGTGCCAGCAGTTTTAGTGATGATTCTGATGTGGTTTTGGTGCGTCCAAGGAGGTGATGAGCCCTGGAGGGAGGGCTGAGCAGCTGTGCTCCTGCTCTTGTGGGCTACTCAGCTCTGACCACATTACATGAAACGTGGACACAGTGAAAAGCAATCTTGCTTTCAAAGGATTGTTGGTGACCTTTAAATTAGGGCTGGGAGTCTCATCATGAACTGCCAGGGCAGGAGACATGAGTTACTCCCCTTTCCCTTGGAACTGAAAGGTTATTTTCGCTGAAATTACCACTTTTTACGGAAAGGTCAGATCCATATAGCTGCATCTCGAGGAGCTAGTCAGTGACCTTGTTTACCTCCCAGTGTTTGCAACTTCATAATTCTGGGTGGTTTTTTACAGCTCTTGCTGTTGTCATCCTTTTATAACAATGCAAAGAGCCACATCTGATGGGCTCAGTGTTGAACTGCTGCAAACTGTTTCTGTTCACTCAGCTGGAATAATGGTAAATGGCCCTGGAGCCTGGCTTGGTGCCATGCAGGAGCTGTTGTTTGACTGCTTCTGGCTGCTGTCCCCTAAAAACCACTGCTTGGAGCCTCTGCTTTGGGGTGTTAACTCTGCTGGGCCTGCCAACACTTCCTGTTGTGGATTTCAATTGCTGACTTGCACATAGTTACAGAAATCACAAATAAAATTTATAAGAGTCCCCCAAGTGCCACTGGATTTCACTAGGACTAAATCCTCAAATTGTTTTAGGGGCTTGCTCTTAAGCTAGATTTTACAGCTCTGTGCTGAATAAATAATCTCTTTTCCAAAGGCTTGACAAAGGATTTTAGGAAGTAAAAGAAACCCAACTCCTTGCAATTTAGGCTACTTGTCACTTTATATGCTTGAAAGAACCAGGAACTTTGAGCCATATTTTAGCCCATAAGTTTGATGATAATTTGATCCTCTTTTAATCAAGTAGGTAAAATCTTGAATTCAGAGTAGTGGTTATGTGCTGCTTATATAAGCTGGCTTTAAAAATTACTCTTTTGTATAAAAATTAAAATGAAAAAGGGGGAGGGGGGAGTGGGCTAGACTGTATTTGAGTTCTCAGTTGTTTGTTTTTTAAAGTGTGCCTAACGTTAAATACAGGTATTGAGAGTCAGGGAAGTGGATATTGACTCCTCAGCTAGACTTTGTCTGTTGTTGTTTGGCTTGTAAGAGAAACATGTCTCTGTTTATAGCTCCAATGTTTTGTTCCTGTTAATTTCGTGTATAGTTGGGTTGTTCTGCAACCATCTGCCAAGAGATGGCGATGCGAGGCTGCTCCATGTGCTGAGAGAGAGAGGGCAGCTCTGGGAGCCGGGAACGCCTGAGTCTTCCTCCCTCCCAGAGCTCCTGAGCTTCCTCCCGAGGCTCTCGGTGGCCTCTCCTAGAGCAGAACAACCTTTATCAGTTCATGTCATACAAGCTGTGGGTTGAGAAAATAAGCAAAATTAAAATTTGTCTGAAATCTGCTTTGCAGTACTCTGTCAGCTCTGGAAGCTTCACTTCCATCCTTACATTTCTCAATGTGTGCTTTGGCTGGGATGGAGTTAATTTTGGGCTGGTTCTGTGCTGTGTTTCACTCGAGAGACATCCAAAGGCAGCTCTGAGGCTGGCACTGTTTCCATCCCCTGGCAGCAGTGGTGCAACTCTGATTTCTGCTGCAGGGAATGTTAAAAAGGATAATTATTACAAAAAACAAATAACGGGATAATTTCCCCAAACCAAATCCCCCTGTATTCCTGCCAGGTGCTGTATGGGTTCAGGCCAGGCTGGCAGGGACGGGTAATCCCCCTCACCTGTCAGAGTCACACGGCAGCTGGTGTGAAACCCTTCCCCTGTTCTCCTGATCTTTTGTACAGCCCCATGCTCCATGCACAGAGCTGGTAGTGCTGAAAAACTTCCTTTTGTCTGCTGGATAACACAGAAGGTGTGTGGGAGGTCAGAGGGGTCCAGCTGCAGAGTTTTCCTGTTACTCTGGGGTGGCTGGCTGTCTGCAGGAGGCTTTGCTCCCTCCTGGGCTGAGTCTGGCCCTGCTGGGACCTCCCTGTACCTCTGAGGGCAGTTTGGTTCCTGCTGCCAGGCAGAGGCAGGCTGAAAATGCTGTAAATGTGGGATGTGAGTGGGGAGAGGAGCCCCTCAGCAGTGAGAACAGCCCCCCTGCCCTGGGCTGAGCTGAGCCTCCCTGTCCCGGCGTCCTGTGGGATTCTCCTGGGCTGTGCTGGGACTCTGGGCGCTGCTGGTGTGCTGCAGGCACCTGCTGCTACTGATGGGGAGAGGGTTCTGTTCAGGAAATGTGTTCTTGGTGTCTCTTTTCAAACAAGCGTTA
>NW_005054420.1:958755-990288 GCF_000277835.1 Geospiza fortis | reverse complement strand
TCTTGTTAAAATCTGAGGCTGCTCCCATGACACTGGCACTGGACTGAGTTTCCTCTGTTCACGTGGGATGTTTATCACAGCACTCTATCAGGACAATTGCTGAATATTCAGTCTAAATTTTCTATTGCTCTATTGTTAATACAACCTAAGACTGTTTGCTAATGTCTCCATTACTAGAGTAAATATTTTATACTCTTATTCCAATTTTACAGCTTTTTCTAATTTTGAGTGGATGTGTACCTGTGCACATCTTGTCTATTTTTTAATTTACTCTTGAATTTAATTGGTCTGAAAGTTTTACGATATACTTCAGTCATTCTAAAGGCATTCTTCACTTGAGGAAAATGAAGGAATAACCTGTGTAATAAGTGAACAAAATTCATGACCATTTGAAAACTAAACCTGAACTCGTGTGTCCTTCCTGGTGTCTGTTCAAAGCCATGGCTGGAATCCTGCTCTCAGTGGGTTTGTGTCTCTCTTCAGCTCCAGTGCAGATGGCTGGCAGGGGCCCAAACACTGGTTCTTGGCCAGCAGGACATGAAAGTGGGAAGCCAAACTCTGAGCAGGAATCCAGGGAGGCCTGGCCCTGATCTGTGTCACAGAGGCCAGCACAGCTTCAGCGTGCTGTGCTTTTACTGCAGAGCCACATGGGGAGGATTTCAGCAAGGAGAGGAGTGAAGGACAGGAGGAGAGAGGGCCAGAGGACAAATGACTCATCTAAGGTTCCCCAGCAGGATGTGGCAGAGGATTCAGCTCCTTTGAGTGCATCCTGATCTCCCTGCCAGAGCAGAGCACCCGGGGCTGCTGCCCTGGCTCTCCTCACCCCTGGCTCCCTCCAGCAGGGCTCTCCTTTCCCTCTGTGCTCCAGCCCAACTCCAGCAGAGGCACTGGGAGAGCTTCCCCTGGCAGCAGCAGCCTTTGGGTTACACCTGCTGTTGTATTTACTGGGAAACGTCCTGACAGAGGCAGGAATGATGAATCTGGCTTCATGTTCTCTGAAGGCTAATTTATTACTTTACAATATTATATTATATTAAAGAATATAGAAAGGGTGCTTACTGAATGTTAAAAAGCCAATAATGAAAACTTGTGACTCTTTCTAGAGTCTTGATGTAGCTTGGCAACAATTGGCCAAAAAGTCAAAACAATTCACACCAGAAACCAATGAAACAATCTTCAAACACATTCCACATGAGCACAACACAGGAGAAACAAATGAGATAAGAATTGCTTTCCTTTTTCTCTGAGGCTTCTCAGCTTCCCAGGAGAAAAATCCTGGGTGAAGGGATTTTTTCACAGAATGTGAATGCTACAATCTGGTTTTACAGAGGAGCCAGCATCATCCCCAGCATTAAACACCTTTGTCATTTCTGTGCTGTTCTGGGGGTGTCAGAGCAAATACTCCCTAAATTCCTGTTCCTTGGGATGATGGCCGTGTGCTGTGCCTCATCCCCTGGAGCTGGGGCACAATGGGCAGTCTGTGCTCCCCCTCAGCTCAGATCCCATGTGCTCAGCATTTGGGATCTTCCCTGCTCGGATTATCTGCACATATGCCAGGGTGGCAGGCTCTGAATGATCGCAGTGCAGGGGGGCAGAGGGAGGAGAGCCTTTTGTTGGGGGTGTCTGGGCAGTGTTTGCTGCCAGGGGTGGATTATTCTGTAGGGGCTCAGTTTTGTGCACGTGCCTGGACAACCCCTGGGGTTGCTGCTGAGTTTTCAGTTGATCCCTTCATAAACCTGTGCTCCTGGAATTCTAATGAATGAAGCATATTATTGTTACCATCACAAATTTAGTTTGAATATTGAGAAACTCTTAAGATTAAGGGGGAAAATGAATTCCTGATAAGAAAACTGAATGCAGTTACCAAGGGTTTTTTGCCATCTGTCAGCATTGTGCCTACATACATACATACATATATATATATACATCCCCAACCTCTCCAGTAATTTTAAAAATCACTGTGTTTTATCCCCTTCCGTGTATTTTCATGGAGTGCTCTGTTCTGTACCCAGTTAAATCTCATGCTAAAACCTGATTTGTTTACACTGCATATTGTATATTCATCCATTGCTTTATTTTCCATACATGCTCAGAATATTTTTGGGGTTTCTTAGGATCCATTCTCACTTCAGAACTTTTTACTTCAGGCAGCAGTTAAGGGGTAAAGAAAAAACAATCCCTTGACCTATTTATGGAACTAAAGCCTGCAAAGTGTCCACTGGTGGGGAGCCTCCTTGCTGGAACTGTGCATTTTGATTCCTGATTGCCTTTGTCTTTCCATCTGTTCATCTCATCTGCAGCTCCTGCTCTGTCTCTCACCGAAGCTGTGATTGCTGGTGTGTTTTATTGTGTGCCAGACTGTTGGGGACTGGCTGCTGACTTCTTTCTACTCTGCTGCTCTGCTTTTGTTCCCCTGGCTCAGATCTGCCGCTCTCCGTTCCTCTCTCCTGCTCTGACAGACGCTTTCTTTCCAGGGAAAAGACTCTGACAAGATTCTTAGAGAAAGTAACAAAGCCAGAATACTTTTTTGCATAGGATCTGCTTTTTCCTGTGGCCTTTTATCTGAGTTTGCTCTTGTCTTCTACCTTCACAATGTCATTTCAAAACTTTGTGTTTCCTGTAGTTCTGGTGCATAATCTTAGTGTGATGTGGGATGTTTTCTGTTAGGGCTGAAATACCTTTTCTTTCCTGGCTGTGATAATGAGCTGAGCAGTGCTTTGAGCTGTTTGTTGGATTTGTTCTCCCCACCCTTGCCCTCCATCAGGGTTGTTCCCTCCTCTTTGTTGTGGCAGTGTGAATGCAGAGCAGCCCTGCTGGTTTGTGCTGGGCTTCACTGGGCACCAGCTCAGTCCAGACCTGGCTCTGGGGTTCTTTCACTGAACACATCACAAACAGAAAGTCAGGGGCTTTGTGATCCTGTGCTCTGAGGGAGGAGGATGCTGTGGGGACGTTCCCAAAGTGACTCCAGGATCTAATACAGACACAGGCTTGGGATCACAAAGTGCTCTTGTGCTTGTTTTTCATTCCAGTCACCTGAGAAGGATGTACACATGGTAAAGGACTTGGACTACGTAATTCATGTCCAAGATTCACTTTTTTTAAAAAAAAAAGAGCTTACAACTTTTTATTTTGACAATGCTTCCCTCTTCTCACACTCCCACTTTCCTCTGTTTTCCCAGGGGCTTCTGGAACATAATTAAATTCTAAGTAAGTTTTTCTATCCCAATTGGCACCCAGTGCTATTGACAATATGAACAAAGCTCACAAATTGTTTAATGCAGGAGAGACAGATAACAAGAGGGGGGAATAAGACCTGCCTTGCTCACAGGAGCTGCAGGCAGAAGTTTTGCATTTCCAGGCTCCTTTAGTGCAAACCCAGCAGTTTTGGGCAGGTTCAGTTTGAATTTCCCTCACCATCAGTCACAAATGCAGCTCTCCCTGAGGGAGCAGACTGTGGGATGGAGTGAACTCTGGCTCTTGGGAAGACAGAATGCAGGAGCTGTGGCACTTCTTGGCCTTAAAGGCTGCAAATTGGATCTGTGGCTATTTAATGGATCCCAGCTATGGTTTTAGAAGAGAAAATTGATTGCCTTTATCCCTGGGGTCCCCGAGGGAAGCAGCAGGAGCTGTCCCATGGCAGTCAGGCTCTGGTGGCAGCTTCTGCTGTGCTGGCAGTGTCTGGGTGTGTGTTACAGCATGGGGAAAAGAGCCATATTTCATAACAGGTACAAGTTTCCTATTTTCAAGCACTTGTGCTCTTTACAAATGACAAAATATTTGTTGGACAAGTTTAACTGGTTAATCACCATTGATTCTGTTAACAGAAATGGATCTCAGGTGATCCAAATATTCCTCATGGAGATCCAGAGGATTGTGATAGTTGATACCAGCAGAGAATCTGCCACTGAGGGACATCAGGCTGGCTGTTTAATTATAGGACTTAAAATATGTTCATATAAACTCGTTTGTGAATGATTTCCCACAATTCACTGGCTTTGTTTCACTAAATTTTGAGTGAAATAATAAATGAATCTTTTACTTTAATCAAGTAAGATTTGTAGCCTAGTGCTCAGTACTGTAATGTGTGAAAGACTGTTCAGCATTTAAACAAAACAGGAATTGAATTAGTGAGACACTGAGCTTTGAAAAAGGAATTTTCTGTGTGTGAGGTATCCCTGCTTCCATGAAGACATCTGGAATTTCAGCTTACTCTGCATATTTGGTGGTGTGGAACAATTTAAAGCGTGTTATTTTTGAAATATGTCAGCTTGCAGTGGCACAGGAGAACATGATGACATTGCCCGTGACATGATTTGCAGGCTGGAATTTTGCTAGCCTGCCTTGCTCTGCTGGTGGAGCAGCACCTGTACTTTGGGATGTTTTTAAATCCTTATAATTAGGGCTGCTCTGTAGATGGAGTCATTTCCCTGTGGTGTCAGTGGGTGAGATGGGGATGGTGCAGTGCTGAGTGCTGGATGTTTCCTGTGATTTCTAAGGAAAAGCTGATTTTTCCCTTGTTGGATCTAAGTCCAGCTTGCTCAGACTTGGAGTGTTTGATGGAACCTGAAGCCAAATCCACTTCCATGAGCTCGTCTGCTGAAAGAATGAGAAATGTAAAACTGCTTTGAATCTGACAATTGCCATCTCTACCTGGCTCTTCTGCCTCTAAAGGAGGGCAGCTGGTGCAATGCTGTTATAATTCCAGGTTCTGGGCCAGGCTGGGAGGTGGTACCAGCAGAAATTCCCATCTCCCATCCCCTGGTGGTTTGGGGTGTTCCGTGGAGTGTGCTCTGAGCTGCAGTGTCCTGGGAATCACCCAGGGGATCATTCCCAGTGGTTCCTGGAGGGGATCACTCCCAGTGTTTGTGGGAGGTGACACAGACACTGCACTGGGCTCTGCAGGTGGCTGCATCATCTTTTATTCCCCTTTTCCTCTTGGAAGGGAGGTGACCTCGAGCTTGGCTGTTCCTCCAGTCCAGGTGTAGTGTTGCTTCCAAGCCCTTCTCTGATATTTTGCTCCCTTGTGCCTTTAAGAGGTGAGGGAAAAGCAGCAGCTGAAAAGCTGCTGAGCAGAACATTCCTAAATTGCTGTTCCAGAGGCTATAAAGGAAAAAGACCCTGAGGTGACCTACCTGTGTTTGGCTCCTGCTTGTACAACTTACTGTGTGGTGCTGGGCTAGCAGGAACAGCGGCATCCTGTGCTTTTCCTGGAAAAGCAGAGTAAGAACAAGAGAGGCAGTATTTACAGTAAAGTCAAACATGACTTGGGCTGGTTGTGGAAAAATTCCAATGGACTTCAAATCTGGAGGTGTTTCCTGACAAATTGTACTGGTGTGTTCTAGGGTAGGAGTGTTTTCGTAAGTGCAAGTTACTAAAATGTCTGGAAACTGAAAAGCTAACTTGAGAGTTTGAGGGATATGTTTAAAAGAAACCTAGACCTGAAGGGAAAAAATATAACCGTGGCATTGTCTGTCTGTGATAAGGTCTCTGAGATTTTTCTCAAATAATTAGCAGGATATAAATATATCAGTTCAAAGAAATGCGCAAATCTGTTCTGACAAACATTATTATCTAGAGGCTTTCTTTTTATCTGCAGGCATTGTTTCTTGTGCATCCATGGTTACTTACACTCCCAGAAGGGAAAAAAAAAGAGATTTATCTGTTCCTAGGTGTCGTATTTTACCTCTGGCTAGAGCTGTGCTATGGGTGAAAGAGTTTTTCTGCATAATCTATCCTGGGAAACGGTCAATAACTAAACTAGAGTAAAAGTTAATTACCAGCTACTTGGTAAGGCCATTAAAAACATGCCCGGGGGAAGAAGCAGCTCTGGAGATAAAAAGGAGGTAAGGAAGTGAACACTTGTCAGTATGTGAAAGGGAAGACAGGAGTTCATGTACACGAAATAAAAGAAGGCAGAAGTTTGTAACTCAGTGGTTAAATGTGATCTGCTAGAGACCTTTTAGTTGGAAAAGAAGACAAGGTTTTATCTTGGATAATCACAGTGTGGTTTGTGTTGGAAGGTGTTGTATTTGCAGGGAGCCCTGAGGAAGGCAGGAATGATGCATCTGACTCCATGTTCTCAGATGGCTAATTTATTGCTTTATTATACTGTATTATATTAAAGAATACTAAACTATACTAAAGAATACAGACAGGATACTTACAGAAGGTTAAAAAGATAATAATGAAAACTCGTGACTCTTTCCAGAGCCCTGACACAGCTTGGCTCTGATTGGCCAATGAGTCAAAATAATTCCCATCAGAATCCAATGAAACAATCTCCAAACACGTTTCAAAGTAGCAAAGCACAGGAGAAGCAAATGAGATAACAATTGTTTTCCTTTTTCTCTGAGCCCTCTCAGCTTCCCAGGAGAAAAACCCTGGGTGAAGGGATTTTTCCAGAGAATGTGAATGCCACAGGAAGGGACCTGAAGGTCACCTGGTTCCACAGCCCAGGGTGCTCCCAGCCCTGTCCAAGCTGCCCTTGGTGCCACAGAAGGAGCACACTTGGTATTTTTTGCTGAGCAGCTGCTGAGAGTATCGAGAATCCCAATTCCCGCTTTTCCTGCTGTCTGTCAGGAATCCCTGCAGCACACAAAGCAGCAAACTTTGCTTTTCTCCTGGGGGGCTCCTGTGTCCCTTTGGTTTGGTCACAGTGAGGATGTCCCCGGGCTGGCAATGGCCAGGGTGGCCCTGGGGACAGGAGCAGCCTGGGCAGCTGGGGACACTGGGCTGGGACTAGGAGCCCGAGCATGTTGGGATTTGTGCCGTGTTTAGCAGCAAAAACAGCAGAAAGGGGATGATGGGACACAACCTGACCTCTGAGATGCTTTGCTTAATTTTAGTGTTTGCTAACATGCTTTTTAGTATGAGTTGAATTGAAGTGCTTGAGAAGGATGCCTGGATCTTGCTCAGCCTGGGTAAGAACTAGCCCCATTCTGTCACATAGTCTGTGTTTTAATAAGCCTTGTGCAAGGAGTCTGTGTGCTCCACAGCAGAGCAGGGCTGACCTGAGAGACTTGTGGGTAATAATTCATATTCTGTAATAATGAGTTTTCTCTAACTCTCCTTCCTGCTCCCTATCTGCCTTAGATTTTTCACTGAGTAGAAATTTGAGACTTTATAGATCAGAATTCACATTCTGCTTGGTGTCACAAAGGACAAGCATTTGCTGTGGGATGGGACACTTGACCTGCTGTCACACTGAAAGTGTGCAGGGACCTCCAGGGAGCTGAGGCCTTCCTGAACAGGAACAAAAATGCTGAATTTAATCCTGAGTGTTTAGGTAGGTCCTCATCAGTGCACAGGCTGATTGCAGTCTCAGCCTGGGGTATGTGGGCAGCCTTTTCCTGCAAAGGGAGATATCTTATCCTGCAGCTCCAGTGGGATGAGACACGTGGAAATAACAGCCACAGTGAGCTCTGACTGCTGATGGTGCTGCTGGGGTTGTACAGGGAGAAACACAAAGCACTGGGGGACTTGGAATGGGCTGTGTCGCTGTGGGCAGCTTTTCCAGACCCTTCCTGTGAAGGCTGAGTGCTGCCGGAGGCTGAACCCTGAGGAGGAGACAGAACCTTGGGAAAACTGGGATTTCCTCAGGCAGGAGTTTGTAGGAGCCTGGAAAGCAAATTCTGGGAAAGGCTGCAGAGCCAGAGCTGGGCTGCTGAGGGACCTCAGGGGACAAAGGGCAGAACTCACTCCAGCACCTGCATGAGAAGTGCTCTGGGGGTTATGTCACTAATGCTCTATTCCAAAACTAAGTTAAATGTGGCACTTTGTGATGTGGCTTGGTGTCCCTGGTGGGATTCAAACATTGGCCTTGGGTTTGGTGTGCCTGGTGGGATTCACTCAAACATTGGACTTGATCTCAGGGGCTTTTCCCAACATCCACGAATCTGTGATTTAAATTATTTGGAAAGAATCTGTCAGCTGGTTGATAATTTGGACCTGAGCTTTCTGGCTGTGACAAAAAGAGAACTGGAGCCTAAAAGGCAGCAAGAGTTTTGCAATGAAGGAGATTTCCCTAAACCAGCTGATATGAAGCAAGGGACAAGTGTAGCTGAGACATGGCATCAGGGAACAAACACAACTTTTTTTAAAGCATTCTCTAATACAAATGAGTCCAAAGAAGTAATTTTAGTTGCAAGAGCCTAATTAAGCCCTGTGATGTGAACAGAAATAGCCAGCACAGAGCAGTAAATGAGGCCATTCTGGTCCTGAGAAGTGCATTTGGCAGAGAGAGCTGACTGCAGAGAGCAGAGCAGCTCTGGGGAGCAGAGCCCTGGCACAGGGGCTCTCAGCCTGGATGGGCCACTGCCCTGGCCTGCAGCAGAGCCTCCAGTCCTGCTCATGAGCTGAGCAAAAGGCAGAGTTGGAGCTGATGAGGACTGTGCTGTAACCACTCTTAAGTAATGCTGTCAGCAAGGATGAGAGTAACCAAGCAGCTTTTGGGTGTACAGGTCTGGCAATAGGTGTTTCTTCAGGGTTTAGACACTTCAAAGTTTATTATTTCTACCCCATCACAGTTTTATTATTTGATTTTATTAAAAGATAGATCAGGGACCATAACAGAAGTGAGATTTGTGGGCAAAGGTTATAACCTTAGCACTACAGAATGTGGAATTTTTTGTAACTGTTATCCTCTGCTTGCCCTTGATGCACTCTGGGGTTGGAACTGGGTGGATTTCATGCAGAATTTGGGATTGCAGGTTTGTTTCCCCTCGTGATCCATTGCTGTTATGGCAGTGTTTGGGTTGAAAGGTCTCCTATGAAAAGATGAACCTGGTGGTTGAAGGTGGCAGCAGTTTGGTGCTGGGGAGCTCTGGGAGCTGCTCAAGGGCTGTGCAGGAGGGGAACCCTGCCTGGGCTGGGCTGGCAGCTCCTGTGGCCCAGGAGTTCTGATCTGATTTTAGCTGCCTCTTCACTTCCCTGTGTTTATGGCAAACACAGAAGCAGGTGTTGTAAACATTTCAAACAGGCTGTTGAGCTCTTTGTGGGTATCAGCGTCTGCTGGAGTGGGAGTCAGCAAATTCTTTATTGACAGAATAATTTTTTATGCTGTGACGATGAGCAGGTTCTGTTGTTATGCTTCAGATGCAAAACCCACAACCTAAGAGTCCTTTTCCTGTTCTTTTTGGGGTCCCTTTCTGTGCTGAATTGCTTTAGTAAGGCTGGCGCCCAGCTAAGCCTCACTCTGAGCTCTGGCCCGTGTTTGGTGTTGTCCTTGGAGGAAGCAAAGCGCAGTGCAGGATGTTCCCAGCCTTTGTCTCCTGGTCTTTAGTTTTTCTGTCTTATATGGAAGCTCCCATTCTGGAACACACTACAAAAATGGATTTCATTTATGATAATGCATGCCCAGCACTCTGAACCCCAAGGGAGGGATTATTAAGCTTGCATTTCTTCATTGTTAATGATTCTCCAAAGGTGATGAGATTAGTTGTCTTAGGAGCATGAGGTAACTGTTGTTTTTATTAGTTCCTGGCAGATGGCAGCTGGGTAATGAATGTGGAGGGAGTGACAATTCACAATCCCAGGAGTTCAAAAGAGAATTTTTGGTCTCCAGAGAGTGGAAATGGGCCTGTTCAGCATCTGTGAGATGAGTTTCTGCTATCCATTGGAAATTCTTTTAGCCAGGAAACCACAGAGTGATGAAAATTACTGCTTTATTCTGCATTTCTCTGACTGCTCTGGGCTTCATAGAAAATCTTTCTTAAAAAGGGAAAATTGTATTTATCAGCTAGAAAGTTCAGAGTGAGTTTCTTTTAGTTTTATACCAGTGGATCTTCTCTGGACAATGTCTGGAGTGACCAGCAATAGTGGGGTTTTTCCCAGTCAAGTACTGAATTGGAGAAGCTTCCACATATGGGTTGAAAATATACTGTTCTGTATAAATAGGAATATATAATTTTACCTTTTTTCTTCCTTAGCCTCTTATTAATTTAATATTAATTTCATTAATGTGTTTTCTACTGGAAGCACAAAGAAGGGAGCCACACAAAACCTCTCCATCGTTTTCAGCGTGTTCCATATTTCACAGGAATTCCAGACACAGCTTTTTTCCAACCACTTGCTGTAATTAAGGTGGAACACTGTATTTTCTTGGTGAATGGGAAGCTCAAATTCAATAAAAACCATATTTCTGTATCTCTCAGCATTGTTTTTGGGGCAGCATTATGGTTTGGGAGAGTTTGTGGTCACTGAATGCCAGTTCCACTTCTTCCAAGGATTTTCTGTGTTATAGTCTGAAGATAGTCTGAATCTGTATATAAATGCAAATCTGCATCATCTTTAAAGTGCAGTAAGGCCCTTTTAGAAGAGCAATGTGCGTTGCAAAGCAGCATTATGATGATTAAAAAAGAAAGATGATAATCTTGAAAATGCCCATCTAGAAATAAAATTGAAAATAAACCCTTTGTGTGTGGGTTTAGAGAAGAAGATTTTTTGCTTAGTCTGGTGACTCCATTAGTTTAAAGACCACTCCCATGTAGCCAGCAAAGATTATGCCCCCAGAGCAGATGTAGAGTTTGGAGTCCTGCTGAGGTGAATCATCTCTTCAGAGCTTGGGTTTGCTGGCAACAAAGAGAAGGAAACAGCTGGAGAAAGCTGTGAGGGGCTTTTGGGGGTAGGCTTCCTATAGATTATTCTCTTAATTGCTCTAGCTGAGCACACAAGAAGAAAGGCAGAGCCGTGGAGGGGTCTTTATGAAAAACAGGCCCTTTCTGGTAGCTGACTATTGCCCTCCTGACTGGTGTGCTGTTAAGGGTGAACTTGGCTTCTGCATTGCACCATTTAACAAATAAAAATTCACAGCAATGTCCCCTTGCCACCTTTCACTGTCTCCAGGTATATGGTGCTCTAATTGCTGCTGGGTAGGGAAAATATTAATCCAAACTCTAGGTGTAAGAGACTCATTACAGATTTAGATTTTCCCTCTCTTCCAGTGGGACTGGGCAGCAGTTTTTTGTCAGGCCAGAGAGCCTGAACCTGGCCTGGTTTGTGCTTGGTGTCTGTAACCCCCAAAGGCAGGGGGATTAATCAGATGTGGCTCATTATCACTGAACACTTGGAAGATAATGAAGGGCACGGACTCTCTGGCTGTAGTTGTTGAGGGTGCTTGTTGCAAATAACAGAACACAACAATAATTCTCTGGGATGAAACCCCTGTGATTTATTAGTTGCATTTCTGTCTGATACAAAGCTCTCTCCTCCTTTTTGTGCTTGCTGCTTCCTGGGATTTAAAGCCCTCTAGATAATTAACCAATAAGCTAATTGAATTCCAGCCAGGGTTCCTAGGGACAATATACTCCTGTTGGATACGGGCAAATGGAGTCATGAGATGTGGGCACCTGACCTGTGCCAGAGTTTCTCAGACTGTCAAGCTGTGGAGCTGCCCAGCCCTTCCCTGAGCCGCTGGGCCTCTCCAGCCCTTCCCTTGAGCCGCTGGGCCTCTCTAGCACTTCCCTTGAGCCGCTGGGCCCTCCAGCCCTTCCCTTGAGCCGCTGGGCCTCTCCAGCCCTTCCCTTGAGCCGCTGGGCCTCTCCAGCCCTTCCCTTGAGCCGCTGGGCCTCTCCAGCTTTTCAGCCCTCCCTGACCTGTTGGGCATTTCCAGTTTTCCTCCTGGCTGCTGCCCTCTCTCCTGGGTGCTGTGTGTCCCTGGCAGCCCTGCCTTGAGGTGCCGCCAGCTGGAAATCAGAAAAGAGACACCAAGCAAAGCACTTGCGCAGAATCACTGTTTTCATGGTCTCTGCGTTTTACTGTAGGAAAGATGTCCAATTTGGAATAAACAGCAGTGGCTGTTGGTTCTGTGACACAGCTGAACCAAGCCCATTGTTTTCAGCACTGGTTCAGGCTGTTGTCACTAATAAATCCAGCCCCTCAAGAGGCACTTCAGTGAAAATCCAATACAGAGCTCTGGAAGCTGTTACTGCCCTCAGACACAGGAAAGTTTAGGGCTATACCAAGTGAAGCAGTTATAAATCTGAGCACATCTGGGTTTTTTCATTTCTCTGTGCTTTTTAACTCATGAAATCATGTAAATGGCTTTATGCTTTTTCAGCATAAAAGCCTATTGCAGAAAATGAGTGGTGTTTTGGGAACTGCTGAGTATTTGCTGCTCCTCTTTTTGCCACTTACTGAAGTTACAATGACAGAAAGGACAGACTAAAGATGGCCCTTGCCAGGTGAGAAGCACAATATCCCAAGGAAGACTTGGAAGTGTTTTAGCTTGGTTGGAAGAGGAAGTCCAAGATGGCAGCAGAGAATTGCAGGTTTATCTCTGTTTTTCTGAGAAATTTTTCTGAACTGAATTTTTCTGAGAAAATGGTAGGAAAAAAAATCAATTTATCCATCGATTAAGGTACTGAAACAAAAATTGAGGGAATACATAAGTCTCCCAGAGAGTTTGGTGGATGACAGCACGCTTCATCAGGGATAGGTGCAGTGCTCTGGGAAGCCCCTAATTGTTCTGGAAGGAGGGGATTTTCAGTGATGTACTGTTTGCCTGGAGGATCCTTTGGAGATTATCATTAGCTCTTAATAATTCCTTTTTAGGTGATTAAAATATGTAGCTGGTAGTTTTGATAGCAGCTTTAATTGTGTCCACTGAAGGAGCAATGCTCCCAGGAAAGTGAGTGAGGCTGGATGTCTGTGAGCTCCTTCCCTACAGCTGTGGGGCAGTGGCGACAATTCTCAGGGCAGGTCAGGATCCTTTGGCTGTGGCTTGGGAAGGTGCTGGACTGGGCTCCATCTCTCAGCAGTGCCTCCCTGCCTGGATTTGCTAATTTGGGATGGGGTTCAGCCTCCTGTGCTGCTCTGTCTCATGGGGGTGATCAGAAATCTGGTTTTGGGAGCAGGACATTAGTGATAGGTTTCTGTATGTAAAAATCCCTCTTCTCCTCCACTCTGCATGGTGCCTTTGTTGTGGATCTTTGGGACTGCTTTGTGCAAATAGTTTACTCAGTGCCAAAGTCCTGTACACACATCATTAATTTCTTCTAGTATGAGATTTGTGCTTGATTCTTTATTTTCCTATAATAGCCAATGAATATTCTAAGCACCGTGCTAAGGAGTATTCTACCCGGTGAATTCTCAACCTTTTCTACTGAAGTTATTCTACTTATTAGGGAAAACTCAGCCTTTGAGAGAGAAGTGATGGAAAAGAGTGATTATAGCCAGTGGGGTAGAGGACTCCTGGGATGGACAAAGTGAGAGGGAGAGAGCATTCTAATTGTGTGTCTCCTGAATATTTATTTATGCAAAAAAGAACAGGTTCAGTAGGAGAAACAGAACAAGGTCTTTCCCTCAAGTATTCTAGAGATCATCTCCATGCTTCCCTGCACAGCCAGGTTTCCTGGGTTTTGTAGGAGTGTGGTCAAAAGGTGCCTCTGGACAAAATGGTTTTTTGACATAAGAGTTTTGTTTCATCCAAAGGAGAATTCCAGTGGAACATGAATTGTGGTTTTTTTTTTTTTTTTAATCTGCAGTCATTCAATTTAGGTTTCAAAACATTTGGCAAACCAAAATAACCTTGTTCTCCACCTGACCTGAGCTCAGAGGTCATGTCCTGTAAAGGATCAAGATGCCCTTGGATATTTCTCTTGGTGTTTTGTCCCTTGGGGAGCTGTTTGTGTGTGGGAAGGCCAGCAGGAGCTGTAAATCCTGGAGCTGCCCGTGCAGATGTGAGGGGTGCTTGCAGGAGCACAGAGCATGGCTGAGTATTTCTGTGCTGAGACAGAAATATGGCAGCCTGAGGGAAAGCAACAACAGTTTTTTAAATCCCAGGCTTTATTTAGAAGAGCCTGTAAGTATTCTCAGTTTGTCTGAAACCCTAAATCTGTGCCTCACTTAGCCCCAGCCCCCAGTGGGGGAATGGAGATCAGTTTACATAAGCTTTTGTCACTGAAACCTTAGATTTATGCACTGTAGTTAAATCAGATTTACGGGACACCGTTAACTCTGAGAGAATGACCCAGAGGATATAAAGAAACTTCAGCTGAGGAAATATTTTATTTTAGTGTCTGGAGGAGTTTTACACCTGACAGACACTTGCACCCTTGTGCTGCTGAGAGTTACAGCAGTGTATTTCTGGCTGTGGAGTTAATGAGGCTGCTGGAGTGCATTTGAAATTCAGTGGCTGGAATTTGGCTGCAGAGAGCCCCACAGCTGGGGCTCCAGAGCTGGCAGGACTTGTTCCCTGGGCTGGGAACACCACTGTGTCCTGCTCCTGGGGCAGGTGGTGCCTTCACAGCCTGGATTTCAGAACAGCAGGTTGGTTTGAACAGCAGTTTTTATCACCAGCAGATACCAAATAGTCTCAAAGTGTCCCTGCTCCTTGTATTGATGTGTGCAATCAAGGGAACCTGGTGTGATTTAACAATGGAATACTTGTAAGCTGCAAGGGAGGAAAAGATCTGGATGTGTCCCTGTAAACCAGGAGCTTGATAGATCCCATCATCTTTCCTTCTCCCGACATCTCAAGCTGTGGGGGTTGATGAAAACTGTGATTATTTAAAAATAAGTCAGGAAAGGGCCTTTCTTCTTTCTCTCTCTTCTTGCAGGCCAGGGAGCTGCTGGTGATTCCTGTGTACAGGCCAGGTCTGGAGGCTGTGCCAGGGCTGTGCAAGGGGAATTCCTTGATCCCTGTGGGTTTGCAGGGCTGAACTGTGGTGTGCATGATAACTGCCAATTAATTATTGCATATCATGCAATTCCCTGTTTAGGCAAGTTTCTTATCCTTCTATTTATTCTCCAAATTACAAAGGAAGTTACTTAGAGGGATGTTCTTCTTCTAAAGTAAAAATTACATGCAATTAGTAGAGCAGAACATACTATGGAGGAACTGTGATATATATATAAATTCAAGACAATTCTAATTCAAATAAGGTAAATTGTTAAATTGCATCAAAAGCTGTGGAATTTTATGAATAAAAAAATCAGTGTAGAATGATTATAATCATGAGACAATGACAATTACTTTTGTCGTGATATGCTGATAGTCTCCGTGAAAGGCAAAGAGAGATTAGAAAAGTTGCCAAAGCAGAAATTAGACAGCAATTATGGGTATATTGGCTGGGTTTGGGGCTGAAGATAAGCTTTTAAATCTTAGAAACCTCTGGTATTTGCAGCACAATAAATAGCCTCATCTGAAAAGGCAAAGCAAACCTTGATTAATCCTGCATAGCGAACAGGACATGACTCAAGATGCTGCTATGAGGTTTGTCATCATTTTATTCAAATGTGACCTCCTGGGAGAAGCAATAAATCCAGCACAGTAGAGCATTTCACTTCAAAAAGCACCTAGGAGGCTGTTTAGACATAATTTTAAAGGAACAACTGAGAGTATAACACGTTCAAGCACACTGATTTGGAAAGGACACCAACAGCATCATTAGAAAATAAATGGGAAGAGAATAGAAGGAAAATGTAAAGAACACACTTTGTGATTAATCTCAATTTAAAGCCACAAGGAAAACTGAAAAAAAAATGGAGGAATTGGCAGTCTTAATGAAAAAAGGCAAAGAACACACTCTGAAAACGAGGCTTTACCAGCCTGGCACTCCTGATTTGACTTAACAGGTAGTGGATGGTAAAGTACCAAACCATCATCCAAGCCACACTCAAGGGAAGGAATGTGCCAGCAGAAAAGTGAGTGCAGGATTTGCCTTGGCACATGGTGCAGAGAAGCCTGGGGAGGCTCCCTCCCAGCTCCTTTCCTGTGGGAATAGTCTCAGGAACTGTCACAAATTGATGTGTCAGGAGGAGATGGTCAAAGCAGTCAATAAAGGAACCAAATGACAGGAACAGATGGCAGCATCCCTGTTGAAAAAGGAACTTAAAAGTGGGCTATTAACTGTGGAGTAACCTGTCACTTAAATCAGCCTCAGTGCTCCGGAGACAAAAAGGGCATCCTTCGTGGGAGGGAGGAGGAGAGGTGATGTGGGAGCCGCAGGTGTGGCTGAGAGAATAAAGATTATCAGAAACACATAGAAGCACGAAATAGCAGAATTAAAACTTTCTAAGGGATTCATGCCTGGCAAACCAGGTTTGTCTGAAGGAGCTAATGCATGTGTGTATAAGAGTGCTTTAATCAATATGTGTATGTTAATTTTTTCACAGCATATTCAACAAGGTCCCTTCAAAAAATAAAAAAAGGCCTTTTATTTGTAGTGTAAAATGGATTCGTAACTTGCTAGTAGATGGGGAAAGAGAAGATTAGAATAAAAGTCTGAATTTGAATTGAGGAGGGTTTCCATGAGCCAGAGAGATCGGTTTTGTTTGACCAGGTTTGTGCTGGTCACTTTATTTGTGGCTTGATCAGCTTCTTCCCTTACCTGCTCTGTCAGTTCCCAGGTGTTCATTTTAAGATTTGGTGATGATACTTGGAAAACATCTATGGGCGAGATGATGTTAATTTTGAAGTGTATTTTTGTCACAATGAGTTGCCAACTTAAAACTATTTTTAAATTATGTTTGTGGGCAGAGGGTGAACTGCTTCCCACCATTTGAGGGGATGAGCAGCTCTGGATTTCTGGTGTGGCTGCTCTTGTCCTGCACTTGTCAAGCGTGTGTTTACTTGTGCTGTAGACAGACATGGTCACGCCTGCTGCAGTGTCACTGACCTATGGAGACAGCTCCACAAAGGTTTTCTTATTTGAGCACAAAGTATTTGAAGCAGCCAAACCAGTCCAAGTATTTTCAGCTGTGCTGGAAGAACACAAATAAGAAATTTGCTTCTATTAAAGGAAACTGTGCTCTTTGCGAGAACAAGACATGTCCCAGCTGCTCCTGTTCCTTCCAGCTTTCTCCTTCACCTCAGAGTGACACTGTCCTGGTTTGGAAAGACAGGTGTGTGCTAAGGAAGGCAGGAGCTTCCCCTGAAATAGAAAATGTAAACCCCCTCCCTCTGAATAGCTATAAATTTTAAATTAAGGGGCTCTCAGGCAAAAAAAAAAAAAAAAAAAAAAAAAAAAAAAAAAAAAAGGAAACAGAAAAAACCTCCTAACAAAGTGAAAAGCTTCTAACTTATGAGGGAAATGACTGAACTGAACTTGCTTCAAGCAAGTATTTCATAAAGTATGAAATGCTTTTGGCTTTATTCCTAAAGTTATGTCCTGGATGGGATAGTATTTACCTATGTTACTGTTAGTTTATTTTTATTAATATATTTTTTTGTGTTTTCCCTTTAAGAGAAAATTTTTTACCAAAGAGATTGGTGTCGTCGGTTGGACACAAGGTTTTCGGGGTGAAGGAAGAGACGATATGGGCTCCATGATCAGAAGGCTTGATTTATTAAGTTATATCTCCAGATTATATCCGGGTAGGAATGCTTGGCTGGTGTTCCAGAATCTCCAGATTATATCCGGGTAGGAATGCTTGGCTCCTCCCCCTGGGCTCACATCTCCCAATGGGATGCTGCAGTTCTTATCAGCCATGCAGGGACATTCAATAGCTGTTATCAGCCGGTGTCTCCCCTGAGGGAGGTGTGGGTGTGGGAGAGATAAGGAAAACTGCCACTGAACAGAAGACAACTGCCATCCAGATGGCAAACAATACAATTTGCTTGGCAATCCAGGACAGACACGTATGGTGCAGGGCTCGGGGCCAAATTCCTACTCGGGATGAATTCCCTGGTTATGGTGGTGTTCTCAGGGGTCCCAGGACCAGGGAAGGGATGAGAATCTTGACTCCATGTTTCAGAAGGCTGATTTATTATTTTATGATATATATTATATGAAAAGAAAATGATACATTAAAACTATACTAAAAGAATAGAAGAAAGGATTTCCTCAGAAGGCTAGCAAACAAAGGAATGGAATGATAATAAAATCTTGTGACTGACCAGAGAGTCTGAGACAGCTGGACTGTGATTGGCCATTAATTAAAAACAACCACATGAGACCAATCACAGATGCACCTGTTGCATTCCACAGCAGCAGATAATCATTGTTTACATTTCATTTCTGAGGCCTCTCAGCTTCTCAGGAGAAAAAATCCCAACAAAAGGAATTTTCATAAAATATGCCTGTGACACCTGGGTGGTGCTGGGGCATTGCTGTCCCTTCTGCCACCCTGCTGACAGCCAGGGCTGCCATCTGAGCAGGGAACTGGTTCTGCCCAGGTTCTGCCCAGGCTGAGGCATTTCCATGCACACAACCAGCACTGGGGGTGTCAGAGCAGCAGACCTGGGCAGTCAGACATGCAATGAACACACAGCTCCTTGCCTGGGTCACTGCACTGTGCAACCATCACCAAACCAGCAGTGCTGCTGTCTGCTGTCACCTCCTGGCCCTGGAAATGGGAATGTTGTGACAAACTCCGTGTTAAGGCGTGAAGAGTTATTTTTAGCTTTCCACCTGGAATAAAACACCTCGTTTGAGCGTGGAGGGATAAATATTTTCTGACACTGTAATGAACAGCCTTGGTTGACAGAAGGGTTGTGGTGCTATTAATAGACCTGTACCTGTGTCTCAGTGAGTTTTAGGCACCTTTGTTTGGAGCTGTGGGAGTTCATAACTGAAATGCAAGAGGTTTGGATGGGATATTGGACAGGAATTGTTCCCTGGGAGGGTGGGCAGGCCTGGCACAGCTGGGGCTGCCCCTGGATCCCTGGCAGTGCCCAAGGCCAGGCTGGATGGGGTTTGGGGACACCTGGGACAGTGGAAAGTGTCCTTGCCATGGCAGGGGTAGAACTGGATGGATCTTTAAGGTCCTTTCCAACCCAAGTCACCCTGGGATTCTGTGATTAATTCTAAAGAATGCCACATCTGCCAGCTCTGAAGTGAGCTATGTTTAATTCCCCCTGGGTTTTTTGGCAGGCCCTGGTGTGCAGGCAGGGATGCTCTGGCTCTGCCAGGAGGAGGAGGAAGCACTCACTGCTGCACACTGGGGCTGGCAGGGAAAGCGTGCACAGGGACACAAAATCACCAACTCTGGCCCAACTCATGCAGTCTGTCAAACGTTTGTCCTTGAACATTTACATCTCCTCAGAGGGGAAGACTTCATTGTGTTTTCTGGCTTTCAGGGTTTGTCCTTGGGTTTTCAGCAGCATGTTGAACAGGAATGTGGAAAGTCTTGATTATCAGCAATGTCCCTTGGTCCTGCTGCTGTCTTTATATAGCTTTCTTTTCCTAATATTTGCTACTAAAACATGGTTTGGTTTAATTAAAAAAAATCTGTTATTTTTTGTTCTTGACCACCTCAGACACTGAATTCTACCTTCCAATTCTTCTTTATTGCTGTAAATTCTCTCCATGCCTGTTCTTTTTCACTCATTTTCACCTTTAAAAGAATTAGAAAATGGAAGAGATATGTATTTTTTAGCTGAAGTAATGTGTCAGTTCTATTTTTCTATAATGAAAAGTTGATAGTTAATCCTGTAATGTTTCCAGCTTTCCTGGACCCCTGCTCTGAAGCAGTGTATCTCTCTGTACATGGGTAGAATTAAATTTGGAGTTGGGAAACTCGGTGTTAAGTGGAGGAGACTCAAGCAGTGTAAAAGCTCCAGTGTTCTCTGGAGTGATGGATTTTGTGTACAATCACTGCAAGCTGTCTCATTTTGTATTCCTGTTCTTTATTAAAATCATTTTCCATGCTTGCTTAGGGCTAAATTTGACTGTCCTCACTTCATGGGGACACGCTTCCAGAGCAGGCTAAGCAGGGGAAAAAACCTGATGGTACATGCTAGAAATTGGATATTAAGCCAGATGACTAATTCTAGTTCTGAAATATTCTTTTTTTTTATTGCTTTTGTGGCATAAGAAGCTTATTTTACCTGACTTCAGGCTTCCCACACAAAGCCAAGCGAGCACAGTGTGGAACAGCTTATTTTAAGGTGGAAAAAGTCATTAGCTGTCTCCTGCTGAGACCTTGTATTGAGAAAGCCAAATTATAACTCACTGAAGTTTAGCATGAAGGAGAGGTAAATTATTGTTTATGATTTCCCTGTTTCCTGCTCAGAGCTCTCAACCTTGTTGGCTGAGCATGGTCCATGACCTTCTGGGGCTGTCAGGGATGGGGCAGGAGCTGAGCTCACAGAAGGAACTTGTTACAGCACTCAAATTAAACCCTGGCTTCTCATTCCCTTGCACCAGCTGAACATCCTTTACAGAAATCCCTTGCAGGCAGCTTTAGACTGAGAGCACCAAATGCCAAGAATTTCAGGGTGTCTGAAAGGGTCTGTGCCTGCCTGAGCAAAGGAGGGGTTCCTTGGGGCCTGAGGAAACAGCTCAGGATGCAGTTTCTGGGATCATGTCCCACTACAATTAATGGCTCTTTGGTTTTTTACCATCTCTCTCTAGTTATAAATGTTTCAGGGCTTTTGGGAACATTTCATAGGAGTAGTTTCCATAGATTTTATTAGGTTAAATGTATATTTGTCCAGCACAGCAGAAGTAGATAGAAAAGGACGTTCAAAAAATGACTTGTGGCTCTTGAAGTTTTCATGCAAGAAGGAAGATTTTATTCATAATTTCAATTGCAGCCATGAATTTTTTCCACTGTCACTTGTTATGCTAATAGTCTGTCACTGAGTAAGGGTTCCTCACTGCTCTGAGGGCAGAATTCAAAATCCAGTTATTTATCCTCAGAGCCTCTGCATTTGTTTCAGGGGCTGTGCAAGTCCTGTGCTGCTTTTCCAGACATTCCTCTCTGTCTTGATGCAGAGGAAGGGGACATCCCTCTTCTGTGGGGCAGGAAAGGAGCTCTAGGATGTAAAGAGAACTCTAGAATCACAGAACTTATCATGGCATGTGAAGTGTTGGAAGAAATCTCAAACCCATCCAATCCCACCCCACACAAGGGACACCTTCCCCAATCCCACATGGCCTCATCCAGCCTGGCCTGGAGGTGCCCTGAGAGGGAATTTGGGATCCTGTTCCTGTTGGCAGCTGGTGGAAACCAAACTGCAAATGCAGACAGAGCTGTAATTAAGCCCTAGTTTTGAAATTATATTGAATTCAACTCTGTGCTCTCCCTGCTTGGAGAACAGGCAGGAGTGCTGGTGTTTCTTCTGTTCAGGACAGACAGATGCAGCTCCAGTTGGAAGAACAGCCAAGCATCTTTTTGTTGAGTTAGCACTTGTTATTGAAGTGGGAAACAGAATAGCTTTTGTTCTCAAGGGGCTCTGTGCCTTGTACAGCACTAAGACTATAACCAGCACTCTGTAATGCACAATAAGTGTTGAGTATATTTTCATAAAATAAATTCCTGGCTTCTTTAACTGTAACCTGAATAGGAACAATATATGATTATGCCTTTTAAGCATTTCTTAACAAGGCTTTTCTTGAGCAATCACTGGAGCGGCAATTGGTGATATAAACGAGGGCATTAGCACTCAGGCCACAGTAACAGCATCATTAAAATGCAGCTTCTGAGGTGCACTACTTTAAATTTGCCTCATTATATGTGCAATTAGGGAACAAACAATAAAATGGACATAATTTTTCTGCAATTTCTTATCCTAACTGCCTTTTTTAAAGCTTAATTAATGTTAAAGAAAAAAAGGAGGAAGTGGTGGGCTGAGCCCAAGTTTAACAAGCAGAGCCATGCCTTGGAGTGATGGATGAGCAGTGCCTGCACACAGCCCTGAGCTGCTGTTTGCTGTGGCAGGGAAAAATGGGCTCCTGCTTTTAGATCCTGCCTCACTGGAGAAGGAAAGGCTGGTGGGGTAAGGAGGGAGAGCTCCTGCCCTCTCCAAGGCAGCATTCCCTCTCCTCCAGGGAAATGCTGTGGAGTTGGGCTGCACGTTTGCTTCTGCTCAGATAAGATGTTAATTAAGATAGCAATCAGACTGAGGGGCTGATTGTAATGTATACACACTGCTGTTGGTGTGTGAGTTTGTCATCCATCATTTTGGGTTCAGCCAGATGAGCTGTGGGTTTGGCACTAAGGAAAACCAGCAGGAGGCTGTGGTCTGGAGCCAGAAGGATAGATAGGGAAAGTGGCTTTCTTTCCATCCAGATCTGCTAATCCTCTTCAATATTCACTTGGAATGCCACTGCAGATGTTCCATTATAGATATTTTGATGTTATTTATTGCTGGTAGCTGTCATTTGAATAGATACTGGATTTGTGTTGGTGGAGGAGCATCTGGGAAGAACAGGACAAGGATAACTGTGGCACCTACCAAGGAGAAATCCATGTGGGAAGTGGGATATTACCTAAAAGTGATTCTGGAAATCGTGTGGAATGATGCTGTGGTTTGGGACAGGAAGCAAATGATACTGGGATAATTGGAGCTGCAGAAAGGAATTTCAAGTAGAGCACAAACAATTGCCAAAGGTAAAACCAGGCCACAGGATGGTTAATGCTGCTGATGAAAAGGCCTGAGGAAGATTGGATAGTTGGAAATACTTGAGGAATGTTCTCTGTGTAATTAAAAAGATGACCCAGGTACATTCTTTTGAAGTGATGGAGAAACTTGGGTGATTTCTTTGCAGATAGCAAGGTAAATTTATTTTTCCAGCTAGTCATGTTTCCAGGAGATTTTTATCAGGTAATTGTGTTTGTCTGCAGTGTGCAGATTGATGGGGAGCTGATCCTGCTTTTCCTGTGAGCTCTGGCAGGGTCAGGGTGTTGGAAGGTGTGACTGACATTGATTTTTCAGGTGTTGCCTTCTGGGACTGCCCCTCCCCAAAACAAAGTGAGAGAGATGAAACAGGTGAGCTCACAAAGACTATCAAATCTGAGAGCTGAGTATCAAATACTCAGAGTATCAAGCAGTGAGGATGCTGTGAGATATTTTCTGTGCTTGGTTGAATATCCAGACATCTCCAGATCTTCAGGAATGAATGTACTGAACTCTCTCTGTAACCCTTCAAGTACAGGATGAGGACTGTGGAGAAGGAGCCATTAAAATGGCACAGACAAAAACATCTCCCTGCCATGGGAAGGGTTCGATAACTTTGTTTCTTTGCTAAAGGGCAAAGGAATCAGCCAGCGGATGTAGGCTCAGGTACTAACTTTAAATTAGCTTAACTTGCTGATGCCTTAAGACTGGGGATTAGTGAATTTAATTATGGGAGCCAGGAAGCACATTAAGATAACATTGGGCCTTAAACTAAAACCCACAAAGCAATGAAATTAAAGCTGGTGGTTTGTGTTCCATCTTTATGATGTCCTTTTCTTACTGTGCTGTGTCACAGGAGGCTCCCTGCCCCACCTGCCCCTTGGTGAGAGCTTTTGGGGTGTTTTTTAATGAACAGGTGACCTTTGGGAGCTGTTCCTGTTGGTCTCTTTGACTGTCACAATGTCCATGGACTAAAATCTGGTTTGCCAGTGGTGATGCAGCTGCCATGGTCATGGTCAGGTCATCTTCTCATTCTGTTCTTGCTGTTACAGCCCAAGGCAAACTGGAGTTGTTTTGTGAGGGCTTCAGCAAAGGATATTTGACTTTCTGGTGGAGACAGGTTGTTGGTGTGATGCTGACAGAGTGAGGAAAATCAGATTTCATTTCTGCTTTGCTTCTACGCTCCTGCTCAACCTGCTCTGCCATTCATGACTGGGGTTTGGATCTGGGCTTTGTATTGACTTTGTTTTTTACGAGAGACTCAAGATTAAACCACTTCAAGCCACTTTTACAGGAAGTTCCAATTCTGAGTCTATTTGCTGATGAATTATGCAGTATTGACCTTCCTCTCTCCAACACAGGATGATGTTTTTCCTTTCACTTGTCTGTATTGAAGTCACACACCCCTAAGTCACACTTAGAGATCTTGTAAGTCTCACAAGGCTTCTGGTTGGTGTGTGACATTAGAAATTAGAGACTTAACTTGACACTTGGGACTGTCCCAACTTCTGGGAAATGGGACATCACCTGGACATTATCTGACTTGTGAGCTGTTACAGGGCCTCACAGAGCTGCAGAGCCAAAGTTGGTCTCCCAATGAGAAATGGTTCAAAAACCTCATTTCCCCATGTTGTTTGAGAAAGTTCTCTTTTTATTCTCTGCTTAAGATCCGTCTTTGTTTTTTTAAAATGTATTTAAAATAACTTCTTATTCCAATAAACATTTTATTCCCTTTCTGGCTGATGGCTTTTCAAGGACCTCATGGAAACTACAAAATATGCAACTTTTTTCTCTTGGTATGCAAATTTATTATGTTTTTGCTGTGTATTTCAGGGTAACTCAATTTTTGTTTCATTTTGTTCCAGATAATTAAAATTGTAGAATAGTTTAGGTGGATGGGACAAAAACACTTGGGTCATTCAAAAAACTAATTAGCCTGGCAGGGAGTGCAGGAGAGCAAAGGGATCATCCCCTGCTGGGCCAAATGGCTTTGATCCTTCTAGAAGCACTCCTGCTCCTCCCTGTGTGTCAAACAGTGCAGTTCCAGACTGAGCTTTCTGTGTTTCAGCCTTGGTTTGGGATGCTCCTACTTCTGGGACAGTGTGATTTGGAGTGAAAGCATTTTACTTTCTAATTAACAAGTAATAATAAGAATGAAAAAAAATAGAAATTAACATTCAAAACATCATTTCCTATATCTTACAGCCTGTGTTTTGTGCTGGCTGCCAAAGCAGGTTTGGTGCTCAGGCTCTTACATGGTCCATTCACCTCCTGCTGGCCCATTTTGTGTCAGGATCTTTTTGTGTCTTGGGATGTTTATCAGTGTTTGGCTGAGGGGATCTCATTTTGACCACTGCAGACATTGCCTTGCACAGTGCTGGTGGCTGTTTTGGGGTTTGGTTTTTAGCTGTATCCCTCGGAATTCTGCTGGTTAAAAACCTGGAAATGAGTCCCAGACTCCCAGAGTGGTTTGGCTTGGAAGGGATCTTAAAGGGATCTTGTTCCAGCTCCCTGACACAAGCAAGGACACCTTCCACTAGCCCAGGGTGCTCAAAGTTTGCTCCTAGCTGCTGTGGGAACTGAGGGATCATCCTGGGCATCAGAAATCCTTCAAAACTGCTTCCTTAAATTAGGATTATGTATGTCTCCTCTACTATCTTTTTAGCATTCTGTAAGTATTTCTGTATTCTTTAGTATAGTTTAGTTTAGTATTCTTTAATATAATATACTATCATAAAATAATAAGTTAACCTTCTGAGAACATGGAGTCAGACTCATCATTCCTTCCTTCGTCTGGGCACCCAGCAAATACAACAGCTGAGCAGCTCAGAGCCAGGCAGGCGCCTCCAGCTGTGCCCACAAACTCCCCTCCTGGGATGGGCACTGCCAGGAGGCAAGGTGGGTTGTGCTGTCACCTGCGGGGACAGCCAAGGACCCTGCTTGTCCTGGGGGTAGGGACCCCCTCCTCCTGCCAGTGCATCCCCATCACCACCCCCTGTGCCTCTGCTGTCCCTCCCTGGCTGCCAGGCTCCTGCTCACACATCCCTCAGCCTTCCTGCTCCACTTTGAGGCGCTTATTTATTGATCTGCTTTTGGCACTTGGTAAAATGCCAGGTTTTAGTGTTAGCTGCTGGCCTCCTTTTATTGCAGCCTTCTAAAATTTTATTGTTCCTCTTCAATGCTGAGGATGTGTAAATGTTTCTCCTAGAATGGCTTGGATATTTTGATATTTTCTGCTTGGATATTTTGATATTTTCTCCTTTAACCTGTAAAACTCTCATCATGAAAGATTCCTTCTTACATCTGTCTTGTAGTGTTGGAAATGTTTTAAAAACCTGTGGCCTGTTTGGAACAGTGCGTGGCATTCAGAATTACTGCAGGTAAAAGTTTAATAATAAATGGATATAATAAATAAATTCAAATATAATATAATTAATAGAAATAAAATAAAAAGTAAATAAATACAATAAATTAAATAAATAAAATAGTAATTATAATAAAGTATCAGTCCCAAAAGCTCTTACCCAACTCTTCTGAAGTATTGCAACAAAATGTAATATTTTAGAAAGAGTACTTTTCTTATTAATGTCTTCCTGCTAATTAGTCTTGTAGTGAGGAAAAAGGTGCAGGAGAACATCTGGCCTGGAATTGTTTTGCTGCCACAGAAGTGTTGGAGAGCACTGCAGGGTTTTTGTACCACCTGGAGAAGAAGTGGAGCCAGATGTGGGGAGAAGTTCAGGAGCCGTTAATAATCAATATTCCTCAGATATTGATGTGCCATTGCCACGTGCAGGTGTCTGGGTGTTGATAAAGGCAATCTGTGCAGAATGGTTTAGTAACTTTGCAGACCCTCATTGCTACGGAGGAGGCTTGTTCTTAAGGAATCTCTTGGAAGAATTCCAGCAGGATCACCTTCAGAGCTGGTACATGACTCAACAGTTCTTCCAGACGAGAGCTGTGAGAATATTTTGTGATTAGTTAAATATCATGTAATTTTAATTAGCCCAGCTATTCTCTATCCGTTTTCTTGGTGTTTAGTTTTCATTATCTTTAGCATGGGATTGTCATTTACATTTGTGTTGTCTCCTGGTCACCCAGTGATGTTGATTAATCCCCATTCTGGTGAGAACATTCCAGCAGAACTGTATAGAATTTTTCCTGTTGCGGCTTAGTCCTGTTGCTGCCAACTTCCCCCTCTTTAGCCTGACCTGTTCCTTGATGAAAAGAAATATTTATGCTTTTAAGACCATAGAAAGCAGTGGTGGTAATGGTGTGTGACCTCAGTGTCACAAAAGCTGTTACCTTTTACTGGGTGGAATAATTGCTTTGCTTATGTCCTGCTGGAAAACTGCTACAATGTATGGACCAAAAATTACTAAAGAAATGAAAAATAAGGGCTTGAAAGCAGCTATTTAGATAATGTAAGCTATTATTTGTTATTTAAACTTTGGGTTTGAGTTTTCTGTCATTATATATGGAATAGTTGACTTTCCTAATGCCAAATTGGATAATGAAAGATTAATCAGTTGGCAAGAGCATAAACTCTAGGAGACAGAAGTGGGTTGTGACAATGTTGAGAGGAAACGGTGTACTTGAATTCAGTTCTGATTGTGACTGACAACTTTTTGTACCCAGTTCCAAGGTTTTGGTGCCAGTTTAACTTACAGAGAGCTGGATTTTATTTAGCTGCATGTGGGTAACAGGGAGACCTGTCTGCAATATCCAGAAATTCTCCAGAGTGTGGCTCATCCCAAAGGCTTCAAGAAACTAATAGCATAACCTCATCCATATCCTTTCTGCCCTTGGAGCAGAGATAATGTGGAGGATTTCACTTCAATAAACAATGTAATTATTATTTGTGGGGAGTTGCAGCTGCTATTAAAACTCCAGCCTAATTCAGCTTCCATATATCAGCCAGCAGAGGAAGTCAGCAGACTCTGTGCCCATTCCTCTGCCTTGTGGTGCTCCTTATTTCTGCTGGTGAAGTTAATTGTGAGTTTCACGTGGGTTTCCCTGCTGAAGGCTGGCACTGTTCCCCCTGCACAGAGCAGCCTCAGCAGCGCTTCGGGAAAAAGGAGGTTTCTGCTTTAGTGTTGTTTTAGGCATTTCCCTTATCTCCAGCCCCTGCAGTGCTGCCACAATGGCTCTGGGATTCTTTGTGTGGCAAATCCTGGCAGCAGATCCAACGCCAGCCTTTTCATGAGTCACCTTCTGTGGCTCAATCAGGGAGCCCAGAGCAGAGGGGCTCTGTCTGATGCACAGCAGAGCTTTCAGCTGCAGGAAATGAGGAGCAGTGACAAAGATTGCATGTGTTGGATTCTCTGTCATAAATTCATCTGAATGCTGAGTTGCTGTGTGGATGCACAGACTCAGCCCTCGTTTCATTTTAGGAGCACAATTTGTTTTATGTCTGGCATCTCTCTAGCCTTTGGCTTGTCCCCTGTGGCAGCAGGGATAGAATGTAATTTTTTTCTAGAGCTTAGTTTGCTTTTGTGTATTTCTTTGCAGCAATTAGGTGCTTTAATTTCTTATCTCCTAAGAAGTTGTTCCTGCTCTTAGTTCTCTCTTGTTTAATCCATGCTGCTCTGCTGCAAATGTTATCTCTGCTATTCAGAGGCAAGAAAGGAGTTTCACTGGCACTGTGATATGAAGGGTCAGAGATCAAACTGCTTAATTCACTTTTGCATGGTGTTACACCAGGATCAGGTAGAACAGGAGTCTCAGGACCAGTGCTGCTGGGTGTCCTCCATCACTGCCCTGGAGTTTGTGTGGTTCCCAAGGCTGTAACACATTCAAAGTTCTTGTGACTTCCACAACTGCTTGTTGGAGATGGAACAGCTGGAATTGTGCTAACCAAGGCCAGGAGAAAAGAGGTCTCACTCTGTGTTGCAAGCAGCGAAATATTAGAGTTGGAAAGCACAGCTGTGACCATAGGAGAAATAAGAGAATGTGAATTAGGGGTGATGTCTGTGGGCAACTTTGGGTTGAGTGGGCAGGCACTGGAACAAGGTGCCTGGGGGGAGGGAGTCTCTGCAAATGTTTAGGATGGATGTGGCACTTGGGGACGTGGTTTAGGGCTGGTGATGGTGGCTCTGCATGATCCTGGAAGTCTCCTCCAACACCGCTGATTCTGATAATTACATAAAAGCAATTTGCCCAAATTCATCCAATTCAAAGCAGCTCCTCTGTGTTGTGCTCTACAGGGGCTGGCACTGGGGTTGTCCTGGTGGGGCAACTCTCAAATGTTTCTTCTGTGACTTCTGGCAAAGCCCTTGGGGGTGGGAAAGCCAGGAATTGACACTGTGAGGCACTTCAGGGCTCTGGGGACAGCAGTGACCATCTGGCCAAGGCACTGTGGGTGCCTCAGGAAATGCAGCTGCTAAACAGGCACAGTTTGTTCAGAACCTGCTAATTCTCCATTTGCTTGGTACAAAGTGAAGAATATTACACAATGTGACCAAATATTCATACAAATAAGATCTTAAATTGTTTTTCTCCTTATGCCACCTGTTCTAGCAGCTAAGCTAACACAGAATTTGATCTTGTATTATTAGTTGCAAATGGAAACAAATGAGACGGAGCTGTGTGGCAGTGTTTTCATTCCACACCATCCATCCCACAGCAGGTCTCTATTAGGCAGGGCTGCTGCTTCTTATGCTTGTGGGCAAACGTTTGCCTTGGAGGCCATTGATCCTGGGAAATGGCAGTGGAACTGAGGCTGTGCCTATTCCTGTGACTATTTACTTACTTTAGGTTTGCAGAGGCTGATTGAACCTGAAGATAAACAGCATCATATTTCCAGCAGAACTATTGGATTCATAAATCCTCGGTTATTTTCTCTCTTAAATTTTCATGTTCTGTAAAGGAAAGATGGTAGATGGGGTAACCAAAATGTGGAACAACTTGTTCAATCATCAGCAACTTGTTCAATCAGTTTCCACTGATTTTCCTGGGATGGAATAATCCTTTCTCCCAGTAATTTATGTGCCTCCATTGTGTGATTCCCACGTACCAGCCTGGGGATATTACTTTGAGGTGCAGAATGACTGTCAGAATAACCTCAGATACAAACAAGACATTTCTATCCCAATACAAAAATCAAGATAGTTCCTTGCACTGAGGGTTGCTGGAGGTTTCATTGTGGATTTAATTACCAAGATGACAATTTTCATGTCACTTGTTGATTGCTGTTATGTTCCTGACTCAGCACCCTGGCAGCTGCTGCCTGTACTGGGTGTAAAGTTATTTAAAGGTTGCTGTAAAACCCCTTCAAACATACACCTGTGTGTAACTGCTGAATACTGAAGCATAATATTTCACTAACCCTGTCACTGAGGGTTTGTCTGTTAAAATGGGTTAGATACCCAAATCTTACAAATTGGAGAGTTGGGTGTGAACTCAGTGAGCAGCTGGGAGTGGTGATTGTAAAATTCAGCAATTAAATCCTGTAGAACTACGAGGAGAGAGATCAGAGCAGTTCTGTGTGAGAAGCTGAAGCTGGGTCACATTTCCAGGCCAATGTTTTGGAGGGGAACTTGTGAGCATGGCCAGGTTGGTTTAGAAATCCCCAGCCTGGTGTGGAGTGAGGCTTGAATTGCTGTGCTGGCTTTTATATATAGGAAGAACCATAAATGTGAAATATTTAGAGAAGAATGTGACAAGTAGCTTCATCATCCTGCCTGCTGAAAGGGAGCTGGACGAACAGTTCAATAATACATCCAGTTTTGTAGTTATTAATGCTGTAATTACTCATGGTGTGAACTGTTTTCTTCTCTGTGGGTACAAGGAGAAGGACTGAGGGTGTTCAGATGTTTTTGTTAAAAATGCAGTGTGCTGAGCATCATCTTGTACCTTCTTAAATCACTGCACTATCCTGGCAGTGTTTGTACTGGGATTTGTGTAAAACTGGAGATTTATCAGTGCTCTGTGAATACTTAATAACAATAATGCTCCTGCCTGTACCTGTTTGGTGTCTTGGTCTGAAAAGTTCCTTGCAGAAGAAGACAAGTCCAAGGCCAATATTTCTTGGAAATGTTCACACATATCCCTTTAGGCTGTGTTTTTATTGCCCCTTGTTAATACACTGAAATGGAAATGTTCTCCTGTCTGTTGCAGAGATCCTGCTCAGAAGAGCTGCAGCTGAGAAGTTTTGTGGATGATTAATAAAGGAACAGACTTGACTCATGTTTCACTCAAAGACTGTACAAGAGAGGAGGGTGTGGAAGGATAAAAATCAGAGTGCTTAATTACCAGTAGTTTCTAAAGAAGTTGTAGATTTGAAGGCCAAGTCTGAACTGCTGATTTACCATCAGCAATGTGTGTTTGTGCAGGATCTGGGAGCCCTGACCCTGCAGGTGTTGGGTGGCACACCAGGGTCCCCAGCCAGGGGGAGGCTGTAAATGCTGGCAGCTTTTCCATCTCACCCCTGTGTGTCACATCTCACACCTTTTGGGGGTTTGCAAAGCTGTCAGCACTGGGGTAACCTTTTGTCCTGCCTGCTCTGGCCCTGCCTGAGCCAGCAAAGCACAAACTTTGTGCCAGTTCCCAGGGAGCAGCAGAGAACTCCTCAGGTGTTTGTTCCTCCAAGAAAAACACAGCCCAGCAATCTCCCTGACGTGGCTGTGGAAATGTGGAGCTCTTTCTGTGCTGCAGTTTGTGTTAAACAGCATGAAGAGGAGGACGTTGCATTAAAATGCAATCCTTCAGCTCCCTGAGAAGATTGTCACCACTGCAGCCTTGCTCCATCTCTCATCAGATGATATCAAATGTTCTGGCTCTGTTGTTTTTGAGAGATTCAGAGAAAACATCCCTGAATCTGCAGGGGAGGGGGATAGAATTGTCCTTTTGGGATGTGGAGTTTGTCAGAAGGAAGAACAATTTCTCTTGAAAATATTCTACCTAGGAATAAACACTCTTCTTTTTCTGTTTCCCATGTTGAAACAATTGCTTACCAAACCCCTGTGTTGTTCCATGGAAATATCTGGCTGACTTAAGGAACTCAGTCAAAGGTGCCCATAAAAATTGTCAAATGTTGTATTTTCACCTGTTTTAACTTTTCCAATCTGAAAGGGGATCCTTGGGGTTTAAGCCAGCTATAATGCAGATGGTTTGGAATGCTTTCATGGGAATATGAACTATTTTGACTCATCTCCATACCTTTGGTTTTAATATTTTTTTTCCCCTGGCAGCTCACTAAAAATGAGAAAATCTTTGTCATTTTTTCATTTTTTGTCAGGGGTTCTTTTTAATAT
>NW_005054420.1:958521-958744 GCF_000277835.1 Geospiza fortis | reverse complement strand
CTGTAAATGATTTAGTGGAGAAAGTCATCTCACTGTAGAGAAGGAAGATTATTCTCTCATAACTTCAGTGAATAAAGGTCAGGGATTGGAGGTGTTAATGGAAAAAAGAAAGGAATTGTAAAATCTCTTCTAATATTTGTGGTTGGTCTCCAAAAAGAAAGGTTCAAACTACATATAATTACCATTTCCAGGGTTTTGAATGTGCTTCTTTCTGCACTTTTCT
>NW_005054420.1:927599-958505 GCF_000277835.1 Geospiza fortis | reverse complement strand
CTTTCCCTATTTATTTCTCAGTATTTGAGCATCCACCAGAAGTTTTGTGCCTGGTGCTGAGGGTGGGATGGCCGTCTTAACAAAGCCCAGGACAAGGGGGTGGCAAAGGAAACAAAGCGGCTTTCTGAGAGGAAATAGCACCAATAGCACAAAAATCACCATTTATTGGTTCAGGACAGTCAGGCCATGTCAGAACGTGTGAGGCTCATGGGAATAATCAGCATTTCCCACAGGAGCACTGATGTGTTAACAGCAGCTATAATTTAATGTGAAAAATAATTTCCTTGAACAATTTCTTAATTATCTTTAGGACAAGATGCTGGTTACAGGTGATAATTTTTATTGAGGAGTAGCTGCAAAGTATGAAATTATCAAACTGATATTGTTTGATCTGTTCACTTTCTGTGCACCTCATTATGGACCAAGTTCAATGAGTAGGGAAAAATTAGAGTGTGTTTAAGACATTTTGGGCACTGTACGTTTAATAAGGAAGAATATGCCTAAGGAAAACCTTTGTTCGATTATTAATTTGAATTTAGAATCCAACTAGAAATGCAGCAGAACAGGAAATACTGGATTTGGAACTTTGGTGTACTTAATATTCTCGATAAACCTTTTTCTTTGAAAATCATCTAATTTTAAGAACAAAATTACTTTACATTTCACTGCCAGTTCTCTTTTGCTGCCTCACTCACAGTCTGCTGTTGCTTTCAAACAGAAAATTGTTTTGACAGTGTCAAATACTGGGGTTGGTGCTGGAGTTAAATCGGATTTTAATTCCTCACTCTGCTGAAAGTGAGCAGATTTGTTTGCTCACCAGCCACTTAGCACATGACCTTGAGCAAGGCTGTGCAAGGGCTGCACTTTTGGAATAGTTGTCTCTAATTAGAGGAATTTTATTCCGCTCTGTGTGCCTTGCAGGGGCTTGAATCAGGGCTCTGGAAAAACACATTGCTTGGGCCCTGTGTCTGAGGAGAGCCAGGAGCTCATGAATAAAGAACTCTGGCTGACCTTGGCCACTCACTTGGCAAGAAGCACCAATAGAAATTCCAGGAGATGAACTTCTGCTCCATCCCAGAGCTCCCCCAGGGCTGGCAGGGCAGTGGGAATCTTCAGGAGCTTCAGGGCTGGTGGAAACATCTCTGAGAGGTTTGTGGTGTGATCCTTCCTGCACATCAGGAAATTCCAGAGCTCCTGGGGAAAGTCATCATCAGTCACCCATAGCAATCTGTGCTATATTCGTTCCTTTTTCCACCCTTTTAACTTTTTTCTTTTAGTAGCCAGAGACTTGAATATATCTGTACAAATTTTAGTCTTGTCATCAGGCCATCTCCACAGGCAATCAAGATAATTTTGAATTATCTTGAATTATCCTGAGGAAAGGTGTGAGGGTGAGGAAAGGAAACCTTTCCTTTTTCCTTGTTTGTGAAAAAACCTTCTGACAAAGTCTGAGAGAGGGAACTGGGGCTGACAAATCAATAGCAGAGCACTATAAGGACATAATAGAATATGGCACAAAAAAGAGCCTTTCCTCCAGGGCTTCCCAACCTAATTATGGAGCAAATATGTAACTGGATCAGAGACTGCTGGTGAGCTTCTAAAATTCTATAGAAAAGGTACCATTTTCTGTTCAATTAATGAATAGCAGATTTGGGGCTCTGTGTGATTGCCACTTTTATTGGCAGGTTTATTAACTTCCTTGCTACTGTAGTCATGCCTTTAATAGACCTTATTGTTTTTTCTCTTCAATGTGATTTTTGTTATTGTTGGGGATTTTTGTTTTAATCAGTTTAACTTAATTATAAATGTAGCACCTCAGCATTGTGATGGAGGCCAGCACCCTGTTACACCCTGTTAGTGCTGTGCATTAAAGGAACAATGTGATATATAATAAACTTGCTTTAAGTATTCACAGAACTGAAACTTTTGGGTTCAGGCTCAGTCTGTTGCATGTTTTGCTGTCTGTTCAGTGGGCAAACTTTAGACCTGGTTCAGTTACAGACAAACTAAGTAGGTGAGAAATTGTACTGATATTTGTGATAGGTGCTGATACAGAATTCCTGGTGTACCTTTTGTAGGTAAATCTCACTGTAGGATACTCAATCTGAGCTCTGTGTTCCCATTCCCAGCGGAATCCTGTGTACCTGGGGCTGCCAGGGATGTAGTTTGGGGTTTTTTGTGGCTTTAGCAGTGGCTGCACAGGGCTCTGCTCTCAAGCAGCAGGAGCAGTGGGTGCCTCACCCATCTGACAGCTCAGTAATGAAGATGTTCCCAATGGGGCCAGTGTGTTCTGAGGAATTGGCTGTGGTTTCACTAAGAAAAGTTTAGCCATTTTTAGGAGGTACAAACAGTTTCAGTACCCTTGAAACAAGAGCAGGAAACAGCAGGAGCTGCCTGCCAGGCTTCCAGGAGGCTGCTGGATTGTTTGCAAATGCAGAGTTTGTTTTGTGGAACGGGAGCAGAGGTCTGGCAGGAGGCAAAGGCATGGATGTCAGAAGCAGTTATCACCCAGGCCAAGCCGTGTCTCTAAAGCTTGCCATGTCTCTAAATCCTGCCTGTCCTGTGCCACACAGAGCAGGGGTTTCAGGAGGGACACCCTGAGTCCCCCCTTCCCAATAAGCCACATGTGCTTCTCTCACCAGGTTGCACCAATTGCACAATAAAATAAAGTTTTCCTTACATAGCGTTCTGCCTTCCACAGGAGCGAGGGTGGATTTTCTTTTCCCCCCTTTTTTAGCTTCTCTAGAGCCTTTGTTCTCTGTAGGGAGAGGAGAAAGGGAGCAGCATCTTAGCAGGAAAAGAGGCTCCTGCCTGCAGATGAGCAGGATGGAGGGGCTGTGGCTCAAGAGCTGGAATTCTGGCTCTCTGCTTCCCAACACGTGGGAGCTGGGCTGCAGCACTGTTAGAGGGACTGGTGCTCTATGTAAATACTCTTCAAGTTAATAATGATTTCTGGGATCAGTAACCACTGCAGGCTGTGGTAGCTCGTTCTTTGCTTCTGAGAAGGATGTACACTCTTTTGTTACTGGCATTATGTGATTGGAACGTGGCAATTCATCTCCTGACAAACACGGCAGTGCTTGGAAATATTGCTTGTATGGGTGTTTGTACATGTATTTGTTTTGCATTATTAATACATATGCTTTTTTCAGCAGCTTTTAGTGAATTACTGAGTCTTGACAGCAATAATCATATTTACTTGGCAATTCTTTTATTTTTTTTTTGAATCCTGCAATGTCCTTCAGAGTTCTTGAGCTCTCATCTCTTTCAATGCTGTTATATTTGTAGCCGCTCTTTAAAAATGCTGAGGTCTGAACTTCATTCTCTAAATGTGGAGAACACCACCAAAGGGTTGGTTATTTTCTTTGTGAGCTCTGGATGGAGTAAAAGCAGTGGGATGATTGATGTGCCCTCCTCCTGGAGTGCTCACAGGTGTTCATCTGCACCACTGCTCTGTAACCCAGCTGCTGGCAAGGGGGACATGGGGGGATGAAGTCAGACCCTTGTGCTTTTCCCATTCCACTGCTCTGGCTCTGCTGACTCCTGTTTCCCTCTCCAAGCCAAAGGAGACCATTTCCAAGTGGTTGATGATCATCTCTTTTTTCCTTGCATTAACTGCTAATGAGTGGGCTCTCTGCTGGAACTGTCTGAGCATCCTTGGTCAGGTGGGATAAAATAGATCAGGAGAGCTGGAGCCCATCAAACACATTTCTGCACTAGATTGAGAGAGGAGCAAATTAGGTACTTCAAAAAGCAATTCTTGGTAATCAGAGTGGTGGTTTGAGTTATTTAGTAATTGATCAGCCAATAGCTGAACTCTTCTTTGAGGTTACTGAATTGTTAGTAAGGATCTGTCTGAGGCTCCTTGACTACTCTCATCAGGATTTCCATAAAATACATGAATTAATCTGCAAAGCATTAAGTGTTCAGGTATTGGCTGCCTGCTTATACATCCTCTCAAGAAGGTGTCACCAGTTCAGGTGTCTCCAATTGATCTGTGACCTGTGCAGCACTGGTGGTGTGTCACCCCAGGAAGGGTTGGTGTGACACTGCTGGGTGTCTGGGGGATCCCCTCATCTTCCAGCACCAATCCCTTTTGTACGATGAGCAAAAGGAAATGTTCCTTTGTGGAGAACAGCTCAGGAACAATGTGGGCACCTCCTGGTCTGGAATGAGCCAGCTCTTCCCCCAAAGCATGGAGGGGACATAAAGGAGTCAATCTCATCACTTGAGCACCTAAAACTGCCTCCACTAAAGTTCCTAATTAGAGATCTGATCTTTCGTAAGATCTACAAATGTCTTATTCTTCTGGAAACCCAAAAGCTCACTTGCTCTTCACAAGGATATGTCAGGAGCAGCCTCAGCCCCTCCATCGTTTGTCTTTGCCCAAATGTGGTTTGAGCTCCTACAACTGCAGAGTTCTTGAAAAGGAAATTTCCAGACTAGAATCCTATTTCAGACAGTCTAGACTCTCACCTTCCCCATTTAGATGTGTTGTTCACTGTGGTTTTGGAGAAGTTTTTAGGTCAGGTAAGGCAAAAGATTCACTGGGAATTCATTGGGAATTTCTTGGAAAACTGTGTTGCTTGGGAAGGGGATGGTTCATTCTCTTCTGTGTAGAGCAAGGCCACAACACTTAGGTCATAATGTAGAACATGGTCATGAACCCGTTGTTTATGATGAGTTTTTTTGAACTCTCATCATTATTATCAGGCCCTTTTGCAAATCTCATTTTCCAAGTGCTTCCAGAAGTTTTGTCCCTGTATTTTTGGTTTTTCTCAGTTCTGACAATTGGCAAACGCCACAGAAGAAGATCCAGTAAAGAGACAGATGCTGACTTAGTGGGTTACACAGTTTGAATGACAAACCGAGATCAACAGATCATTATTTTTCACAGCAAGCAGAGAGAAATGGCTGATTTTAGTGCCAACCTGTGCTGATAGGAACTCTTGTGCTCCAGAATGCAGCACAACAGGAGCAGCTTTCTTGCACTATTCCAGGCTTTGCTCTGTTTGATTGCAATTACATTTTTGATATTCAGGCCACTTCCAGTTTACCACTGCAAAAAGGAGGCTGATGACCTCATCTGCTCTCCCTCAAATGAGAATAAGTTGTTCCATGTTGTCAAATAATTATTTTAATTTTCTCCATTTCTACTGATTTCTGGCTTTATTCCCAGCTTATTTAGTTGTTCAGAGCAGGTGAATTAAGTGTAGGCAAGGCTGTCTTTTACTCTCTCTTGTTATGTCTTATTGTTACCTGCACACTAAATCTTGATATAATTTAGACCATTCTGCTGCAGTTGCACATCATTTGATCTCTTCAGAAATCCCACTGTGTCCTCAGCTTCTTAAGGGAAAAAAATGTTTATTCCTTAAGAATATGTAATTCAGAACAAATCCAGGGGTTGTGGGGAGCAGCTTTGGAGACTTTTCCCAACATTCCAAGGCTCATGGATGTATCAGATGCTTTGCATTCACCATCTTGTTGTACATATGAACACAGTGATGGTGTAGTTCAAAATTCTTTGTGATGATGAGATGGATTAAAGAACCATGTGGAACCGCCAGATAATATTTATTTAACATTTTTGTTCGACTTGTGAGGATTGGGTGGTAATTGGCTGAAGGAAATACTTATTTCTGTTTCATTCATCGTATGTTATCATCATCAAATCTGTTCCTGTGAGTGTTTTTCACGTCTCTCAGCCTGGATTTCTCTTTGCTGGCCAGCTGATGAAATGCACACCCCGGCTCAATTTTAAACCCAGTTTTTGACTTAATTCTTGCAGACAGGAGCTGAGGGTTTTGCTCTGAGCAGCTGGTCTGGTGAAAGCTCTTGGAAAGCACAGCCACAACCTGCCAGTAACTCACAGCTCCTGGAGCTGCTGCCTGTAAATCTGTGCTCTCCAGGAACTGCTTCACTGCTCTCCTGTAGAGCAGGACCTGCCCTGTCAATTCTGTCACCCAGGAAGGGCTCTTGGACCTGCCTGCTCTCCTGTTCTGCTCATAAATACTCAGCCCTCGGGGTTCTGATAAAACCAGGCTGTGCCATGGCACTGTATAAATCCAGCAGGTTTGTCTGGGGCTGCCTGTTATCTACCCTTGGCCTTGGCCTGGGATGTTCCCTCTGTAAATGATGTAACGGAGCATTAATGTGGCTGTGACAGAACACTGGAAGTGCCCCAGCAGCTCCCAAATGCTGTGAACACAGGAATTGTCCTGCCCTGACAGTGACACGAGTAATTTACTGATGGTAGCAGCAAGGATTGGAACAGGTGTCATTTCAGCACAGGTGCACCTGGTTTTCAGGCACAGGCAATATATTGGGTTGGCAGGTGAGGGATTTGGGCCCACACGTTGCTGTGTTGTGCCGTCAGATGATCCTTGGCAAAATAAACCTGGATGTGGGGGTGTCAAGGCTCTGACTGGGGACCAGAGCTCCTGAGAATATCCCTCACATCAGTGCCCTGTGCCAGTGGAGGCTGCATCCATGTGAATCCAGCTGGTTTTTCCTCAGTCTCATCTTGCTTTTATTCCTTGTAAGTAAATGACATTTAATTTAAACATCCTTAATACTTGGAATTAGCCACTAATTGGGTGAGCTAGTTAGGTGTGTTTAGTGCCAATTCACCTAAAGTGTATGAGCAGTCACTCACTTTCTGTCTGCTGACCTCATGCCATTGCTCTCAGAAGAAAATTTCTTCTAATAAATGGCTTTCAGGCAGAAAAATGTGTTTATTGTGGTCTTGATAGTGTAAATGAGCAGCAGCATGCAGGAGGATGGCCAGCCAAGCTGCTGAATCACTGCAGCCATCTCCAGAATGCTTCATTACACCCCAGGAAAATGATTGAAACAATTAATTCCCTATTGTAGTTTAGATGACAGCTTATTGAAGATGCCTTGAAGAAGCCATAAATCTGGTGCTGATTTTTAAACCTTTGAACCAGAGGGTTGGGTTACATCAATATTGATCAATGGCCAGCTGGATAAACCATAAACATCAAAAGCCTTGGAAGTGGGAGGTGAAACTCCGGAGCAGCCCCTGAACTGTGTGCTCACATCAAATCATGCCCAAAGTCTGAGGCAGGAGATCAGCCCAGCATGGCAGGTGCATCATTCCCTTTGGGGATCAAATATTGTCTTCCTCCTTCCTCCTCCCTGGGATCAGCCTTTCCCAGGCACAGCTTGGAGCCTCCTCGCTCGACTTCCAGATCTGCTTTGTGCTGTTGGAGCAGCTCTGAGCAGAGCTCTGTCTGCTGAAAGGAGAAACCAGCGTGTTATTGATGGCTCAGATATGGTGACTTCAGGCAGAGACACAGTGTAAGAAGGGCTCTTTTCCTGGTGCTTGTGAGAGGAGAACTTGTCTGCTTGTACCTGTTTGTGAAACTCCCCAGGGAATTTTCCTGATGGATCTGACAGCCTGTGAATCCATGGCATTAGTGCCAAATCATCCTGGTGACCTCCGTGCACCTTCCCAGTCCCTTTCCAGATTTCAGTGGGGAGTAACCAGCAGTGCTTCCACAGGCTGTGAGGGCTGGAAATGGCTTCCTGCCAGTAATCAGTTCCACAGCTGCATGTTCTCTTGAGAGATCACAGAGTTCTTTAATAAGAAATAGTTGTATGATAATGCAGTATTTCCAAAGAGAAGTTGTTTTGTCATGTCTGAAATAATGTGACAAGTGGCCCAAGGACCTTTCAGTGGAAGGGTTTGGGAGGGGAGTTGGAACAACATGAGCTTCAAGGTCCCTCCCAACCCATACCATTCATGATTCTCTGAAATACCCTAAAGGTGATAAGGAAACCAGGCTGTGGCTTTTGGAAGAAATCTCTTTTGTTGTTGTGGGTTTCAAGATCAGGAGAGCCCTAATGCAAAATGAAGAGATGACTTCAAATGGTGTAGTGGGAAGGAGGTGTTTTCCAGTCTTTTGATTATGGTGCTGATCTGAATAGAAACACCCAAATCTATTTTGACATGATGATTGGAAACAAAGCTAACTCAGTTTCCAGAAGCGACAATCATACCCGAGGCAAATTTATTTCCCTCTGTCATAAAGCTGTACCACCCACTGAAATTAAGCCTTTTCCTTTGGTGTGTCAGGTAGGAGCATTCTCGTGCTGAATTTCAAATGATCTCTGTCCCTTTCAGCATTCAGGCTGAATTTTGGGGGTATTAAGATGCACCAGGAGTTTGGCAGTGACTCCTCATTATAAATCTGTGCTCAGGAGCCCTGGCGTGCACAGCGAGGGTCGCTGCTTGCAGAGCATATTTGTTTTCTATTTTTTAACCTGCTCAGATTCAAATGTAGCTCTGTTCTTCTTGCTGTTTAACTTGATTTCTAACAGTGGGAACAATCAAGCTGAGGGTGCCTGTTGTAACAGAGAATGCAAAGCGTGGCTGGAATTTGCTAGAGGAAAACCCCGCTTGGTGCTTGTCCTTTCGAAGCAAAACTTTTAAAAAGTTTCCAAAAGTTTGCTTTGATCTCAGGTTACAGAATCCCAGGGTCACTGAGGTTGGAGAAGCCCTCCCCAGACCATGGAGTCCAAGCTCAGTCCCCACCTTGTCCCCAGCCCAGAGCACTGAGTGCCACATCCTTGGGCAGCTCCAGGGATGGGAACTCCAAACCTCCCTTCCCAGTGCCTGACCACCCTTTCCATGGAGAAATCCCTCCTGATGTCCCACCTGAGCCTCCCCTGACACAGCCTGAGGCCATTTCCCCTTGTCCTGTCCCTTGTTCTCTGGGACATCTGAGTTTTCCCCCCAAATCCCAGAATGGTTTGGGTCAGAAGGGACATTAAAGATCAGCTCATTCCAACCCCTGGCCATGAGCAAGGACACCTTCCATGCCTTTGAACCAGCTGGATTTTTATTCACTATTTAGTGAGAACTGAAGGGTTTTAGGCTCTGCTCAGCTCATGTTTAAGCTCGATAGCCAGGCTAAGCCCTGACAGCAGAGGGATTGTGGTGACCATCAGTGGCTCAGCTGTGTGTGAAGGAGGATTTGCAGGGTGTCAGTGTGCTGGGAGAGAAATCAGCCTGCTTACAGTGGCTGTTCCTGCATGTCAGCCTAATGGAATCAGGAGACATGGCAGGAAAATAATTGCATTCTCTTTACTAATGAAAGAGCCCTTCAAGTCACCGATGGTTTTGCTGCCCTAATTACTTTGCAATGGCAATATTCAGTGCCTTTGATTTGAGTTTTGTAATAACAGTTACTTGGACTTATTAGTTCCTGTGTGAACCAGGCAATCTTTTATGCAATTACATCTGAAATGTGTTTAAGTACATACGGAAAAGTAGAGAAAAAAGAGGGAGGGGAAATAATTAGTGAAGCAGGATGGGTGTGCTGGGGGGAGATCCCAAAGGAGCCCAGAGCTGGGGTTTCAGCTCCTGCTTGTTCCTCTCGTGGTTTCAGTGCCATGGTGGCTTCAGCACCTTGAGGTCTTCTGAAAACACATCCATTTACTTAAATCAAAGATGATGTAGAAATAAGCTCCTACTGGGTGAATAGAGGAAAATTAAAGAGTAACAAGAAGTCACAGCATTTTTAAACTTTGCTTTTTCAAACCCTTCTCTTGGTTTCTGAAGCGTGATCCTTGAACTGCTGTTCCTGTTCCATCACTGAATTCTCAGAAGTCAGTGCTAAGCCCGAGGTGTATGTTCAGCTTAACAACCTGTGTAGTGTGTCTCACTAGGCTGTACCTTTCTGCCTTGGCCAGCTTGTAATTACATATTCCCACTGAGCCTGTTTTCCCATCCATCAGCAAGGCTTTTATTCTGCTGGATTTTGTTAAACTCTGTGCAGAACCCGGGAACAACTGCGGGCTGTGCATTTCCAATTGTTTCTTCTCCTTTCTCTGAGTCTCCAGCCCTTTGAGATATCCATGGGGTGGTACTGTGCCAGTAGTGAACTGCTGGGTTCAAAACCAAAGGCAGGCATTCCAGAACATTTTTATTTTTAGGTCCTTCTTTTCTTACTCTTGGATGCTGTTCCTGCCCTCCTTCAGCACGATTGCTTGCCAAGCCTTGCGAGGCAGCTTCAAACTGACATCCAACCACAGCTTGAAATGTGCCTTGAAATCTGTTTTAATTAGATATGAGCCATAATAATTTAATTACAGATCCACCCACTAAATTGTCTGTTTTGAATTGGAGCAGCCACTTTGTGTACAGAAACAGAAATGTTTGGAATCGACACTTCGCCGCCTCCTATCAAGGGCATTCAAGCTTGGAATAAAGTCCCAGAGTTCTGTGGCTGTTTAACCTCCAGCCACTAATTATCCACAGCTTTTGGAAAATCTGCCAGATTTTTCTCCATACAAGTCAGCTCTGGTTGCTCCTGGGGGATGAGATGTCTGGGACATCTTGCTCTGAGGATGCTCCCGAGTGCAGCATCGCTGCTGAGGAATAATGGCTGGAGCTAGGGAAGTGTTTCATTGCTTTCTGGACCTTTCCAATGAGTATTTCCCATTAATTTGACTTAAATATCCATTTAAGAAGGAATTCTACCCTTCAGTGTGGGTGCATGGAGGCTGCTGTCCATGAGGATTGCCTGCTGGGAATGGTGGCTGAGTGGTGTTCAGCTGCCTGCTATTGAGCTGGGTTATTGCTGGCACATGGGCCATCCACAGAAAGAATGATAGAGGAATTATTGCATGCATATTAATTACACAGAGTGGGTTAGGCCGCTTGGAAACGCAGGATCACCAGTGCTGTGTGCTGGCATCAGCAAGGAGTGCAGCCCTCAGGGAGTTCAGAGCCAGGAGAACCAGGTGGGAGCAGACAGGTCAGGTCATGGGAACTTCCTGTGGGATTCTGCTGCAAAACCCCACTCAGAACCCTGAGATTGATTGAATCAATCACTCAGTCAGTCTCTCTGTCGGTTACAGACACAAACAGGGCTTGTTCAGCTAGTGAGAGAGCAGTGCAATGCCTTGGGGAAAATACCTGCAAGCAGGCCAAAGTGACTGTGTGAATGTCCCTAAAATAATGCAGCATGGTCAGACAGGAAAGATTTAATTTCATTTCTTCTGATTTACATAAAATAAGACTTGAGGTGAATTCTTGAAGGGCTTTGTATGTTTAAACTAGTGTCTGATGCATAGAAAATATTGTGGTTGATAGCACAAATTTTCTTTACTTACTCTGGTTCCTACCTGTCATCTTGTCTGCTTTATGGTGTGGGTTCCTCTCACCTTAAAGGTAAAATAGTAAAGATAATCTGAAGATTTGGAATGTTTTTTAATCTTCATATTTACAGATGAATGGGCTTCAGTTTGGTGATTTTTACTTCTGTCTAAATCCTTGAGATGTTTTGTGGCTAGTTTTTCCAAAATTGTTGGACAGTTACTGTGGTGAAATCCCATTAATGGAATTTAAGGGTTGGCAGTTAGAGGGAGAACCATAAAATCTAAAACCAAAATCTCTACCAGATACAAGCTCCAAAAGGAGATCACAGAATCCCAGACTGGTTTGGGTTGGGAGGGATCTCAAACCCACCCAGTGTCACCCCTGCCATGGCAGGGACACCTCCCACTGTCCCAGGCTGCTCCAGCCCCAGTGTCCAGCCTGGCACTGCCAGGGATCCAGGGGCAGCCCCAGCTGCTCTGGGCAGGATGTTTTGGGATGTTTTGTGTGGTTTCAGATGGTGGCTGGAAAGAAATAATTCGGCTTTTTTCATTGCTTCTTTTTTTTTGAACAATTCTTGTTAAATGCTCCTTGCTGGCCAGCACCATGGTTGGAAATCAGGATGATTTCATGATGCATTTGGCCATGAGCTGTTGCAGGATTGGCCCAAAGTGTTCATCTCTGCTGCCTCTGAAGGAGAAGGCTGGGGGATCACATCTGTCAGGTGCTCCTCTGTTTCCTTGGCTACCACATCATTGAAATGCCATCTCTTTTATTGGCATTAATGAAAATCTGCTGGGATACACAACTTTGCATCATCTGCAGGGATGTCTTTGAAATCATGTGCTGTGTTCAGCATTAGCTGGGGGGATGTAGCATTTAGGGTGCCAACTGTACACCTCTCCAACAGGATGAAAATGAAAAATAATATTCTTATAATAAAAAATAAATATATTCTTTGTTTAAGAAGATGAAAATATTAATAATATTTATTTCTATTAATAATCCTTGAGTGACATGTTTTACTTTTTGAATCTTTCCTTCCATGACACTAATGTGGCACCAAGGAATTTTTTCCCTGAGAACTCAAGTGTGAGTTTCTTAGCAAACACCTATAATTAGGTCGGAATTTTATAAAAGGCTTTCTATTTGCATAGAATAGCATTAATTTTGCATTCTTCTATCAGATGAAACATGGAGAAGGAACAAATCATTTATTCATGCAAAACCAACCCACATGAATCATTTATTTACCTCTTCTGGTAATTTCACAAGCTTACTTTTTATGCATCAGGCTGCAAATTAATCAACATTTTCTAGGAGTTGATTTTGTCCAGGGAAAAAAAAAAGTAATGATGACATAAATACTTCTTATGTACAGGAAATCATCCAGTGAATTTGGGCAAAAAGTCTGTGCAAGTTGTTTTGGGGATTTTTGGTGCCATTTTTTGTGGGGTTTGGGCTTTTTGTGGGTGTTTTTGTTATTCCTTAAGGACAATTTGGACTCCAACCCCTGTTGAATCTTCTTTTCCAAATGTGCATGAAATTCATACAATCTCTTGGTGGATTTGGCACCTGCAGGTGCCCCTGTTGAAACATTTTGCACTACTGCAGAGCACTTGGTTTGTATTGAAGATAATGCTGTAGAGCCCGGGGGTGTTTGACATGCAGACTTGTTCTCCTCCCCACTGTCAGTGAGCACCAGGGCTTTGTGCTGGGAGCTGAATTTTGGCTCTGGGGGGGGGTGGAGGCTCTGGTGGCATCACTGCTGGGCTGCACTGCAGAGTTTCAGGGTTCATGTGAGGCATTTTTCCTCAGTGCTTTGCCACATGAGACGCTAGAGAACTATTTCAGATGTTCTGCAGTTTATCAAGCTTTTCTTGTCTCTTCTTAGGGTTTGGACTGAGCTTTTCTAGCAGAGGTTTCTGTGGCATTCTCCACTATTAATGTCAGAATCATTTCCTTGTTCTGCTGTCCCAACTCCTGGGCCCTGGTTCGGGGGCAATGCAAACAGCCTGATGCTCTGTATGATGGAGAATTGGATTGGTAACAAAAGCACTTTAAAGTTTATTGGCTCTTCACAAGGCCTAGTTTCAAGGGTAATTAAACATCTCATTATATCTGGTAATGTTAATTGCAGTTTTAATTTTATTTGTACACTGACATTTGCTTTGGCTAAAAATAGTGTTTGTAATTGGGACTGAAAGGGGGAAGTGGAGAGAGATTTATGAGCTTTTTTTATTGGGAAGGGGAAGTGGGGAGATACCTGTAGCAGAACAAAGCTGCCTGTTCTGATCAGTCCAAAGTGTTGATTATTCAGAAAAAGGGCATTTTAAACTGATCCAAGGCGCACTGTTTAGTTAGATTGCAATGTGGGTAACGCCTTGTTTGTGTAGCTTTAAAAACACCATATTTAAATGTCATATTTACATCCATCAATGTGCCTAAAACTGACATCAGCAGGTTCTTCTTCCTCCTCTGCAAAGGTGTTGTTTGTGTCATTGAAGCCTCAGGGTTTTAGGTTTTACAAGTTTGTCTAAAATCTTGCAGCTCTTACACAGGGATTTCTGTTCCCATCCCATCCTTCCACAGAAGGAGAAAACCAAGCTGAATTACCAGGCCTTGGTAGACTTGAATTGAGAAAGGGAAAAAATGTTAATATGTATTTAAAAGCCACAAGGACAACATGAAACAGAGGAAAATGCAAGTCTGGAAATAATTTATTTGCTCTCTGAATAATTAAAAAGTTATTGTGAGGTACGTGATAAAGCATGTAAGGCCTCAGCTTGTTGACTATGCTAATTTATTCAGTGTATTAGAGTTGCCAATTAATGTTCTCCTAACAATGTGCCAATTAAACATTCTTGCATTTAATTAGCGATTCCTCTTAGTCAGTTTGCCTTGAGATAAACATTACAGAGCACTTTTCACACGGGGTAACCCTGGCCAGGTTCGTTTGTGGGCAGCGCTGGGCTGGGGCTGCCCCTGGGTCGCTGGCAGTGCCCAAGGCCAGGCTGGGCACTGGGACAGGGGGAGGTGTCCCTGCCATGGCAGGGGGGGCACTGGGGTGGCTTTAGGGATCCTCCCAACCCAGTCCGGGGTTCTGTGACTGCTTTTGAAAGGTGAATCCTGATCAACCCCAGAGGAAATTGCAAATGGCCCAAGACACCACCCTGTGTGTCCATTTGCATATATGTAAATGGCCTGCCTGCCATCAGTGCTGTGGCAGCTGCTGGTTGCCTTTGCTTGTGGTTGTGCCAGAGAGCCTTGGTGAGGCTGTTCTTGCTTTTTGGGGGAATTATCCCAACTTCTGACACAGCCAGCCACAGGATATCATGGGATGGCACAGCCGTTCCTTCTCAGACGTGTTGTGGAGATGAACATTAGCCTTTGCTGCTGTCTGGGGGCAAATTAAAGCCTCTGAGAGGTGGGAAGTTTTCATCTGTGGAGGCACTAACAAAGACAGCTGCAGCGGGTTTCTTAACGAGGCGCCTGTAGCAGGAACAACAAGGTGATTTTAATGATGCCTTTTCTGCCTTCACTTGCAAAATGATTCATCAATTGCCAGAAATACTCCTGAAGAGGTGCCTGTTGGGTGAAGGATGCATCAGCGTCTCTCTCAGCAGTAAGCAGCACAGTTTGTGCCTCCTGTCATCCTCTGTGACCTGTGGTGGGTGCAGGGCTGTGGGAGCAGCCCAGCCCTGCACACCTCACACCTGTCACTGTGACATTTCCTGAAAAATCCCTTCACCGGGGCTTTTCTGCTGAGAAACCTCAGAAAAGAAATGTAAACAATAATTATCTGATTGCTTGGAGTGCGGTCTGGAGGTTGCTCACCAACAGGTGCATCTTTGATGGGTTCCATGTGAATTGTTTTAATTTAATGGCCAATCACAGCCAGCTGGGTCAGATTCTGAGTCTGTCACAGGTTTTTTATTATCATTTTTGTCTGGCCTTCTGATGTAGCCTTTCTCTTTCTTTAGTAGTTTTAGTTTATCATATTCATATTATGATATTATATATTTTATATATTTTATATTTTATATATTTCATATATATATTATACGTATTATATTTTATATGTATTATATTTTATAAGTATTATAAAATATAATTATAATTATCATATTCATATTATGATATTATATATTATATATTTTATATATTTTATGTTTTATATATTATATATATTTTATAAGTATTATATTTTATATATGTTATATTTTATATATGTTATATTATGTATATAATATAAAATGTATTATATATTTTATATAATATATCAGCCTTCTAAGAAATTTGGAGTCAGATTCATCTCTCACCTCGTCCTGGGGACCCTCACAACACCACAACAATTGGTGACCACACATTTGCACTTTGATGGCTCCATCTCTGCACTTCTCCAGGCTCCCATGAAAAATGGCTTTCCCCCTCTTGCTGCTTGGCACCTTTGCTTTTCTTGAAGCAGCGTTGAATGTAGCACACTTTTCACTGGATAGACTTCAAATCAGGTTGTTGCTTTGTGGGAAATGGAATTATGTGGCTCTGGGGTAGTGTCCCCCTCTTGTGAAGTGATGGAGTGAGAGGTGGTTTCATGAGAGCACAGGAATTATCTTAATTGACATAAATCATTTGAGGGGCTGTCAACAGAATATTGCTCCTAATCTGCTTTTTCTGTTTTGTGTAGGGATTTCTATTTCTTTCTAAGGATTAATGCAAATCACACATAATTACGGATTTTGGAGGTGGAGGCGAGTCCTTTTGAGACATTAAGCAGTGTCAGATTTACTCCTTCCCATAATCCTTGGGCTCCCTTCTATGGAGCTGTGTGAAACAGATGCAGGGAACTCGTTCAAAACGAGTTTCAAAGTTCTTGCTCAATTTCTACCACTGAGCGTATTCCCATTGTAACTGGGAGTGTGGTTCTCAATGGTGAGAGTCACTAATCTCCTTAAATAACCCAATGCTTAATGTGATTGTGTGAAAGAAATCCAGGAAAGCGAGCAGCAATTAAAGCTGAAATACATAAAATCAGCTTTGTCCTTAGAAGTCAATTAAAACATCACCAGGACAAAGGAAAATGCCTGGCTGGAAGATTTATTATCCCAACAAATCCTGTATTAAACACAAGCAGTTGATCTGCTATCAGACGTGGCCAAGGTGACAGGTGAGATGATTGAAGCACAGAGGAGTTAAATGAGTTTTGGCCTCTCCATTCCCTGGAGCTCCTCAGCACAAACTCCTGAGGATGGAGCTCACCCAGGAGCTGCCAGGGCCCTCAGCACTGCCAGGAGCCCTCCAGGCTTTGTGGGGTCAGGACACCTTGCTGAGGAGCCTCTGCTGAAATTGGGGCCTCTCAGATGTTCAGTAATTTACAGGCTTGTGCAGAGGATAAACTGCACCCTGCCGTAGCTCCTGGCTATGTCTGTCTCCAGCACTCCTATTTATAGCTGCAACTTTGAAGCTGATGTGGACTTAAAAAAAAAAAAATTAAAACCCAGCTTTTTCACTGATTCTGAAAACTGCATTAATATTAAACAGCAATTAAAAATCTTTATGTGGAGGCACAGGAACACCATGAAGACGTTTAAAGAACAAAAAATGTCATCCAGAAGAGGAGAGTGCTCAGTCAAGGAGTGGGATCTGCTGGCTTGGGGCCACGGCAGGCAGCACATTCTACTGCAGAAATTCAGCTGCAAACCCAGAAAGTGCATCTTGGGCCTTGTGGTTCAGGGTAACCCCACTGCTTTTTAACCTGCTTTTTTCCCCTAATGTGGAACAAGCTGTCTCCTAACACCATCCTTCAACTTTTTTTAAACTAACTATGCAAGGAGGGAGCTCATCCTGCACATTCTTTGAGAGGTTCCCTATTCCTGTGACAGAAATTTAGAATATATTCAGTAAATAAATAGATAGAATAGCATTTAGAGGCTGTGATCCCACAGCTGATTTATGGGAAGGCAGTGGAATGAGGTGTAGCTTAAAGGGCTGATTGTTTTAATTGCTCTGCAGCAGTGATGCCTTGAGCTGGAGCCAGGGGATTCTGTCTCCCTCCAGAGTGTGAGAACTGCAGGGGTCACAGTGAGCTTCTTCCTGGGTGTTAGAGCAGCAAAATCTGCTTTTATTTCCAAGTGGCAAACACACACCTGGGTGTGTTACTTCCTGGGGGCCTTATTTTATATCCAAAAGCATCATCTCTGTGCAGTTCCCACATTTATTGCCCTTGATACTGCCCTGAAAAAGAGAGCAGGGTTAAGTGGGATATTGGGAATTAGGAATTGTTCCCTGTGAGGGTGGGGAAGGGATGGGATGGAATTCCCAGAGCAGCTGGGGCTGCCCCTGCATCCCTGGCAGTGCCCAAGGCCAGGCTGGAGCACCTGGGGCAGTGGGAGGTGTCCCTGCCATGGCAGGGGTGGCACTGGATGGGGTTTAAGGTGCCTCCCAACCCCAACCATTCTGGAATTCTGTGAATGCACAATTGCTTGGCATTGTTAAATAGAGAAAATGGTTCTGTTCAGGGAGGATTTTGGAGGAAACGAAAGAATTATGCTGCTTTAGTACCAATTCATTGAGCCACAATTGGTGGCTTTTAGTGTGAGGTTAAACCGTAGGCAAGAAAAACTAAGTTCTCTAAAACTTGAGTTAAGACTAATTTCTCACTCTGAACTGGAACAATGTACTAAATACTATATAAATATAACTAAATGAAGGATTTTATAGAGCATTAAATATTTATAGCACATCAGCTGCCTTTAAAATGCATTTCCTTTCTCTTCCTGGGCATTTTAGTCAGCTTTTCATTGCCTGTGACTGGTTTATTATGGGCTCTGATTTCTGAGCTGGCATTACAGATGCCCTTAAGTTTAAGTGAATGCATTTGTGGTGGTTGCTGTGTGATGACTGTTTTACTCTGTAAATAGACTATAAATTATGTATGGAGAATTTATGAATTAATCTATAGTATATATCTTGCACTCATAAATATTGTAGAGTACCTTGTAGCCTCTTTAGAGCTCTCTGGTGGAGATCTTTAAGTGCAGGGTTTTCCTGCTGTTCTCTTGTATCAGAAATAAGTAGTTTTGATTTTCTGCAGGACTATTTTCGTTCATCTTTCCCTTCTGCACCTTGCCAAGCGCACAGCAGAATTGTCCAGTGTGCATAATGGAGCAAGGGATATGCCTTGCTTCACCTTTCTGTTTTGAAAGGGAAATAAATCATGAGGTTCAGACCTCTGGAGCTGTTTTCCCATTCACCTGGCTCCACTGAATAATAACACGTTTTCCCTAGGCAGCTAATTATGGGGTGAGATTAATATGGCAGCAGATTGTAACCACAACTGAAGAGCTCAGTAACTAACTATTAACACACCCTTCATGTCTGTGGAGTGAAACCTTCTGTTCACTGGAAATCAGCCTTTCCTGCAGTGCTGTGCATGGAGGAGCGACCAGTTTGAGACATTCAAACCCCTCAAGCACAGTTTAGGTCGCTCTGTGTCACTTCATTTTCTCTTCAGTTATGGGGCTAAGAGAGTTGGGGGCTGGGATCTTTGGGGTGGGATCAGCGAGCTCCAGAATGAGTTTTCACACAGGTTACTGCTGTTCTTGGTTTGTGGCTCTGCAGGTGCAGGCAGTGCCTGGGCTGGACACTTGCCCAGCTGCCCTGAAAGAAGCCAGCAGGAGGATGCTTTCCCTGGGCTTTGTGTGAGGTGGGGCTGTCCCAGAGCTGGGCTTTGGCTCAGGAAGTGCCCAAGGGGGACTCCAGGACTGGGCTGTGAGGCTCTGCAGGAACATTCTCCTGTGCTGGTGGTCCTCTCAGTGCTGCTGATAACAGGAGTGGTGGGTGACAGTGGTCACAAGAGTTTTCAGGTGAAGGAAGAGATGAGATGGTTGACTCCGTTATCAGAAGGCTTGATTTATTATTTTGTGATATATATATACTACATTATAACTATACTAGAAAGAAAAGAAAAGAGAGGTTTCCAGAAGCTGCTAGCTACCTAAGAATAGAAAAGTAAAGAATGATAACAAAGCCCACTCTCTCAGACTGTGTCCGAGAGACCTCAGTTCTGGATTGGCCATTATTTCTAAACATCCAAGCTGGGCCAATCCAGACTGACCTGTTGCATTCCACAGCAGCAGATAACCTATTGTTTATGTCTATCTCTGAGGCCACAGATTCTCAGAAGGAAAAATCTGAAGGAAAGGATTTTTCACAAAGAGAATGTCTGCGACAGGGATGGGCGATGATAACAGGAGGGGTGGGTGATGACAACAGGAGGGATGGGTGATGGACAGGTGCTGATAACAGGAGGGATGGGTGGTGTTCCCTGATGAACGCTTGGAGCTCCCTGGATGTGCTTCTCTCATTCCATCTCCTTCTCCACCCTGTGCTTTCCTGTCTGTCTCTGCTGCTGTGCAGCCTCCAGCTCTGTGGGACTCTCCTAATGCTTCCCGCTCTGGAATTTGTCATCAGCCTGGCAGGGCTGTGTGAGAAGGGTTCCATTTATCCCCTGCTCTGTGCAGGGGGATGCCAGGAGCCCAGGGAGGGCACCCCAGCACCCAGCAGGAGCTTCCCTGGGGTCACCACAAGGACAGGGGGGGCAGGAGGCTTGTTTGGATACAGGAAATCCCTAATTTTGGGTGTCACTGTGCTCCTTTCCTCATGCCAGCAATCATGTACAAGAATCCCTCCAGGGATGCATGTCAGAGCCAGTCTATTGATCCAGCTGGGTTATAAATTCAGGAGGATCACTGCAGAGATTTATCACACCCTTGACTCACTCACAAAGATAGTTGAAAATGGAGCAAGGCAAGTATTAGCAGTACCATAGATTATTCTTTTTGTATTGTAGTTCTAGGTGATTTATGTAGGAACAATGGGCATTGGAACAATAATTAGGTTCCAGATGGATTTGGCTTGTCATATTGCCAGGAAAAGGGGATAATTTGATTTATCTGTAGTGGTTGATGAGCACAGAAGAAGGTGCAAAGTGGAATTCTAGCTCCAGATTTCCTCAGAAAATGAGGGATTGGGAGGTAATTGGAGCAAGGCAGGTGCCAGCAGGAGGAAACCCCAAGCTCAGAAAGCAGCTCTGAGCTCTCTCTGCTCCTTTGCTGCCTTTTCTCTGGGTCCCAGGAGCCCGTGGTGGGTTTTATTTGGTGCAGCTGTGCAGCACTGAGCCTTTCAGAGGTCTGTGCTTTCGGTCCATGTAGCTCAGACAGGATTCCTTGGATGCCCAGAATGGGGAGTTTCTCTGGCCATTGATAATCTCTGGAATTTGGGGCTTTGCTAAATCCAGCTCCTCATTCTGTAGCAATGCATTGACTACAGCAATTGTTCTTCATCCTGTTTATCAATTCCAGCTATAGAACTGATCCTTAAGTTGTGGCTTTCGTAGTGCATAATGGAGGAAAATGCTTTTTGAAATGCAGGAGTTTTTTAAAAATGGCCATTAGGCAAGAAAAGAAAGTGAAAAATGCAATTTTTGTGCTTTGGGGATGGATTTTCAGTTCTGAAAAGGAGATGGGGTTTGCAGGAGCTCAGCCATTGTCAGTGAGGGGTGTGGGATTCACAAAGGACCCAGGTAAACTTCCACAGAAACCCACATTTGTCTGTTTTGCTTTGAGCTTACTAAACAAACCCTCTGTTATTTGCACAAAGCAGTAATTTTGCTTGCAGCTGTCTGTTTACTAAGGAATAACAAACACTCCTGGGTAGATTTATCTCACCACACAATTCTGCAGGTGCCCTTGTTTTCATATCTTTGGGATCTTCTGAGATCATCACCTAATTTCTAGAGCCTTTCTCTTTATGCATCCTGAAAATAGATGTCTGCAATGGGTTGCATCACCAGCAGTGGAAAGTAGGAAGAAATCAGTGGTTGTTTTTCCAGACCCAGGAGGTGTTGAGTGCATCCTGGACAGATTTTCCTTGGGAGACGTTAAATCTGATGGATGTGGTAAGGTGAGGGTCTGTTTGCAGCTTTGTGCCTGCAAGATTTGGGGAAAAGATGGCTGGATAAATGCACAGCCTCAAGCTAAAACATGGTTTTCTGTTATTTCCTTCAGTCGAGCTTTAAAGTACATTTCCATCCTCCAAGATAAAAATCCATTTCATCTTTAAAAAAAAAAAAAACTTCAAGTAAATTCTCTAAAAATTGTGCATCTCCTTAGAGACCTGTGGAGAGTAAAAATCAGGAATTCAGTTGGATTTGGGACTCCAATTCTCACTGATTTTAATTGAGCTATTGCTATTTTCCAGAGTATGAGTCAAAACGGAGCCATCAGCTCTGTGTGCTGATTTTAGAGAGGCTAAAAAGGCAGAGTAGAAGACAGGAACACGAATCTGGAGTTCTATCTCACACCTAGGAATTTTCAAGAATTCTTCCACTATTAAAAAACCCTGTGGGATGGAAAGGGTCCATAGATACTGCAAGAGGGTTTATCCCCTGGGATTAGTGCACAAAGCTTGGACATCAGCAGGATGGGGCATTTGGGTCTGTTCCTGGTCCATGAGAAAAATGATTGCTGAACCTTGAAACAAAGCTTGACCAAACTCAAATAATGTTGAGTAAGGAAGATCTAAAAAGGAAAACAATACATTATTAGTCTAGTAGTGATGAAATAGTTGAGTCTGGTTTTTGTGATTATTAAAATAATCACAAAATTCCAGGGTGGGTCCCAGGGCTGAGGGCTCCTCTCCAGGCTGAGCAGCCCCAGCTCCCTCAGCCTTTCCTGGGTGTGAAGGAGCTCCAGACCCTTCAGCATCAACCCTGCCCTGCTCAGGAGCTCCATGTCCTGTTCTCATGAGCTCCTTCAGCATCTCCCCTGCCCTGCTCAGGAGCTCCATGTCCTGTTCTCATGAGCTCCTTCAGCATCTCCCCTGCCCTGCTCAGGAGCTCCTTGTTCTCCTGAGTGTCACAACAGGACACAAAATGAACAACATGCACAAGCTGAGATGTCCAAGGGAAAAAGAAGGCAGTTTATTTCTGAACTCCAATATTTATAGACTTTCAAAAGTGACCATGGACTGGAGGATGAAATTGCCACCTCTCCAGTTTGAACACAGGTTCAAACCAACAGTCCATCAATTCTCTCCTCCTCCAGAAAGGAATGCAGAACAATCATTATTTACATGAAAAGCATGTGAGAAACTCCATTACAAAAATGTAAACATCAGCAGGCTTGGAAGAACTTAGAAGGAGAGGGTGACACCTGAGCTGGTCCAGAGCCCTGCTCTGTGCTGGGCTTGGAACCAGAGCCGCCTCAGTGGCACCTCACCTGTGCTCAGTGAAGGTTTCAGCTCTGCCTTTCCTGTTCCTTTCTGTTTCCTTGGCACCTTCAGAAGCCAATCTTAGAGAAAAACCTTTCCATGAGCTGCAGCCCAGAGGGGAATACTGAGCTTGCTCTCATTCCCCTCTCACTCCATCAGTCTGCCTGCTGCCCTGCAGCTGGAGAGGGCTTGAATTAAACCACAGGTGCACATTGAGGGAATACAATTGGGAAAATAGCAGATAGGATGTTCTCAGGCTCTTTTCTGACCCCGGACTGAAGCAAAAGCAGCAATAAAACACAATTAAATCATGTATTGATTTGTGTATTGGAGAAGAGTTTTCTCTCGAGCTACAAGTGTGATTTCAGATTCATTTCTCTTGTAATTCAGCACAGGCTAAAGGACACTGTTTTACAAACCGTGGCATTCTGGCTTTAGTGCAATCAGACTTTAAAATGTTATTTCATTAAATGGCGCTTTGACTTTTAATAATACTAATGTCATGAATAATTGAAAAAGAGAGTCTTTCTCATTTGCAGGGAATATGAAGGAGAAGTTATTCATATCCCAGGCTCTTGAGAAAATGCAAGGGATTACTGTGGGGATGACACCTTGCAGACGGCTCAGGAGGCTTTTCTCTGTTTTTACAGAAGAAAAGTGTCAGTGCAGAGGGGCTCAGGATTCCCCTCAGACCCCAGGAGTGTCCTGGGAGGATGGGAGAGGGAGCCCCTTCCTCTGTGGTGCTTGGGCTGAGCTCAGCCTGTGCTGTCACAGCTGGAACAGCCAATTCCCAGCGCCTGACAAACCAGTCTGGGTTAATCTGCTCTCTCACCCACCCATCGCCCTGCTCCTCGTGCAGCAGGAGTGATCTCCTGCCACACAGCCTGGGAACCAGATGAGCTCCCTGAGCTGCAGGAGCTATTTCTGGAGGTGGAACCTGGTCCAAACTCAGTGCCAGTTCCAGTGATGGAGTCAGAATCCTTCTGCTGGCCTCGGTGCCAGGAGCTGGTGCAGCAGGGAAGGCCTGAGCGGAGCGTGCCTGGCTGTGCTCCAGTGTCACAGGCACTGGTGGTGGCTGCAAACGGGGAAACCAGCCTGGCCTGGGCAGGGTTTGACTCTGAGTGCTGCTCAAAGGCTGAGGGGTTGCACTGGGGTGATGCAGGGAGGTGTCAGCCCAGGGCAGCCTGACTGCTGCAAAACCAGCTGCGCTGGGGCTGGATGTAGCGATAAAGTTTCCCAGCCCTCTGTTTGGCAGCACCAAACCCCAAGGATCAGCAGTGAGCGTGTGTTTTTCAGGCTGCGTTTAGACCTTTTTTTGCTTTGAAGGACATCAGTGTAATGAGGCTTGATGTGTTCCCCCTGTGAGGGAAGGGTTTGGTTTATAGCCTGTAAAATGAAGGCTCTTTCAGGTGCGCTTTTAATCCACATCCCTCTGCTCCAGGCAGTGCGTTCTACTAGGGTTTTACCAGCACTCTTGTTGCAGTTTAGCATATTATTTTCTGTAGCTCAGAAAGGGAAATCTGAAGGTGGCAGACAGAGAGGTTGAAGCATATGGTATCCAAATAAAATACAATTTAAGGTGGTGTGAAACAGAGAGGACAGACAGCTGTCCTGGGATTCTAGCACTTCTCTGTGCTGGAAATTCTACAAAACTCTGTCCTTTTGGAGGAATATAAAATACAAATTGATGACACAGGAATTCCTTTGTCTATTTTTATGTAGAATTTATGCATTTGAATGACTTATTTAGTATAAAAATATGGATTGGTAGGATACTGTCATATCTTACTGGTGATCTGCACTAGTACAAAAAAAGGTGCATTGATGGAGTGGCAACACTGGAACTGAAAATGTTTTCAGTCAGTTTATAATCACCCATTAAATTTTGTCCATATTTGTTTCCAGTCATTCTTAACGAACTTTGAGAAGCTCTCCAGTGTAGCCCTGTGGAAAGTATGAGAAGGGAATCCATAGGCTCTTTCCTTACTAAGTTCTGTCAGGATATTTTTGCTGTAGGTGCTACTGATTTGGCCTTCAGCCCCTGACATTTTGTAACTAATCAATAATTAAATAGTTATTAGTTAATAGTTATTTAATAGTTAAATTGAGTGGAGCCATGGGGGGAAGTCCCAGGCAGATGCCATCAGCTGGCCTGAGCTGTTGCACAGACAACAAATGTTCATCTCTTTGTGATGGGAAATTATTCCAGGTGCCCTCAGGGAGCACCAGTGAGAGGAAGAGTGGCTGCTCCTGCAGATAATACTGAAATTATGAAAATATTAAAATGCACGTGATAAAATCCAGGTGCCTTCTCTGGGAGATAAAAGCAGCCAGCACAATGCTGAGCCTGCTCAGCTCCTCCAGAACCCATTTCTTTTGTCACAAAGGAAAGGCAATAGGAGAACTTGGATTCCACTTGTTTATTTGGAAATGGCACATTGTTCCATCCTTTTCTTCTAATATTTTCTGTCTGCTCATTCAAGAGCTCTTCTTCTCTGATCTGGAGTGACCTTCTATTTCTCAGCTTCATTGACTGTATTTCACATAGAATCTTAAGAGAAATAATTCTATTGCTTTGTATTTCAGATTCTTCCATGATTTCTTTGCACTTGAAATTAGCAGTAACTTGTTATAATCTAAAATATTTGCAGATTGCTCCATGTGAAAGATGCTATTGCAACAACTGCCTGTCCAGCCTGTTTCAGCTGCTCTTTTATGAGGATGATGATGCTGAACTAAATTCCAGGCTGGACAAATTCCTTGCTTGGAGCAAACTGGGACAGTGGAAGGTGTCCCTGCCCGTGGCAGGCTGGAGCAAGATGAGTTTTAGGGTCCTCCCAAGCCAAGCCCAGTCTGGGATGCTGTTTGATGATTTCCTGCTGCTTTGGGCTGTGTTTCCCTTCCTGCAGCACAGCTGGCTGCTCCCTCAGCACCCACAAGCATAACTTGGCTCTTTCCAGAATAGCTGATTTTGCTTCATTCCATTGGTTTAACCCATTGCAAAATAGTCTGATCTTTGAATAAATCTCAATTAACTGGAAGCCTTATAGCCTTTGATCAAGATCTCAATCTCTTTTAATTGTCAGGAATATATTTTATGCAAATTTCTTTTTTGTCTCCTTTTTTATTAAATATACCTTTTTTTCCCTTTTTTGGACTGCTCTACTGTATGGTGGAGGAAGATTAAGCTTCCAGTCCTTATCCTGACATTTGACCTTTACTTATCTCTTGCTAATTCTGTCAGCTTTAACGAAATTGTCTTATTTCCCCCCATGCTGATAGACAGTGGAGGGCCTTCAAATTATTTTAAAAAAGGAGGGGGTGAAGAGGATAAACCAATGACCTCTAATTAACTTTCTCTAAATTTTCCATTGAAATGATTCATGTGTGCCACAGGATTTCACTGGCTAGAGATGTGGGAACTGGCTGTGTTAAATGTATTTCTGCATCATCAAACAAAGCAACTTAAACAGATGAAACAGAGCAGAGGTATGAGGTGGGTCTCACAATGTTATAATGAAAATATGGGTGGTATTTCCTGGTTCACTTTCTGTGGGTGTAAATACCTTGAGTATTATAAAATACATTAATAACTCTGTGATGGTGTTCACAGGGGTGCTTGGATTGGAGAAGAGATGAGGATCTGACTCCATGTTTCAGAAGGCTGATTTATTATTTTATGGTATATATTACATTAAAACTATGCTAAAAGAACAGAAGAAAGGATTTCATCAGAAGGCTAGCTAAGAATAGAATAGCAAAGAATGATAACAAAGGCTTGTGGCTCGGCTCTCTGTCCAAGCCAGCTGGGCTGTGATTGGCCGTTAATTACAAACAACCACATGAGACCAATCACAGATGCACCTGTTGCATCCCACAGCAGCAGGTAACCATTGTTTGCATTTTGTTCCTGAGGCCTCTCAGCTCCTCAGGAGGAAAAGTCCTAAGGAAAGGATTTTTCATAAAAGATGTCTGCGACAAACTCTTATTATAAATATGCAAGGTTGTTAAAAGATAAAAATGCTGCTGTTCCACCCAGCAGAGGAATGGTTTGATGGAAGAGCAGCCAAGAGCTAAAAGATGGAAGGGAGGCATTTTACCAATGGGGGGATTTGTTGCTGTGCTGAGATGGGAAGGGAGCAGCAGGGAATTCAGAGCAGGGCCTGTCCAGGGGCCTGTGTGCAGCTCTGCCTGGCAATATTGTGCACCATTAACTTGAACAAAGAAAGAGCTTCTGGAAAAACATTGGGTTTGTTAATTAAGTGCTTTGCACCCTAGGAGTGGGGAGTCATTAGCTGCTCTGTTCCCCCAAGGACACCGAGCTGTTTGTGAGCTCAGGGCTGCTGGGCATCAAGGGCTGTTTGTTTTCCAGGGTTAGATTCATCTGCTTCTTTCAAGTAAAAATAAAAAGATTAAACAATCACGACCAAGCTCTGCAGTCAAACAGAAAAACGAAGGCGCTGCATTGCCTGTAGTAATGAGGAGGATTAAATTTGCACAGAGCCTTCCCTGGGCTTTCATTGTGAGCACGGCCAGATGTTCCCAGAGCTGGGAGCTTCATTATGAGCAGCAGAGTCAGAGGAGCTGCCATGTGCTTTGCTGGGAAGGCTGTACCTGGTCTGATGATTGACTTGGAGCCATCTCTGGAGCTCATTTGGGGGCAGCAGCAGCAAGGCAGAAAGCTGAGAGCAGAGCCCAGCCTGGTAAACATTTAACTGCTTCCTTTCACACTCCAGTGAGCCCAGGCACCAGCTGCTCGTTTTCATCTGCCTCTCTCTTTTGTTCTGTGCTTGCTGTGCATTGGGAGTGACTTCGGTATTGACCACATCAGCTCGGGTGAAATTTTTGCTTTAAATTCCAACTAAAAATCTGAGATGACTTCACTGTTTTTAATGGGATTCTTGTCAATTATGCTGAATTATTTATAGAACTGTTCAGGCCAGCAAGAATTCCCTGTGGGAATTTCGAGTGTTTTCAGCAGATTTCCAATCTGCTGTTTTATTAAGGATCCACTGGACAAACAAAAGGCTGTTGCTCCTTCATTAGGAAGCCACTTGTTTAATGAAGCTTTGCCTTCTCAGCAGAGCAGGCCATGGGAAGTGGCCCAAACTCCACGAGTCAGTGAGTGAACACCAAGTTCTGTGTCTTCTGTTGCCTTTAGGCCTTTAATCACTGAAAGGCACCTGATTTGAGCATAATTCTCTCTTAATCTCATTTGATCTGAAAACAGATGTCTTGAAGTCCTGATCCTGTAAGGTCATGAGCTATAGAGGTGGTGATAAATCTGTAATAAAAAATACCCAAACTGTGCCACATCTCCCATGGCAGAACATCCCAGGGATGTCCCTGGCACTGAGAGCTGGATCAGCACTCATTGGTGTCCACTCACTTCCTGGGAATCACAAAATAAAACCACAAAATTATTCAGGCTGGCAAAGCCCTGCCAGCCCAGGGAGTCCCAGCTGTGCCCGATCCCCACCTTGTCCCTGGTCCAGAGCACTGAGTGCCACCTCCAGGGATGGGCACTCCAGAGCTCCCTGGGCAATTCCAATTCCTGGCCACCTTTCCATGGGGAAATTCCTACTGCTGTCCTCCCCGAGCCTGCCCAGCCCAGCCTGAGCCATTCCCTCTCCTCCTGTCCCTGTTCCCTGGAGCACAGCCCGACCCCCCTGGCTGTCCCATCACAGACACATTTTCTGAAAAATCCTTCCCTTAGGATCTTTTCACCTGAGAAGCTGAGAGGCCTCAGAAACGACATGTAACCAATGGTTATCTGCTGCTGTGGAATGCAACAGGTGCATCTTTGATTGGTCCATGTGGTTGGTGCTAATTAGTGGCCAATCACAGCCCAGCTGTCTCAGACTCTGGTCAGTCACAAGATTTTATTAGCATTCCTTTTTCTTCCCTTTCAAGCCTTCTGATGAAATCTTTTCTTCTCTTCTTTTAGTGTAGTTTTAGTATAATAATTTTATTTTAATATAAGATCTATCATAAAATAATAACTCAGCCTTCTGAAACATGGAGTCAAGATTCTCATCTCTTCCCTCATCCTGGGACCCCTGAGAACAGCACCACAGTCCCCTCCTGGCAGGAGCTGTGCAGAGCCACAGGGTCCCCCCTGAGCTCCTTTTCTCCAGGCTGAGCCCCTTCCCAGCTCCCCCAGCCCCTCCTTACAGGACCCAGCAGTTATTTCAGAGCCATTTTCCATGTGTGTTCCTGAACTCACACATTGCCTGGCTGCACAGCTCCGTGAGGAATAATAATAATACGATAAGGATGTGCAAATGGAGTGATGAAAGCAAACAGATGAAGTCAACGACAGCACGGTGGTGCAAGGTTGTGTCTCTGAGGTGTGAGATAATGGGGAGAGATCTGAAATGCAGAAGGGTTTGGCGGCTGGAGGAGAGAGGAAACGTCAGCCCTTGTTCAGAACGGGGGTTGGAAGGATCTGTAATCTGGCGATGTTTTATTCTGGGCTCCAGCAGCCTCTCCAAACCAGGCCCAGCATCTCTCCAGAGCCAAAGCAGAGATTTTATCCAGGGCTATGGGATCAAATATCTGAGCTCAGGCTGCTCTGACATGGGGCAGGGCTCTGCTCAGCCTGGCTGAAGGATAATTCTTGTGCATATCATTAGAGCTGCTTTTCAGTGACCTGTGGGCTTCATTTATCTCACAATGGGGTTTTGAACTCTTATTACTCTTCATGCAACTTCTATAAATTACCAATGATATTTTCTTTAGCACGAGAATGTCAATGAACTAATTATTCAAAAGAATAATGTTTAGGAGTAAGTTTTTTTTTCAGAAAATATGAGCTCTAAGAAGTACCATGTCTCAGTTTGGCTGCATTGATGAATAGTCAGAATTTATTATTAATTTGGATGGTAAAAGTTGCAGGAATCTGCTACAGGAGTGAAGCTGAACTTTGAAATATTAAAAATGTAATATTGTATGGTTTTGAATATATAGATTAAGCCCTCAGTTGTAAAGGGCTGTTTTTCTTATGCAGCTGATCTTCTGCTGGATGATTTCTGCAATATTATTCCTGAATTTAAAATGTCTGGAAAAATTGAGGCCAGCGAACGATGAGATTTGCACTGTTTCTCTCTGGGGATTATTGCTTCACTGGACTATGGAAATAATATCCATAAATCCTTTGGTTTCATGAAGAGCAATGTACAGAATAACTGTGCTGCAGATGGGGAAGAAAGGAGGAGGTGAAATACTGAAATCCTGGTAGATTTTGCTGTTGTATTTACCATTTAAAAAAATAATTTACGAAAATCCCTCTTTTTTATGATTTATCACCATTCCTTTTAAAATGGGGCTTGAAAAGGTTCTAGCCCCAAGACAACAATACTTAAATTGCATTAAATTGATTACAATTAATTAAAATAAGGACCTTAAAGTACAGAATTCGTGGAGCTGTGCGCATCACCTGAGGGTCTGTGCCCTGTTTGTTCCTGCTTTCTTCATGGCACAGATAAAGCTTTTATCTCTTCTTTTGTGGGGCAGGAATGACAACCTGCTGTCAGCTGGGCTGACCCCAGTGCCGCAGGAAAAGAGAGAAAGGGTAAAAATCCTCCCCCAGAGCTTTTACAGCAAGTGGTGTCTGCTTTCCTCCCCAGCTCTCCCCTCCTGCATGGGGCACGCAGCAACTGCGTTTTGCTAATTAATGCCTCGCTTCTTTTATACTTTTTATCTAATTGGTACAGAAGATGGAGGTGGTTCACCATGAAAGAGCAGCAAGTGTATTGTGGAGCTGCTCCTGACAGGGACTGCTCTGGTGCAGTGATGGTGCTAATGACAGATCCTTGTTCACTGACACTCTTCCCAGGAGAGGATGCCAGGGGATGGATAATTGGACACACTGGAACCACCTAGAAACTTTTATATCATTTTATATTGAAAAGATAATGACCATTTCTGTCTTGAAGTGACCTAAAACCTGGAGAAAGGCAATATGCCAAAGCCCATGGAGCTGGGTCCTGTCTGCCTCCTGACAGACATTTGTCAGAGGATTCCATATCAATTTGGGATAAATTTAAATGTGCTCCTAGCTGCATACTAATTCTGGGTATTAGTGCCTGTCACAGCCTGGCTTGCATGCAGAATGAGAGCTTGTGTTTTAGATCTGAACAGCAGCATTGCATTTCATCAAAAATGGAATTAAAAAAATCAAAGATTTTAACAAGTTGGGATCTGGAGAGGCTCAAGGGAGATCACAGCAAGCCCCACTCTCTGTGGGCACATGGACATGGGACAGTGAGGAATGTCCTGGCTGTCACTGGGTTGTATTGAACAGTCAGTTCCTGGGCTCCTGCCTGGCTCCAGAGATCCCAGAATTCCAGCAGATTGCAAACTTGCCAGCGAGGTGTTCCTCATGGATCCATCACAGCCACAATGTCCTGCTGTCGTACCTCAGGCAGCTGAGAAGTCTTGCAGGCAGTTCTTGTGCAGAAATCCCAATTTTGGCTGTTTCCAGAGCAGTGCAGCTCTGCCAGTCC
>NW_005054420.1:926590-927566 GCF_000277835.1 Geospiza fortis | reverse complement strand
CAGGAATTTTTGTACATTTTTTTATTTATTTCCAGGGTTTTTTACTTATATATTTAGGAGGATGTAAATATTTTCCATTTATGTATAGCTAAATGTCTTGTAGTGGTGTAATGAAGCTTTCTCACTCCAGCCAGGGGTTTACTGCTCCTTGTCCCCAGGAGCTGCTAATTACTGATGGGATTTTCACTCCAGTGAGATCCTGTCCATGTGTCCCAGTTCCAGTGGTGGCTCATTTTTATTCCCTATTTTTCTGTGTAACTGTAATGGATTTTTTGTTTTCATAAAAAGTCATTTTATACCTGGGGCGCTGAAGCTTGATGGTATTTACACACGCTAGCTGTTTTTTTAAATGGCAACTCCATATACAGAGTTTAATTCTTTTTGTTCGATTGAGATCAGGAGAAGGTTCTTCCCCCAGAGGTGCTGGCACTGCCCAGGCTCCCCAGGGAATGGGCACAGCCCCAGAGCTCCAGGTGCCTTTGGAAAACCCTCCCAGGGATGCCCAGGTGGGATTTGGGGGTCTGTGCTGGGCCAGGGGTGGCTGTGGATGATCCTTGTGGATCCTTTCCAGCTGCTGATCTTCCATGGTCCAAACTTCCTCCATTTTTCACTTGACTTCTGTCATAGTGTAAATGGCACTAAAAGAGAGGAGAGAGAGAAATATACGCAAAGTCAAACCAGAATTATTGTACTGAGAGCACTTTTCCACCTGCCTCACATGACAGGAATATGCATATGTGATTTATTGCTATTTTCCATGGAAGGACACCATTTTCCTGGGTGGAATTACAATTGAAGCAGCAAGAATCTCATCAGTCAGCCAGCCGTGTTTCTGTGACATGTACAACTTGCAAGTCAAACTCTGAAATCTTTATTTGAGCAAGATTGTCCTTTGTCACAGTGCAAATTGTGTCTGAGTAAGGAGTTAATTGCAGAATTGCTGGTTCTAACAAGGAGCCATGTTAGGGTAGAAGCT
>NW_005054420.1:902798-926555 GCF_000277835.1 Geospiza fortis | reverse complement strand
TTGGTGGGTGTTTTTTTAATTCATAGCAAACACTTTGGGATTCTGCACATCCAGCTGCGCAGCCCACTCCACCAGGAGTTCATCACGGTGAATTCTGAATTAATAAAAGCCTGAGCAGTGGGTAGGCTTAGGAACATTCAAATTACAAAGGAGATTTATCACTTCTGGGCATTAAACACAAAGCACCGTGACTGGAGCTGCTCCACGTTCCTGGCCTGGAATCCGCAGCACTCTGCAGCAGCTTCTCTCAAATGCTGCCATCTTTTCAAGGTCTATCAACCTGGAAATTGGCCCTGGCTTTTCCTAAGACGCAGCTTTTCCCTAACAGCAGTTGAACTCCTGTCTTTCACCCCCAGTGAGGTTTTTTGGGAGTCTCTGTCGCTGCTGAAGGGAGAGGAGCCACCATTCCAACAAATCCTCACGGGCAGGGCTTGGGATGGTTGCTGACCCTGCTCCTGCCCCAGCCATCGGTCACTCACCTCCTTAAATGAAATAAGAATTCTGTTTAGCTCGGAGGAGTTGGAGTAAATCAGGGACATGCATGTGCTGATTGAGAGGGTGGAGGTTTTCCAGGCTTCATCTGCAGGATGAACTGGGGAGGATTTATTCTCCCTTTCATTCCTTGACAGCTTTGCTTTCACTCATGGCAGAGGTTACAACAATCACACAGACTATTGGGAGAGTATTAAGATTAATGATTTTAGGTGTAAACTGTTTCTTTCCATTTAGAAGGTTAAGGGATAAGAAAGTGAAGCAGCTCTTGGCTTTGAGATGGGATCTGGAAGGTGCTGTCTCTTCAGAGGAGGCTGCAGGTGCTCTCCAGAAGGACTCAGGGGCTGAAGCAGCTGCTGCTGGGAGACTTGTAAATGTTTGGGCTTCAGGAACTTCACAAGGACAAGGAACTTGCAGCAGAAGGAACCTTTGGCTCATAAGTGCTGGAGAATATTTAGATGAAAAGACCTGAAATATAATTAACCTTTTCATTCCATTTATCCAGTGGTTTCTGCCACCCAGCACTGATAGTTTCTATGCTGACTTCCCTACAGAGATAAGAAAACTTGATATTAAATACTACAGTATCTTGTTTTGCATATGATTTGAATTATTAAACGGCTTTTAAATTATTTGCTGCAGGCAAAATAGTCGCAGTATCTATTTTATCTTTTATCTGTGCTGATCATTTGAGCTCGTGCTGTTAAGCTCGTGTTTGCTGACTGGATAAATGTGAGGGGAGAATCCAGTGAGAGACTGGGAGGCTGCTCTGTTTTCAGTGTGTTAGGGGTTCCTATTGACCCACGTGCTGTTCTTTATGCTGGGGCAGCTGCAGTGTTTGTGTTGCTGTGGATCTTTAATAGAAACATGAGCCATCCTTCTTACCTCAGCAGAGCTGTGTGTAGAACTTCTTCGCTCAGAGAACGAATTTTTCCTGTAACTACATTTAAAAAGTAGGCTATAGGCATAAGTGGGTTATAGGGGATGTCTGGATTTTGTTTTTGCTTGGTAGTTTTTTGTTTCTGCTTGGTAGCCAAAGGGCAGCAGAGATTTCAACAGATCAGAAATTTGGCAGGGGTTGATACCGAAGATGGGTCTGACAGATCAGAAATTTTCATCCCAGGAAAAATAAAGTAAATAAAATTTGGTTAAAAATGTGAAAATGGGAGAAATAAAGAGGAAAGGCCTAGAAAGAAAGAACATGCCCTTGTACATGGTTTGTGACATCTCTTTTGGTCCATTTTTTCTGCCTTTTTCCTGATCTCTGTCTCTCAAGGCAGTCTCCTAAATAAACACAGAGGCAGTTGAAGAAGGCTGTGAAATGAGCTGGTACCTATAGCAGTAGTGCAGTCCTTATTGACTTTGGGGAGATAAGGATCAGGGCCCCTGTGTAAGTTCAATTCATACAATTACATGGAGGAGAATGAATCACTGGGGAAAGCAAACTCGCTGAGAACTCTTTCAAGATGGGATTTTCAAATTGGGCCAAAAGGAAATGAGGTGTCCAGATTCCATTAAAATAGAGCTGAAAGCTGGAGCATAACTCTCCCAGTGCCTTCTGATAAACAGCTCAGGAAAAGTTCATTGTGGTTGATAACCTTGAAGGTTTGTAGCTCCACTATCAGCACCAGTCCTGACATGCCAGAAGGTGGAAGCCACAGCATCCACTTCTCTGGCATTAGTCCTGAGGGATGTGTGGCAGCAGAACTTCCCCCTGGGGGAGCACAGGGAGCACTTCAATAACTGCTAACAGCACCATTTCCCACAAAACCTGTTTGAAGCTGCTGTTCAGGGACTCGCAAACGGCCTTAAATAGCTCCTGCCATTGCAGGATCTCCTTGGGAGTGCTGTTAGTGGGGCACTTAAACATCTGCACCTTCCTTCCACTGCTCTGCAAGCCAGGCTCGGGCCAGCCTGCTGTTTGTGCTTCTGCTGGGCAGAGGAGGAGTAGGGGCAGGAGCAGCCAGGGCTCTCTGGGCTGTGCTCCCAGGCTAAACCTGAACGCGATGCTCCTCCTGTCATCTCCCTCCTCCTCTGAGTACTTTGATCAGCAGAATCTGCTTTGCTCTGCAGTTTGTGTAGATCATGGCACGTGGAATGCAGCCCTGGGGTTCGGCTCTGGTTCCTATGAGAACTGGCAGAGGTTTTGCCACTCCTGGTGCCCTGGGGGGTTGTGAGGTGGCTCCCCCCTGCTCCACCCCACGTTCCTGTGCTTTTCCTGCTGGGCACACCCACTGTGATGCTCTGTAGGATGGGGACATGGACACAGGTGAGCCCAAGGAGGGGCACAGCTGTGGTAGAGACTGGCCAGAACAGCCCTCACTTGTTTACGGCAATCATTTCAGGAATTCCATTGCAGTGGTTTGTCCTCAGCCTGATTTTCAAGGTTGCCAGCACAAAGCAAAAGGAGTTGCCTGATTTGAACTCAAATTCTCCTTTATTGCTGCTGTCCCAGATTGTCAGAGGCAATGGGGCAGGTTTGTGCCCTTCTCTCTGGATCCCAGATTCCCTGAAATATTTCCAGTTTCACCTTTTCATGGAATCAGTCCCAAACTGCTGCTCTTTTCATGCCACCTTTTAGTGACCCAGGCCATAGTCCTGGGCACGGTTGGAGGTTGTGTGAAAGTATTGGTGAGTTTGTGCTCCTCATTCCAAACCCATGTCCTGGGTCAGTCTTGGGTTGTGGGTGAAAATACGCTCTGAGTCCAATAAAATGGGATTTAGGTGAGGAGATGAAAAGTGGGCTTAGCTAATATACTGCATCCCACACTTGAGTGGGTTATTTATTCTTCAGGGGACTGAAATATTTTACTATTGGGCAACCAAGGGGAAGTAACAGTGCAGAAGTTTAGTTGGGTATGAAATATCTGCTCTTACACAGCCTCTCTGAACCAAAAGCCAAATGAAAGCTAACAGTGCTTTTCCCCTCCTGTTTTCCAAGGGGCCAGTCTCAATCCCTGATTCTGAGCAAACTGGGGCGGTTTTTGTCTTCAGTGAAGAGCAGATGCAAATACATTTTGAAGGCAATTAGAGTATTTTTATTTTTGCTCACAATAAACTGCAAGCACAATGAAATTGCTAGCACAAGGTTGAAGGTTATTTGCTACGATTATATGCCACATGTGATTAATCTCTTCCCCACTTTTTATTCTTTTGTTAGCAAGATTTTAAATATCCAGGGGATCTCTGCGGAAATCTGCAGGGTCAGATTAAAAGGCTGGAAATACTTAGCACAGGTGGCTGTGTGTGCAGAATGCACTGCCTTAACAAGGTGATTTTTGCTGCTCTCTGGTGACCTGCAGCTCCCTCCAGGACTCAGCAGCAGCAGCAGCTTCCCTGCAATCCTGCAGATCAGCACATCCCAACAAGTGTGTGCCTCTTATCAGGCCATTCTCCCCTGCAGTCCTCCCACAGCACTGCTCTAAAAAGATGATAAATGGCAGAAAAGAGAGGGAACACAGAGCCTGCTATTCCCCAGTGGAAAGGAACGTGTTAAACGTTGCTTTTCTTCCTGGCTGCTGTTGGAGGTTGCTGAGCTCACTGGGGAGTGTGGCTCTGTCCTCCCCCGTGGCCCTGTGTCCCTGTCACCTTCACTTTCACCGCTGGCTGTGCTTCTGCAGCTGCCCACATCTGCCAGGACAGCCAGGTGAAAACAGATCAGGGCACACACACACAGAGCAGCTGGAGTCAAGGATGGGAGGAGGGGGCAGAGGGAGGAAGAGCAGGATGGCTGTTCTGGAGGGCAGCCCCATGCACTGGTCAGCTTGTGGTCCCTAAGGAACCAACACCTTGCACCCAAAGTGCTGTGTTCCTTACCTGAGCCTCTACCCATGTTCTCTACCTGTGTTCTCTACCTGTGTTCTCTACCTGAACCTCTCCCTGTGTTACCTGTGTTCTCTACCTGAACCTCTACCCGTGTTCTCTCCCTGTGTTCCTTACCTGAACCTCTCCCTGTGTTTTCCACCTGAACCTCTACCCATGTTCTCTACCCGTGTTCTCTACCTGTGTTCTCTACCTGTGTTCTCTACCCGTGTTCTCTACCTGTGTTCTCTACCTGTGTTCCTTACCTGAACCTCTCCCTGTGTTCTCCACCTGAACCTCTACCCATGTTCTCTACCCGTGTTCTCTACCTGTGTTCTCTACCCGTGTTCTCTCCCTGTGTTCCTTACCTGAACCTTTCCCTGTGTTCTCCACCTGAACCTCTACCCGTGTTCTCCACCTGAACTTCTGCCTGTGTGCGAGGTTCACGTAGAGCAGTGTGGTGCTGGGAAAATGCTGCAGGAAGCTGAGGAGATGATGCAAAAGGGGCTTTGCTTTGCACCTTCTGACACCTGCTCAATAATTATTTTCCAAAGACAATTTTATGATGTCATGCAAGCTGGAAGCCAACATTCTGTGGCCAGCCTTGTCCTCAGTGTCCTTTTCTCTGGCTGAAGTAGAGTGAATTTTTGCTGCAGAAGAGATCTTGGTTTAATTCATTGTGCCTGCAGCTTTAAGGTTAGAATAGAATACAGACCAGATGATAATTATTGCACTGAAGTTTTTCTGGAGAAGGCAGCATGAGGGAATGCCCCATTTACATTAAAAACAAATCCAGGAGAAGGTGATGAAGAAATGATTTCACCATGTTTCCTCTCCATGATCAAAAGACACTTGCCGAACCCCAACATCTAATTGTCACATGATTAAAAATGTATGAGATCTCCTGAACATAGAAAGGCTTGTGTGTAGCAGCACAAATACTTGATTGAAATGCACAATTAATACTTTCACTCAGCCTCATGTGGAAGCACAGACCAAGGGGGCAGCTTGTCCAAGGGATGGATGGATAAGTTTTTGTACCAAGGCAACTGATTAGTGAAACAATGCTGGCAACTTTTCACTTTTAGACAAGGAAAAAGAAGTTTGAAGCTTATCTGTAAATTTTAAGGGGACTTGGATATATTTGAGAAGCCAATGAGTTAAAAAACTTCACACAGCCCCAGGCACATCCATGATTTGAACAATTAACTTTTACTTACCAAGAACTCATTTGGTGTGTAAAAATAAGCAAAAATTGCACATTCAAAGTGGTGATAAAGTGTAGAAAATGCTGTGCTTGTTGCTGAGGGGTGCTGTGTGATGTGACCACGTGTTCCCCAGAGCCCACCCTGCTCTTGACTCACGTGCAGAACTTCCAGGGATTCAGAAAAGACAAAGCACAACATTTCCATAGGTTCAACTGTAAATGATGCCTTTATATTGTACCCAGTGCACACAGATCACTGCTGCTCTCCTTTACCACAGCAATTCAGGAAAATACCCAGAATACGGATTCATTTTAAGCCTGTAAAAAATACAGTTCAGTATTGGACCAAATGTAACTGTCTTGGTCGTTTTAATCTTAATTTCTGCTTTTGGAGGAACATTAATCCAAATAAGTTTCTTTTCAAGTATATTCCAAGATTCAACTGGTTTATTTCAGTTTGGTAGCACTGAGTTTTTTTTGTCCTAACTGATGGTAATGACAGCTAAATGTCAGCTTCATTTCTATCTTAGCTCAAAATATAAGCAGAAAAGTATACAAAAAGGAAAATGTCCTGTTCACACTCTGTGAGTTCTTCTTGCTGTGTACCCTATGCCAAACAGTTTTGATTCTGCATGTGACTCTCAGTCCAAAAGCCATGCTGAGACATTTTTCTCAATAAATTATTTTCCACATTTTGCCTCTAGTGCAGAGAAAACACTGCTATTAACATAAATGCATAAAAAACCTGAACCTGAAACTTCATTTCATCAAGAAAAAAACCCCCATGATATTTTTTATATAACATTTTGGATATATTTTATGTCAAAACATGATCACCAGTCAAACTAGTGACGTCTAAACCCAATACATTATTGTGATTTCTAAATTAAAAACATCAGAACAAAACTAAATTTATGATAGCTCTGCCTTCATTAAACACCGTGTGTTGGTGATTTAAACACAACAAAACTCTAGTAATTCTTCAAAAGTGTCTACTAAATAGAATAAAAAGAATAAGAACGATTAACATTTAGTCTGTTACATTAAAAAATTGGATGTACTTATTCCTATTGCCTGTTAGCTTTACCTAAGCCTTCAACTACTACAAAAATAATAATAAAAAAGAAAACTCATTGCTGAAAGTCAAAAACATTCAAATCAGTTGATACAACATTACAGTACAGTCAACTAACATCATTCAGGGTCTCCTTTTCTCGGGGTAGAGTCCTCAGCCCAGGGTCACAAACCTAGTTCACTGCAGGTCCAAAACTGAGGGCGAGCTCGGTGCGATCCTGCCCCGCGATGGCTCCGGGAACGCGGGGCTCACCCAGCCCCTCCTTCTTTTTATTCAGCACTGGAGTTAGGACAGTGTTAAGTTTAGCACAATAACTAAAAAAAAAAACAAAAACAAACAAAAAAAAAACTGGAAAAAAAGAATAAAATAACCAGAGGAGTGGAAGCTAGGTGAAGCTGCCATTTGTGTCAACCCATTGCGATACGCTATACTAAAAAATCCTGAAATATCCACCTGTCCTCACCGCTCTGCCACGGACTAGCAAAGTCAAAAATACAAAAGTCTTCAACTCGTTGTTTTTGCAGAATAAAGCAAAAAAGTCTTTGTGCTCCTTACTACCAGAAGCAAAATATCCTCTGAGTTACCACATGTAATAGCTTCTGGATGTGTCGACTTGGGTCGGCTTGGTCTCTGCAGAGCCATCCTTGTCTTTTTCACTGTCACCTTCCCAGAGATTAATAAGTGGAGGGTAGAGCTCGTTCAGGGGGATTGAAGAGGTCTTTTGCATATATTTTTTCAATGAGTGGTGGTAGTTTTTCCTCTTAAATCTTTTTGCAATATAAACAGAGACGGAGGCGAGGCTGATGACGGCAAACATGGATCCCATCACCGCTGCCAGGGCCGTGCTGGTTTCCTGGTCGGAAATATCCAGCGCAAAAGCCGCGTTTTTGGTTGTGACGTTGACACAGGACCTCTGTGTTTGCTGGTGGATGTTGGACACTGTCAGACACACTTCATAATCTGTAGAGGGCTGTAGATGTGTGAGGTTGTATTCGTGGACATCCACCGGGACCCGGGCGGTGTAGGTGATGTGAGGGTTGTCAATCTTCATCGTGGCCGACGACCATTTTAAGTTGGATGTCATGACGTTGGAGTTGACTTTCCAAGAAACCAGGATGGAGTGGGATTCAGCTTGTTTAACGTAGATTTTCAGCACCTGGGTGCCATCCAGGAGTGTTCCGTTCACCCGGATGGTAGCGACCCTCGTGTCAGCCCCCTCTATGTTCTGAGCGACACAGGTGTATCTCCCAGAGTCCTCAACCTGGATGTTGGAGATTTCCAAGGTGCCCTCACTGCTCAGCTTGTATTTGTCAGAGAGGCTTTCCACGGTGACCTTATTGCCCAGAGGGGTGACCCAGTAGATTTCTGGCTCAGGCTCTGCCATGGCCCGGCAATCCAGAAACACTGTCATGCCAATGTCCAGGTTCAGGTGATTGGGAAAGGTCTCGTGAGAGATTATTGGAAGACATTGCTCGTTTGAATCCTGTATCAGCACTTCCTTCACCTGCTGTCCCCGGTACTCTGGGGGCATGGCACAGAACATGGAGAGAGGCTCCATGAAGCGGATGTTGGTTTTGTTGGAGTTGATCCAGTGGATGACGCAGTCGCACCTGAGCGGGTTGCTGTGGATGCTGATCTCCCGCAGGTTTGGGAGGGATTCCACTGTCTTTTGGTAGACTGCATTCAAGGCATTGTTGTTGAGCATCAGGCTCTCCAGGGCAGGGACGTTGCGGAATGCCAGGCGATGGATGTAAGACAGCTTTGGGTTGTTGGTGGCCTCCAGCTTTGTGAGCTCAGGCAGGTTGTCCAGTGCGTACCTGTCGACAGACACGAGTTCTCCCATGTTGTTGATCCCAAGCTCTTTCAATCTGAGCATGTTTTTAAAATCCCCTTCTTGAATTTTATGAATTGGATTTTTGTTGAGATCCAGGAATTTTAAATTGGGAACTTTCTCAAGCGCAAGCTGAGGAACTTTTACCAATTTGTTGTCATAAAAAGAAAGACTTTCAAGACTATCCAAGCCTACCAAGGCATTGCCAGGAATGTCTGTGAGGTACATACCTGCCAAAACTAGACTCCTTAAGTTTGCGAGTGGTTTGAAATTCATATCAAGTATTCCAATCACTGGGTTTTCTCCAATCATGAGAATTTCTAGGTTGGGAGTAGAATCAAACCAACGGCTGTCAATAACCTTTAATTTGTTGGAGTTGAGGTGTAATCTCAGAAGATTTTTCAGGCCAGAGAATGCGTTTGCAGAAATGCTGCTGATCTGGTTGTGATTTATGTAGAGCTCCTGCAGATTGCAGAGGTCTTGCAGGCAGTAGTCAGTCATCTCCGTGATCTGGTTCTCCTCCAGGTGCAAAGTCGTGAGCTGAGTGAGGTTGGAGAGCCCCACATCTCTGATACTCGTGAAGTTATTTTGTGAAAAATCCAGTTCTGTTAAATTAAAGAGCTGTTGGAGTTCGTCTGTGGTCTTTGCAATGTTGTTGCTCTGTAACAGGAGGACTTGAGTGTCACTGGAGAGGTTGCTGGGGATTTTTGTCAACCGGAGGTCGTTGCAGTCAACTGTGGTGGCTTCCCTGTAGGTTGACTGAGGTGTAAACCAGGGCCTGATTTCACAGACACAAAGCTGTGGACATTCACTGCTCTGTATGGAAGACTCAGTTAATGAATTCATTAACAATTCTAGCACCAACTGGCACACAGTTAAAACAACTCTAACCTTTGCCATGCTGGCCAGCGAGGGGGTTCAGCTCCCCGGCCCCCTAAAATCCCCACGGAGGAAGAGGGTGATCCCCTATCAGGCAGAAAACGTAAAGCTTGACGTTTGAGGTGAAAGGCTTGGACATCCAGAAAGGTGAAGGATGATTTTCTGAGTTTAGTGAAGTTAAGAAATGCTCTGAAGACTCTCAGCTGCTCCTCAGTGTTTTAGAATCTTCTGTAAATCAGTGCCTGAAGATGGTCCTGAAAGCAGATTAGGGTATATGTTATGCTCAGCTCATATACAGTTCATCTATTATTTAGTTTCTTCAACCTTTGAAAGAAAATATCTGAAAACAATCCTTATTTTAACGGTAATCTCTTCCAAAAATCCCAATCTGGTGTAGGTAAATTATGTAAGGTTTGGAACTCTTTCCTTCTTGGGATTAACATGAGAAATCTCTCCAAGTGAACTATCTAAAAATAAAACTCTGGGATGGATACCTTTCAGATTTACCCTGCAGGAGCTGTTTGAATGGCTTGGGAGTGCTGAGGGTGGAGGATGTGCTGGTGAGCAAAGCAGGGTCTGAGAGAATCAACACCCAACCCCTGTCCCCAAGGCTGGGACTTCAGCCGTGTGACATTAAGGCTCAGGAAGCTGCTGGTTTACAAGTTTGAAGCTAAATGCTTATGAACTTTGCCAAAATTTATCCCAGTTAATCAAATCAGTTCCAGATAACAGCTTAGATTTAATCCAGCTCAGCACCAAACAATAACAGTAAATTTGATTAAATGAATGTACTGCCCTTATTTCAGCTGTTTGTACTGCATTGTGATGGTATGAACTGTTCACCACAATTCCAAATTGCTGTGTAAGCCCCACATTTGTATCTGCTTAGCCTGAAGTTGTTCATGCAAGAGTGCCTTTAAATTAACCCAGCTGTGTCCAGGCACTGCAGAACATCTGGTGTACCGTGGGGCTCTGAACACATACTCCAGGAAAACCTCCTAGTAAAATCTTTCCCCTTCTCCCTTCATTGGAAAATCACTCTGGTGAGTGCAGTTCAGACTTCTCAAAGAAAAGGTTTGGGTTTTTCTGTGACTAAAATAATCAGGTTGTGCTGTGTGGACTCCCCATCCCTGGAAGTGTCCAAGGCCTGGCTGGATGGGGCTTGGAGCCACCTGGGACATTGGAAGGTGGCAGGAGAGGCACTGGATGGGCTTTAAGGTCCCTCCCAACCCAAACCACTCTGTGACTCTGTGATATCTGAGAGAACTCAGTGATGAAATCACATCTTTTTCAATTAGAACGTAGCAAAGCTTCAAGCAAGTCACAGCCCACAAAAGATGGTATTATATAAAACAATAAAACTAAATACAGCTTCTAAAATAGGTTCAAAATACTCCTCTGGATAGTGGGGACAGGAATCCCATTTGTACAATGCTTACTTCTAAATCTGATCATATTAAATAATGAAATTACAGTGTTTTATTTTAAGTTGCAATGTTGTGCTGTAGGTAGAACACACCCAACAGCAATTTTATTATTTATTTCTATATTGTTCTTCTGTGGTTGTGCTTTGGAGGAGGGGGAAGAGGACTGGGACCCTGAACACATTTGACCCTGTTGAGTCAGATTCTCTCTCTGGTAGGTGAGACTTGAATGAGGGCTGAGCAGACTCTGCTGGAGGGGGGAAAACCAACTGTAGGACCAACACTCCTTCCCAAATAACTCCCCACTGATGGAAGAATTGACTAAGAATGTATTAAAAAATAAATCTTAATGGCACCGTGGTAGTAGGGAACGTGTTAGTGTGGAGTGATGAGGAGCTGGGGTAGCTGAGCTGTGCTGACTCTGATGGATGCTTCCCTCCACAGCCACACATCTGTAGCCGACCCAAGCCAGCCAATTCTAGGAAAACTGATGGAATCCGAAGTTTAATTGATCTCGTTGCAGATTTTCAAATGGCAGCGTTTTGCAGTGAATAATGCAGGCAGTGCTTTCCCCCAGTGACAATCCCGGGTACAGGAGGTGCCCTGAGCTGCTGTGCCCATCATGGGCTGTCCCCTGACACAGGGACATGTCCCTGCTCCAGGAGCAAAGAGGGAGCACTGCTCCCAAAATTCCTGCCTGTGGAATTTCTCCTGCAGCTTCTGGGGGGATGAAGAGAAGGGAGTTGGAGCCTTGCAAAGCTGAGGGCCCTAATGAAGTTTTACTACTGCTTTAGGCCTGATGTAGCTGTATGAATCATGTAATGCTTTAAAAACCAAACTGCCTGAAAAACACTTCAAAGGTTCTTTTAAAATATGTAGGAGCGTGTCTAGATGTTGCAAAAAAAAATCAAATTTGATCTTTCTTTGTTGAATATTTATATCCTCTTACTTGCACGTTACAGTTATTGTTCATCCTTGCTAAGAAGGCATTTGTGGGTTTATTGACCAGAGTTCTGGGTTTATGATCACTGTAAATATATGATTTTACAAGTTCCTAGTGGCTTGTTCTGTTCTGTAGCTATTTTCTACTGCAAATGGATTTAATTTTCTTTGACTGCAAATTTAGAAACAACCCACACATTGCTTTCCTCAGTCTCTCCCAGCCCAGGGCACCTTGGATGAAGCTGGAAATGCAATTCCAGGGTAACCAAAGAGTGAATTGTGAGCAGCCCCACGTGCCCAGCAGGAGGGACAACCCAAGTCATGGCCTTTGGTTTTAGCTAATTGTGCTGTGAAAAACCCCATGCACAGCCCTGCCCAAAGCTCCAGAGGCAGCAGAGCAGCCACCAAACCCCATCCCTTGGATTCCCAGCTCTCCAGCACTGATCCCAGGCACCTCTGCAGTGTTTGGTGTCACAGACACTGAGGGTGTGAAGGAAAGCTTTTAGCATTCCCTGCCTTCCCTCTCATTTGTCAGATTCATATTTTCTGCTGTTCCAACCCACAACAGCAGTTGTAACAGCTGGTAACTTGATATCAGCAGAAATAATGGCTAATTTTATGTGAGAGATATGGAGGGGATTATTTTACTCCGAGCTAATTAAACGCATTTTCCATGGCACTGCTCAGTACCCAGTGCAGAAAAAAAGCCACATTTCTGTCACCAGCAAACCCACAGCAGCTGCCTGGGCCGTGGGCTTGTTCCTGTTCCCTGAGGGCAGAAACAGGAGCATCATTCCTGCCTCCCATCCTGGAACTGCCATGGGGAGGGGTTTAACTCTTCCCTTCCCACCAAAGTACTGAAAAATGGTTAATCCTGAGCATTGGTTGGCCCATGAGGGTGGGTGTTTGGTTATGGAGAAGAAGGTCCTTCATTTCAGCTCTCCTTGGAAAGAGAATGGGTGGGAAGAAGTGTGCCCTGGCGACCACAGCTTTAGTGGTGGCTCCTAAAGAGTGAGGTTGGGTGGCTCACTGGGATAAAAAATACATTTAAACCTCCAGTGCAGGAAGAGGAAAATATGAAGGGACAAGCATGAAGCAAACTGTTAATTAAAAGTGTTCACACTCAACCTGCCAACTAAAAAGAACAGATATTGCACATTTTTGCTTGGTAATAGGAAAACAAAGCGTTGTCACTTCCCTGACAACTGTATTAATGGTCACTATTAAAATTCGCTGAAAAGAGCAACAATCTTGTTTGCACATGGATATCTGGGTGCAGTTTGGAACAGTGATGCTGCCACAGCAAATCCTCCCTGTGCACAGCTACGTGGCTCATTCTTGCAGAATTTCTTTTCTATTGCAGTAGCATCAGCCCAGATTTTGGCAGGCACCGAGCCACCTGCACTGAGTGTGCCCAGGTAAAAGTTGGAAGGATCAGACACATGAAAAAATTACCTCAGGCTAAGACAAGCAATTTATTCTGCAGTTGCTGGGAGCCAGGAGCACAAGCTGATCCCCCATTCCTCCCCTTTCCCAGGCTGAGCCTCAGTACCTGAGCTGTGTGCTGGAAAATTGTCTGTTGTGCCAAGGGCTCGTGCAGCTCCTGCATCCCCATCCCTCAGGAAATCCTGTGCTGGGGGGGACAGCCCTGCCCAGGGAGCTGGAGCAGGGTTAGTGCCAGCCAGGAGAACTGGGTGGAACTGGGCAATGGAATCCACACTGGGAGCAGGGCAGCTCCAGTGTCCCTCAGGACAAGAGGAACAGGCAGGAACTGATGCCCAGAAGCTCCAGGTGAGCATGAGGCAGAACTTCCCTGTGCAGTGACCACTCCCTGACCACACTGTCCAGAGAGGGGCTGGATCTCCTCCCTGGGGATATTCCAGACCCATCTGGACACAGTCCTGTGCTCCAGGGAGGTGGCACCAGATGTCCCTTCCAGCCTGACCCATTCTGTGACTCTGTGAGGAGCCTCTTGGGAGAGGGGACACCCAGCTGGAGGTTGGGCTGGGGCTCTGGGGATGCTGGAAGCACCACTGGAGCACAGGGAGCTCAGGCTGGCATCACTGGTTAGGGCACATGGGCAGGGTTAAGGAAAGGCTTTTGTCACAGACATATTTTCTGAAAAATCCTTTTGTTGGGATTTTTTCTCCTGAGAAGCAGAGAGGCCTCAGAAATGAAATGTAAACAATAATTATCTGCTGCTGTGGAATGCAACAGGTGCATCTGTGATTGGTCTCATGTGGTTGTTTTTAATTAATGGCCAATCACAGTCTGGCTGTCTCGGACTCTCTGGTCAGTCACAAGATTTTATTATCATTCATTTTTCTTTCCTTGCTGGCCTTCTGATGAAATCCTTTCTTTTGTTCTTTTAGTATAGTTTGAATATATCATTTTCTTTTAATATAAGATATATCATAAATAATAAATCAGCCTTCTGAAACATGGAGTCAGGATTCTCATCTCTTCCCTGGTCCTGGGACCCCTGTGAACAGCACCACAGGCTTTTGTGTGTGCTGGAGGTAAAACCTGCTCTGCCCTTCATCAGCTGTGCATCCCCATTTTTCCATGGACAAAACAGGGATTTATGGATAAAGCAGGGATTGGTGCTGTGCTCAGCTGAGCCAGAGCCCCTGACCAGGCTTTAGGAGGGAGAGGCACTGAAACAGGAGCAGCCTCTAAATCCCAGCAGTAAGCTCAACACTAAGCCCAGTCTAAAAGCAGGTTACCAAAGTCACTCCAGTCAAGAGCATCAGTGACCTTGTGCATCCTAGAGAAAGAGAAGTTGGGGTTTAATTTCCAGCCATGGAATGGGCTCCTGTCCCAGGAGTTGAATTTACAAGTGCAATCCTGTGTATTTAGGAAAAATATTGCGGAATAATGCTTGGTAACAAGCCTTTTATGGTGAGGTTTTTAAAGTCTCCAGTGTCATCAGGAAATAAGCTATTTACAGGTCTGAATTGTGGAAAATACAGAAAAATCAAGCTGAAAATGATGACAGTTGAAGGAGCTTGCAAAAATCTGAACGTGGGAGCTGGGTATTAAAAGGAAATACAGAAACAAAGGCCCGTAGGACATGTAATAATGGTATAAAGCCTCAAAACACATCTTCAGGGATTTATAATATTAAAGTTTTGAGTTTTTTTTCCCTTGCAAATAATGCCTACTTTTTCTTCTCATCTGTACACACATTCCATCAAAATAAGGTCTGTGTTTAATTTTGGGGAAAGCTCTGGTGAGAAGGTGATTTGCTGTATCTCGAGACAACCTTAGCATGCTTTATCTGTGTTCTTTTGAAAAATACTACTCTTATCTCCACCAAAGAACTGCAAAGAGCATCCTATTCATAACGCCTGTGCTGCAGAAGCAGCATATTACAGCTTGGAAATTTCTAATTTATTGGAGCTTATTCTTAAGACTCGCATCTGATACAGTATTTTTCATTAAAATTCTGAAGTAAATTTGCAGGAGAGGGAAAAATGGTTTTCATTCACAGGCTGCTCTGGAGTGCAAGGGGCTGGATCCCCTGCAGGGAGCAGCCACTGGGTATTGATGGCCCATCCAATCCACCGGAGAATTGCAACCCAGCTTCTGGCAACTGATGGAAAATGTCTCCCAGATTACCATTAACCAGTCACATTAGAAACATCAGCAATAACAGGGGCTTGCCAAACAGTGGGCTGTCAGATTATAGAGGCTGTTTGCTTTAGCAAAGGAAAAAAAACCCATAAACCACTTCATGGCCTTGAAACCTGAAAGGTGAGATGTGTTTGTGTTTGAGGAAGATTCTTATGCTAGGAACACAAACGATTCTCAGCTTTCTTACTCTTCATGAATGACTTTGGGACAAGATGGGCTGTTCTGTTGTCCAGGACTTGCTTTCATGTCCTGCTGAGAGGGCTCAATGTGAATGCAAAGCTTTGATGCCATTTGATGCAGAGGAACCCCACCTGTGACCACTGTCGTGGTTCCACACCCTCAGCAGAGCATAACTAATTTGGGAAGACCTCTTCCAACTCTTTTTGCATGTTGTGCATCTGCAGGCTGATGAATCCCACCTGTGGCCACTGTTCTGGCTCCACATCCTCACCAGAGGAAGTTCCTTGGTTAGATCAGCATTTCTGAGAGCCAGCCCATTCCACTGCCAGGTTAGGATCCAGGTCCCTGAGCCCTTCCTTGCAGCTCCTCTCTTCTGCCTGCCCTGCAGGTGATGGAGCAAACCCCTGGGCTGTGCTTTGCTTTGCCCCTCACCTGCCCTAACCCTTCCCCAGCCCTCTCTCCATTTTAAATCCAAGGGAGAATTGAAACCTGATTGGTTTTAGTACAGTATCTGGAATTTCCAGAGCATAGCTGATTTGGGAAGACCTCTTCCAACTCTTTTTGCATGTTGTGTATCTGCTGGCTGATGAATGAGAGGGGACCAAAGGTGGAGAAATTCTGCTTTGGCTTCTTAGCATGTTTAAAGAGTAGAAATGGATAGAGTCATGGCATATTTGGGATCTCAGAACCACATGGAAGGATCTGAGCACCTTTTTAACCCATGGAGTCACCTCCCCACCAAGGATTTCATAGAGAGCAGCTCAGAAAATCTCTGCTTCTTACTATCTATCAAAATCAGCACAATTCAAACAAAAACCAAAAAAAAAAAAAGAAAAAAGAGAGAAAGAAAAAATAAAGAGGACAAAGGGCATGCAAAGATTGGGTTGGATTTTGGAGCAGAATTCCCTTTTTGTGTTTTGACCACTCTGAGAGCCAAGCAGCTTGGCCAGTGGAAGCAAAGTGTTAATAAAGGAGCGCACAAGGAATATTTTTAACCAGGAGAAAGAGGGCTGCCAGAACTCCAGAGGATTTTCCTGAAGGAACAGAAAATCCTTTTCCTCCCTTTTTGCTGACTGGCTCCTGGCAGTGTGATTATTTTGCTTCCTACACAGTTCTAGATCAAACTCCAGTTTTGTGAGTCACTCAGGATCCCCCACAGTTGGGAAAGACCCCGGTGTGTACGTGGTTGTTACTACCACAGAGGATGCCAAAAAAACCCTGTGCTGCAAACAGTGCCTGATAAATCCCAACCAGAATGAGTCAGGAGCTCTGGAGGTATTTATAAATCAACACAATGGTGCTGGCTGTAGGGAATGCATAAGGCTTGTTATTAAAAATTATATGTGCATGGAGCTTCAATTGCTTATCTTCAATTCTTCAATCAAGGAAAAAAGTTCTTTTTCTGGTCCTTGTTACACTCTGTTTTGATAATTCTGTTTCCTGTGGCTGTAATGTGTGTTAGCATTTCAATTATTAGTGATTAAGTATTAAACTGTATTTTACTATTAGCCCAGATCTATATCTACACAGTTTGTACATGTAGTGTGCTGACACAGACTTCAGCCCTTAGAATAAAACAGACTTTTATTGATTTTTTTTCTGAGTTTTATGCTTACAAAATCCAATTCTCTGTTTCTGAGCTATATATATTTAAATGCTAATAGACCCGTATATTGAGCTGGCTGATATGGGAAGATCTGATAGGAAAGATTGTGAGCATGGCACTAACAAAATAAATGGATTTAGCATGGGAGGTGCTGAGATGTAATAGAAAGGCTGTTAGCACCAAGACAAAGATCTGGAACTCAACCAAGCTGGGAAGGGACAGAAGTAATTCCATTAAGTGGCCACAGATTTGGGTTTGGAGCTGCTCTGAACCAAGGCTTTACTCTGGCCTGAGAAAAAGGCTCTTTTCTCTCTCTCCAGCTCCTCTGCTGTATCCCCTGACCCTCCCCTTTTCCACGAGTCTTTCTGCACTTCTGCTACATGAAATATGTGTTCCCCAGCACTGTTTCATTCCAAAATCACTGCCATGTGATGAGGGCAGGGAGGCTCAGCCAGCTGGGAGTGTGGGACCCCCACAGCCTGGGTTTAACCATTTCTCCTGATCTCAAGTGTCACCTGAATGCTGATGCTTTGCTCCACGCAGAAAACAGGCTTGCTTTGAGATGTTCATGAGATTCAGAAAGAGAGAAAATACATCTTATTCAATGTACTGAGTGTTTAGGACCAGGCCATAAACTGTCCCTTGAGCTTTAGTCCTCAGGCTGGTCACGGCCACATCCCAGGTTTTCCATGGATTGTTTCATCAGGGCTTGCAAAACGCTAAGGTACTAAAATTTCTGCCTATTGCAGAAAGGAAGATATTTCCTCTCAGAATTTGAAGTTATTGGTGCTTTATAGATAAAATCTTCACCTAATTACAGTGATTCATTTGGGCATGATAAATTTTTCATTTGTATAAACCAGATTTGTTGCACTTAAAGGGGGCAGAAAGAGAAAGGAAAACAGATTTGTCAATGAACTTAGAAAAAAGCACTGACCTGGTTTTACTTGGTGCCTTTTACTACAATGAACCCATTTTAAAAACCTGTTTTCAAGTAGCAATTAAAAAACTTCATTTTTGCAATGGCTTGTTCACCTATGGCTAAGATAAGTTATTTTTCAATGCATTTACAAGCCATTGGTGGCTCTCTGGAACTATCAATATTTACTCTATTTCTGTTAGAATGATGGATCATTTGTGATTTAAAAATTTAACAAGGCCAATCAGTAGCTCATCTGCATCCCAGTAATCGTATGCAGCACATTAGCAAGGTATGAATTTATTAGATAGTTTTGGACTTGCTTAATCATATAAATGATATGATGCATGAAATAACAGAAAATGAAGGATGCATTATATAAATGATAAACATTTTCAAATTACGAAAAGACAATCCAAGCTTTGATTGATATTTTATTAAAACAAGGTAAAATGTTATTCTACCAAACTTCGGACAAGCTCAGGGATTTTCTCTGAATAACTCTGAGGTGTTTTGGGGAAGTTCCTTAGGATGTGGTGTGTCAGACCCCAGGGTGGAGAAGGAAGCCAGGGAATGTCTCCCAGGAACTTAAGCAGCTTCTCCAGGCAGCAGTGTTCTCTTTAGAGCAGGATGAAATAAGGAAACTCAGGTGAAACTCTCCTGGCAGGGCTGGAGCTCTGCTCATTGCCACAGGTGGAGCTTCTTTCACTTGGAAAAGTGCTTGTTGAGCATGGAGGAACCTGGTTTGGGTCTCAGCCCCACCCTGTAAGTGTGTGGTGCTGAAATGTGTGTGTTTGTGGCAGGTGATCCCCAATCCATCCCAACCCAGGAGCCAGACCCATCCCAGGCTCAGCTGTGCTGCTCTAACATCCCACACCTGCCTGTCACAAAGCAACCCCTCTGGGGGGAAACAGGGGCTCCCAGCTGACCCCAGGGTGGGATGTGCCCCAGGAGTCCCTTGGGATCCCCTCTGGAGTCCCCAGGGAGCTGGGCTGCTCTGGGACAGCGCTGGGAACGGGCTCTGGGTGCCTCTGGGGTGGGAAGAGACCCCAACACCTGCCTGGGGGTGCTCTGGAGGGTGAGGAGACCCCAACACCTGCCTGGGGGTGCCTCTGGGGTGGGAAGAGACCCCCACCCCACCACCTGCCTTTGACCACACCTTGAGTGCTGTGTCCAGCCCTGGCCCCTCAGTTTGGGAAGGGTGTTGAGATGTTTGAGCTCATCCAGAGGAAGCACAAAGCTGGTGAGGGGCTGGGAACACAAACCCTGTGAGGAATGTTTGAAGGAGCTGGGGCTGTTTAGCCTGGAGAAGAGGAGGCTCAGAGGTGACCTTGTTGCTCTCTACACCTTCCTGCAGGGAGGCTGCAGACAGGTGGGGTTGGTCTCTGACAGAACCAGAGGACACAGTCTGCAGCTATGGCAGGGAAGGTATAGGTTGGATATCAGGAAGAAATTTTTCACTGAAAGAATAACGAAGCACTGGAATGCTCTTCCCAGGGAGGTGGTGGAATCACCATCTCTGGATGTGTTTAAAAAAGACTGGCCATGGCACTTGGTGCTGTAGTCTGGGTGAGGTGTGAGGGCACAGGTTGGACTCGATGATCTCAGAGGTGTCTTCCAACCTCCTGATTCTGTCTGATTGTGTGTGATTGTGTGTGATTCTGAGTGATTGTGTGTGATTGTGTGTGCCTGGGCTCTGCTCCCTCCCAGGAGCAGGCTGGGGGCTGCACTTCCCCAGAGCTGAGCCACCAGCCAGGCAAACCCTGCCAGGTTCCTCCAGGGGGGCCTGGCTTCCAAAAGCCCTTGGTTCTCCTGCTCTAATCCAAGCTGACAGATGCCCAAATTGCTGGAATCACCAGAGTTTGTTAAATTAAATACCTGGAAATGAGATGCTGACTGACAACCTCTGAAATTTCTAACTAAAACCCCCCAAGTTAGGTTTGCCTCTGTGCTCAGCTGCTTTGGTTTGGGAATTGTTCAGGGAAATACTGTCCTGTGTGACCACTGAGGAGTAAAGGGCAGCACCTCAGGAGAGAAAATTATGTAGTAAGGCTGCTGTACCCAATAAAATAAGGGAAAAGCTGTTTCTCCTGGCACTTTTATAACTTCAGTGCATTCTCACTACAGCAGCCTGTTCAATATTTCAGGCCTGTTACTTAAACTTGCTTTGCCTTGTTGTTCTGTTAGTTAAAAAGGGAAGAAAAAGGCAATACTCCATTGCAAGCATTCAATCTTTAGAAACTGTGCTCCAGGTAAAAACCAGCTCCTGCTCCTTTAATAATTCAGCCAGATGGAAAGCCAAGGAAACACTGCCTTGTAACACCAAATTAAGGTCTTATGACACAGAAGGTGAAGTTATAAAAATATTTTACAGAAGAAGTTAAGAGCAGAGACTAATTCCTGTCTCACTGATACCAGACTTGTCCTGCCTTTACCAGGGGGAGAATTAGGCCAATCCAAAATAGGCCAATCCAGTATTTTTCTTCAGTGCCCTAAGTAGAAAAGGGGAAGATGACATCTAAAGAGCAAAACAAAATTTGAATAAAGTTGCAGGGTTTGAAGCAGCAAAGGATAAGAGAGTGGGGTTCAGAAGAACTTTCAGCTCTCAGCCCTCCATGTGTTCAGCTCTGACCTCACAGAGTCCATTAGTGAAGAACTTAATTACTCAGCTGCAGGAGAAGAATGAGACTGATAAAGTCTGAGGAACTCAAGCACATCTGCAGGGACTGTTTCTTATCAGAGTGGCCCTGTGAGGTCCCTGTGCAGAACTTAGGCCCTCCAAATCTTAGAGAAACATCATTATTTAATAATTAATTACAAACCAACAAAAGCAGTTCCTAAGCCAGCTCTTGGATTTTCTTTGCTCTTGTCCATCTTTCCTCCCACGTTAATTGCAGAGACAAAACAGAGTATGGGAATATTTGCAGTGGATTTCCTTGGATTTCTGCTCTGGCATGGGGCTCTGGCTGCTTCCCACCTCTCCCCTCTCCCAGGAGCCCTGCCAACCCTCCTAACAGAGTCAGCACAAAAACCACCCCAGCTCCAAAGTCCCTTTTGTGTAGAACTCGCTCGCTTTTGTGTAGAACTCACAAGTGATTTTTTGGGAAAGATGTGTTCAAGGCCTGACTCTGTTAATGACTTAACTGCTCTGGAGCACAACCTGGGATTCTGGGTTCCTGGGAGCACCATGGGTCTCCAGGCTGGAAGGGGCTGCAGGGATCAGCTGTAGTGGGGCTGAAACTCAGGCTCTGTGTCCCTGAGCCTTACACAAACACAGAGGAGGAGGGCTGCATTTATGTGCTTCCAAAAACTTTACACAGATTTTCTTCAGTTCTGTGTCTACAAAATGTCTGCCAGGAAAAAATCTGGAGCTTGGCAGGATGAAGCCTCACACGTGTATTGTTCGTGTAGCTATGGTAACCTACAAATGCCACCAGTGTTTCCATTTCATACACAAATGAGGGGACAGCTGTGGGGACCACATGTCTGCCAATGGAATAATATATGTGAACTAGGATGGCTTGGTCAGAAAATTACAACTCATCTATATTAATCAGGGCTTCAAAGAACAGGCACCTCCGTGGCGACAAAGTGCACAGGAAGACAGAGGGATTTTTATTTTGGAAAATTTGGGCTGCTCTGTAAATATTTGCAGCATCTTGCTACTTTTTGCTGGTTGGAAAAGAAACTAAGATAAATATTGTTCAACCAGAGCTGTTCTATAAACATCACTTAACTATTCTCCTTAGGTTTTGTTTGTTTGGGTTTTTTTTTTTTCCTGATGCTTGAGCCTGCCACAAAGCCAGACCTGGGACCAGGCAAGTCACTCACCTGGGGCAGGAGCAGCTCAGAAAGAGACAGAAATGATGTGGCTCAGAGCTTCGTGAACAAAGTCCCCATTTTTACTCATTGTTATGATTAACAGAAATAAGAGCTTCAAAAGATTCATAAGAGAAACTAAAAAAGGATTTAAAAATATTGTTTAAATGTGGTTGAGTCCCTATCACCCCTAACAACAACACGAAGAAATCTGCAGACCCAATAATGCAAACAAATCCCCTTTCCAGTGGATATTAAGCTGTGCAGGCTGCAGTAGCAGCAACACTTGACCGCTGCTATGATTCATCCAAGGTGTTTGAAGTGTCCCCACAAAAAGAGCCGCGGAGCAGGGATGTGCCGCCCTCCTTGGCAGCAGCCGGCTGCAGCAGGAATCCAGCACGCCGATTAGGAAAAGTTTTCCCTGCCTTCTGCAGTGCCACGCTACTGTATCGGTGTGAAACAAAGGCTGCAGCATCCCCTCCTCCGCCCGCGGCAGCGAGCCGGGCTCGGGCACCGGGGGGATTAGGAATGAGTGATGGTGATGGCGATGAGAGCTTAACCACTGCTCCTTGAAATTATCCCATTTGCTCCACGAGCTGGAACCAAATACACCCCGAGAATCATGGAATCACAGACTGGTTTGGGTTGGGAGGGACCTTCAAGATCATCCAGCGCCACCCCTGCCATGGCAGGGACACCTCCCACTGTCCCTGGGGTTCCAAGCCCCAATGTCCAGCCTGGCCTTGGGCACTGCCAGGGATCCAGGGGCAGCCCCAGCTGCTCTGGGCACCTGTGCCAGGGATGTCCCCTGTGAGGTCAGGCTGAACAAAAGTTTCTTTTTTCAGCCTGGATTTGGACAGGCTAAGCATTATTTATGGCAGTAAAAAAAGGTCCTGCACAGTTCACGTGGAAAGTTGTTATCCTTCTATAATTATCCAACTTAATGCAAAATCCCATTTCCTTCAATGATCAGTCGTGTTACCGTGTCTGTTCTAGGCAAATGGAAAAGGCTTTACGGTCATCGCAGTACCTGGTCTAATAACATCCAAAATGCCTACTGGGAGAGATAATTTTATATGGGCTACATAAAAGGTTGTGCAGGTAACTTTTAACTGCCGAGGTAGAAGTTAAACTGGAGCTCTTGTCCCGGAGCAGTGGCACAAGAGAGGCTGCAGAGCAGGGGGACAGGGACACCAGGGGCTGTGCCCTGGCCTGGGGGGGAGAGCAGAACCACCCTGGCTCTCCTCACTTTCCATCTGGGAAGCTTCCTGCACTGCTTTGTCCCTCTCAGTGTGTCTGTCTTTAATTTAAACTCCGACTTGCAAGACTTTGGGACTCAGTTTGGTTGGATCCTTTGGACAACAGCGGGACTGATGCTGGGTGTGCCTCTGGTCATTCAAAGCTCTGCGATCTCCCTGTGGGTACATCTGAGCTGTTGGCCACAACAGGTTTATGATCTCCAGAAATAATGGGTTCCTTTTATAGGGACCCTTCAAGTCCGTAAGGAAAAGACTGAAAGGTTTCCAAACTAGTTTTCGTGGAAGGGACTCGTTACTTGGGAGCTCTCGCACAGCTCCAGGACAAGAACAGAAGCGCCCTGCATGTGATCTCTCACCTTTGGACAACATCATCGCCTACTTTGAGCTTAATTCTGCTACTTTCCCTTCCACCGCCTGAAATGGTGGGAGATGCGCCCCGAGCCAGCACTGGGGGAGAGAATAACTTGGGGGAGAGCGAAAATCGCAGGCGAACATCTGTTGTGCGGCCCCGGCGGGGCTGAGCCGGCGGCACAATGCGCCTCGCTGCTGTCCCTCCTCCGGCAGGGACCGGGGGCCGGCCCCGCGCTCAAAGGGCCCTTTGACAGCGGCGACAAAGGGGCGGCAGCGGGGCCGGTCCCTTTGTCCGCCAGAGCCGCGGCCAGGGACCCGCGGTGCGGGGGGGGGGGC
>NW_005054420.1:892911-901853 GCF_000277835.1 Geospiza fortis | reverse complement strand
TCGCGACCCCGCCCCCGGCCTCGGTGCGAACCCGGGGCTGCCGCGGGCACCGCTCGGGTCCCGGGGAGCGTCCCTGGCTTTGCATCCCGGGCAGCATCCCTGCCTGCCTTCCTGCCTTCCTTCGGATCCCGGGGAGCATCCCTGCCTTCCTTCCCTCCTTCGGATCCCGGGGAGCATCCCTGCCTTCCTTCCCTCCTTCGGATCCCGGGGAGCATCCCTGCCTTCCTGCCTTCCTTCGGATCCCGGGGAGCATCCCTGCCTGCCTTCCCTCCTTCGGATCCCGGGGAGCATCCCTCCCTCCCTTCCTGCCTTCCTTCGGATCCCGGGGAGCATGCCTGCCTTCCTTCCTTCCTTTGGATCCTGGGGAGCATCCCTCCCTTCCTTCGTATCCAGGGCTAACATCTCTCCCTTCCTTCCTTTGGATCCCGGGAAATATCCCTTCCTTCCTTCCTTCCTTTGGATCCAGGAGAACATCCCTCCCTTCCTTTGGATCCAGGGGAGCATCCCTTCCTTCTTTCCTTCGGATCCAGTGTGAGCATCCCTCCCTTCCTTTGGATCCAGGGCTAACATCCCTCCCATTGTTCAGATCCAGGGTTAGCATCCCTTCTTTCCATCCTTTGGATCCAGGGGAACATGCCTTCCTTTCTTTGGCTCCAGGGTGGGCATCCCTTCCTGCCATCCTTTGGCTCGAGGGTTAACAGCACCTTCCATTGTTCACCTTCAGGACTAACAACCCTTCCATCCTTAGGCTCTAGCGTTCACAGAGTTAACACCCTTCCATCCCCGGGCTCGGTCGTTAGCAGCCCCCCCAGTGGCACACGAGTCCCTGTCCCTGGCACGCTCTGCAGGTCACTGGGGCTGGCATCAGCAGTGTCACCCTCAGGATACCCAGCCTGAGTCTAAGACAGAGCATGAACCTGCTGAGCAGCTTCCCACCTGCCCTTTGAATCCTGGCTCTAAATGTTTTCAAACTTTATTCAAAGTGGCACGAAGATGTAGTGAGAAAGTTCTGCAGCCTGTCAGGACTCAAACGTTTGGGTTCTGTGCTCTGTAGAGAGGCAAACCCCGAGCCAAGGGGATGGGGATCACACCCCCAGAGGCTGCTGGCACTGCCCAGGCTGCCCAGGGAATGGGCACGGCCCCAAGGCTGCCAGAGCTCCAGGAGCCTTTGGAAAACCCTCCCAGGGATGCCCAGGTGGGATCCCTCACTCCTTGTGAGTCCTTTCCTGCTCAGGATATTCCATGGTTCTGTGAACCGTAAGAGTCATTTGAGCCTGACATTAGAGGATTTAAAGCTGTCTGTGTCAGCCCTCTGAGATGGTCTGTTTCCTGTTCTCTCCCATTTTCTGTCTTGTCTCCATTTCCACTTACCTTAGTGTGCAATTATTGACTGATGCATTTCCCCACCTTTCCTTCTCCTGACCTTGGGCTTCACCCACTTCCCTGGCCGAGTTCCCAGGGTGCCCTGGCTGAATCCTCACGTTGGATCTCAGGTACAGCTTTAGTCTGTGCTTGTGGCTGAAGCTGTGGCACTGATACAAAAATCAGCTTTTCTTCAGACCTTAAAATCTTCATTTCCTGATTTTTTGTTATTCACTTAACCAACAGAAAGGAAACCTGTGGCAGGACGGTGCTGTGCTGCCTCATCCCTGTGCCCTTTATTAAGGTCATGGAAATTCTGGGATGCTTTTATCGACAGACCCCCAAAAGCACACGGGATAATCTTCACCCTCCAGCTCTGCACAAAGCAACCCCGTGGGCAGAGTTTGCTGAGCACAACCTGGGTGCAAAAACCCTGCTGCCCATGCCAGGCAGAGCTCAGCACCTCCTCCAGGCATGTCCTGAAGTGGTACCCTCTCAGGAAATTATTTTGAAAATCGGTTTAACACTTTTTAATACGAGTTAACAATAAGTTAAATACATAGCAAATACGGTTTGCAGTTAATGCTTCAGATTTCCTCCTGAGGCAATGATTTTTTTTTGCTGAAAGCCCAGAAGGTCACTTGGGTAACAGTGAGAGTGACGTTTTCCATACATAAGGAAATTGAATTTTCGGAAGGAACTCATCAATGTTGTCCAAAAAGACACTTTTCCTTTCTCAGGGGCTGTTCTCATCCATCCGGATGCTCCTTCCCCATCTATCACTTCTTCCTGATGAGGAAATAATGCAACAGCAGATGCCTCTTGGAAAACCCAGTGTTTTGAACAGCTTCAGGGCTTTGTTTCAGGGCAGGGAATTTATTTTCACTTCCTTAGCAGAGTAGCATCATCCTTGAAAGGCATAAACCTGATGGACCTAAAACCTCCCTGCAAACAAAAAAAGGAGGAGAAATACAGCGAGCATTAAAATTTTACAGCCTTAAGCTGGTGTCTTCATTTCCTGGCAGTTTTCACAACATCAAAACACCAGGAATGAGAATAATGTTGAGATGGGAGTTAAAACAGCTTTCATTCCTGCGGCCTGCAAATGAGCGTTTTGGTGCAGGAAGGAGCCAAGTGAGGTGATGGCTCAGCCAGGGTTCCTCCCCAGGCTGTGAGGTCCCAGCAGCTCAGGAGGAGGCGAGTTAGGGGGGTTTGCACTGAGGCAGAAGGCAGTGGATTTGCCTTTCTGTGTCATCTTTCATGAACTGTTTGAGGAACAACCTCTGCCAATACCTTCCCATCAGCAGAACTGAGTATTCTTCTAAAACATCCCTGCTCGAGCAGCCTTAGAAGAGAAGGTCCCAGGAAAACAGGAGATTTCCCACTGTGTGGGCTTTCTGTTTGCCTCTTTGTTCTCATCATCTCTCCTCCTGTGCCCTCTGGCTTCATCCCCTTATTCCCCCACTGTCTTTACATTCAGCTGCTTTCCTGGTTCATCTCTGTCCCAAATGCTGTGAAGGGAGTGTGACATTTGCTGCTGTTCCTGCCCTGGACATGGCTTGGATCTGTACAGTGCCTGGCATTTTGGGGAGCAGGAATTTAAACCTTTCAGAGGGTCTAAATAACTTAAATAATAAAACAATGGAGCCCTGGGTGCCCTGTCACGCAGGTCCCTGCCTTTTCTCCCTGGAGCAGACATCCTGCCATTAAGCTGCTTAACATCCTGAGTGTGTGCATAATCCATTTCCCTGAGCTGTGCCTGGGGATGCTCGTGTGCCATCCACCCAGAAACACAAACTGGGGAGTGGTGGCGAGTGGGAATGACAGGTAGAAGGGCCACCACTGGAAATTAAAGAGACTTGCTACTGGAGAGGTACAAATCTTGCTCTGCCAGACAGCAGCAGGTCCTGACAGGAGAGAGGAGGGCAGGGAGATTGGAGTAAGTCTGTGGGCTCAGTTTGGAGCAGTCAGAATTTTTGGAGGAGAAGGATGATGCTTGCTGACGTGTGAGTTAAACAGAGAAGGAGGAATTGCAGTTGGTGTGTTGTGCCAGCAGGTTCTTAGTGTGGCCCAGACTTTTTGGCAGCCAGGTGAGCCCGCTGAGGTTCCTCCTCACTCAGGTTTTGGATGTGGACACTGATTGTCAGAACTGCCTGAATGTGCTGGATTTACTCAGAAAGGTACCAGCACAGCACAAATTACCCACAGTAACTGAGCGAGCCAATGACCAATTACCTCAGGAAGTGGCTATTTGCATAATGCACTCCCAATTACACGGGGTGCAATAATTGCATGCACGACTGCTGGGAGCATTGCAGGTGCAGCACTGGGGCTGTGCCCACGTGTGCATGGGCTGCACAAGGGTCTGGGTGGGAGCAGCACTCACAGGGCTGCTCCAGAGGCAGCGATTCAGGCTTGGTTGTGTCCTGGAAGGTCCCCTCCCCACGGATGGCTCCCTGGAATTCCCTGTGTGTCCCATGAGAGGTGAACCAGCGTGCCGTGGGTCTCCCTTCCTGTTAGGGACAGTGTGGCGGCAGATGGGAACATCTGGGTGGTTTTATGTGGGGAATTGTACAATAAGGAGCTAAAGTGACACCCAGCAGTGTTTCTAAAGCAGGTCAGTCACTTCACACTCTATTCCATCCCACTTCTCTCATGTATTATTAATTGGGAAGCTTTTTCTTGTGGTTGATGTATCTTTCCCCAAATGATCTGTCGTGTGAATGTTTCATTAGGAGGGACTCTAATCTCATTTCATCACTTTGCAAGGAACCCCCCAAAGCTTCTTAGAAAGCCAAAGCTCCTTAAAGACAATTGAGGAGTTTCACTGTGAGCACAAAATTTGTGTTTATTGCAAGATAAATGTGGTGACACACGGAGCATGAAACTCCTGTCCAGCCCAGTCCTGTCATGTGCTGATGCATGAACAGCCATGGGAACATTTCTCTGCGTCTCCTGATGGCACAAGTGATGCTGCCCTGGCTCCAGTCGAGCCCCTGCTGTTCCCAGCCACCTGGAGCAGAGGGGCTGCACAGACAGGGCAGCTCTCCCAGGTGTGGGCTTAGCTCAGGATTTGCAGTTCCTCATGAGCAGGATGTGAAGGAGCCTCTCTGGGCAGCAGAGTTCTTTCTCCCCACCCCTTCAGCTGCTGCTTCCCATATGCCCAGCTCAAAAACCAGCTCTGGCCCCCTTTTCTCACCCTTGGCTCTCCACTGTATTTTGACCATGTCAAAGAATTCAATATTTAGGTATTTTTCTTTTTCAGTATATTTAAGTGTTTTCTTTTCAAGTATATTTAAGTTTATTTATTTTTATGTATTTTTTTTCCTGAGTCTGGTTTGTTGAAACCTTCTTAGTGTGAAATTAACTTGGGAATTCCTGGACCTGATGAGGAATTGAGCTGACATCTGTAGCTCTACAGATCTGCTGTGCAGAGAGAAATCCCTAATTGGGTGTTCCTTGGGCAAACCAAGATCTTTTTAGCTCAGTACTTCTGTGCATTAACATTGGATTTCACATCCCAGTGATTGTGGTTTGAGGATTGTTTCCTGATTTGGTGTGAAATAAATGAAATTCCTCTGCAGCATGTAAACTTACATATTTAATATCTTGACTGTGCGTTTGCTGCATAGTGACATGTTCGAAAAACCAAACACAGCAAGCCCATCCTTTACTGCCTCCTGCCTGCCTCTGAGGCTGGCCTCAGCAAAGAGCAGCCTGAAGGTCAAAGGTTTGTGCTCAGGAAAAAGCAGCACGAAGGTGAAGCAGGTAAAGCAGCTGCTTTGTCCTTCCCCACGTGGGGAAGGATCAGAGGCTGCTGAAAATCCATTTCACTCAAGGAACCAGCGATGTGCAACAAAAATCTCGTGCTCACTGTCAATGGGTACAGTGGGGATTTGGAGACTTGTGTGTGTTAATGAATATATTGTGTGTGTGCTGGGGGCTGGGCAGGACTCTTGTGGGGCAGGTACAGTGGTACATCTGTGCTAACAGAAACCACTCCAATTGTAAGCTCGTCCCCTGTGTGCACGGGGGGTGACAGTTCCTGGAGCTCACAGGAGCATCCCTGGGCTGGGATGGATACAGAGGGAGCTGTCAGAGGAGGAACCTGGAGTTTCCTCACTCTGGAGGTGTTGGGTCATCATTGGGTCTGTCACACACATGGGCACAGCCTGTGTGACCGTGTTCACAGGGATCTCAGGTTGAGGGAAGAGATGAGGATCTGACTCCATGTTTCAGAAGGCTGATTTATTATTTTATTATGTATATTACATTAAAACTATACTAAAAGAATAGAAGAAAGGATTTCACCAGGAGGCTAGCTAAGAATAGAATAGGAAGGAATGATAACAAAAGCTTGTGGCTTGGACAGAGAGTCCGAGCCAGCTGGGCTGTGATTGGCCGTTAATTAGAAACAACCACATGAGACCAATCCCAGATGCACCTGTTGCATTCCACAGCAGCAGATAATCAATGTTTATATTCTGTTCCTGAAGCCTCTCAGCTTCTCAGGAGGAAAAATCCTAAGGAAAGGATTTTCCATAAAAGATGTCTGTGACACCTCAGCTGAGCAGTGAAACTGCTCCTCTCTGTGCAATGAGGGCTCACAGCATTTGAATTTCCCTCCCCTGCCTGCCATGGATGAAGTCTCAGTCCCCAGAGCCCCATGGTCTTTCTCCCTAGGGGGAAGCACAGCCACTGCTCTGAGCGCTGTATTTCACATGAGCTGTAGCTCTATTAATACAAAGATAAACAGAATTGAAATTCAGTTTGACCTTGTGTGGCAGCTGTGACAAAGCCTGGCGTGTTTGAAGTCTGGATACAATTATTTGGAATTGCTAAACACCACACTTCAATCATGACCTTTAGCTGGCACCGAGGCCAGAGGAGGGCCCTGATTTTAACTTCTGAACTGCAAATCACCCCCTTGGAAAGAGACTTCAGAAGCCATTATAATCACAGGGAATGTTTGAAAGGGTGTGGAAGCTATAAGCAAAATATTTATTTCACACACTTGTCTGCATTTAAGCCATAAATCTGTCTACTATGAGAGTGTTTTAGTGGTGTAGAGAAGACAAGTAAGCTGAGATCATAGCAGACATGTCCTATAAGGCTTTACTGAAAATCATTGCTTTGTAATCCCTTTATCCCTGTTATTTCCTACCACTGTGAAAATCCAGCAGCAGGGAAAGCTGGCACAGTGTAGGACAGATGCATAATGTGTAATGCTAAGCAGGCAAAAATCCCTCTGTTTGTCTAATGCTCCAAACACATTAGAAATGTCAATGTTACTGCTGGGTGTCCTACATAAACACAAATAAATTATCAATACTCAGCTGAGTCTTGCAAACCTTGTTGGATGGGGTGGTTTGATACCAATGAATAATCTTCTAATTAGTCAGAGGAGAAAATCTTCTAATTAGTCAGAGGAAAATGGTAGGAGGGTGGAATGAGATGATCCGAAAGGTCCAACCCAAACCATTCTCCATAATTAAAATCACCCAGAAAAGTTGACCTGAGTTGTTTCTGTGAAGAGCAGGTACCACATGAGTGCTATAAAAGTGAATTGTGTACTTCAGCTGTACAACACCTGATCTCACATCTTTGCTGTGTTATTTTCCTGGCCTTGTTTTTCCCCTGCATAAACCCTGAGCACCTGCTTGGGGAGGAGGCTGGAGCCAGAATGTCCCGAGGGCACCTGGAAATGTTCAGGTGCACGATTGCTTCCCTGAGCTCCACATTACAGCCTCCTCCTGGGCCCAGCACAAATTCCATCAGCTGAGCTGCATCCTCCCTGCCTGGGGCAGAGGGAGCCTGGGGTTGGCTGGGCAGGGCACTGGGGGAGGCTGTTTGTACCCAGGGGTGAGGATGGAGGGATGGAAGAGCTCAGGGAGGGCTCCTGGCAGTGGTGACAGCGAGACCCTGCTGTGCTCCTTGCATGGAAGGAGCTGGCTCCTTTGTAGGAATTCTTTTCCTTGCTCCTTTGTAGGAATTGTTTTCCTTGCTCCTCTGTAGGAATTTTCCCTTCCTCACACGCCTGTTTTGAGAGGGAATGTTTGAAGATGCACTCAGCAGTGAGTGCAGAGCTGTGTGTGAGAGATTTCCATGAGCAGCAGCAGATTTCCTCCCAAAGGGAATCTCAGCGATTCCAGCTCATCCCACCTGGCTGGAACAGAGCCTCAGCCCAACACCCACTGCTCTCCATGGCCTTGGGTGCCAATAGGGGCACCCCAAGCCTTTGGGTTATCGAGTGTTGAATCAGAAAGGTCAAAAAACATTTCTCTCTTGCTGCCCAGAGCAGCTGTGGCTGCCCCTGGATGTTGTGGTGTTGTTGTGAGGGTCCCCAGGATGAGGTGAGAGATGAGAACTGACCCCAAGTACTCAGAAGGCTGATTTATTATTTTATGATATTATATTATAGGAAAATGATGTACTAAAATGATACTAAAGAAAGAGAAAGGAGACATCAGAAGGCTGGCAAGGAATGAATAATAAAAACTCATGACTGACCTGAGTCCTGACACAGCTGGCTGTGATTGGCCATTAATTAAAAACAATTCACGTGCTGGGTAAACAGTTCTCCAGATCACATTGCAGAGGAGCAAAACATGGAGAAGTGGAGGATTCCCAGGTGAAGAAATCCTGGTGAAGGGATTTTTCATAAAATATCACGGTGACACCTGGATCCCTGGCAGTGCCCAAGGCCAGGCTGGACATTGGGGCTGGGAGCACCTGGGACAGTGAAGGTGTCCCTGCCATGGCTGGGGTGGCACTGGGTGGGATTTAAGCTCCTTCCAGTCCAACCATTCTGGGATTTTATGATTCTCCTGCTCTCTCAGGGAGGAGATTGGATTGATGGGCTCTCCTGCCATGCTGAGCATAACCCAGCACCTGCTGGAACCTGAGGTTTCATTGCCCAGGCAGCAGAAGCACAGCAGGGCCTGAGCTTTGCTCATGGGGCAGCACATGGGGCAGGACAGGCTGGTCCTGGCACCCAGCACCCCCTGCCTCCATCCCCCTGCTCCCACCACATCTCACCAGCCAAGGTTATTAAACTGCCATTGACACAGCTCAGGCTGCAAATTGCAGCTAATTAACATGTGCACAGCCTCTTCCCCGTGCTATTGACCATGGAGGACGAAGCCTTTGAGCCACCTCTTCCTCTCTCACCCTGCTCATGCTCTGTGTGGTTTCCTGGCATCTCTGCCAGAGCAGCTCCCAGGCTGGAGCACAGCTCTTCCAAAAGGGCAGCTGGAGGGACACAACCCCAGCTGGAGAAATTAGAATTTATCTGATCTTTTAATCTAGAGCAACAGAACATATGGAGTGTTGTGGCAGAGTCAATTTAAGATTTTGACAACAAAAATATGGGTTCTTTCAGCCATAGTAATTTAAAACAATGGTTCATTTTTGTGCTGCTCCTGACATACAGTAGAAACTGTGAGAGACAGACAGGTTCTGGGGCTGTTCTCATCCCACTTTAAAACCATGGGCCTTAGGAAATGCCTTTGTACCCAGCCAACAAGCAGATTTCCAATTATTTTACTAAATAAATACAAGTATTCTGTAAAAGCAGCAGG
>NW_005054420.1:884606-892901 GCF_000277835.1 Geospiza fortis | reverse complement strand
AGATATTTTTCCATGAGGTGAAGTCAATGAAAGGAAATGTGCTGGCTGCAGATAATGTTCCAGGAATGACTGCAGGGCAGGGCTGTGCTGCTGGATCCCAGAGCAGAGGAGCCCTTGGAGCCCCTGGCTGTCCCCAGCTCCCTGCAGCCCCTCCAGCTCCTGCACTGCTCCAGCTTTTACTGAGGTTTTTGTGGTTTTATCCCAGGGGATAGAGACACTTCAGAGCCCATCAGTGATGGTTGTGTTGTGTTTCAGCATCGCCCCATCCCCATCCGTGGCAGAGGCTGATATTGGACCATGGAATAGTTTGGGTTGGGAGGGATTATTGTATTTACAGGGACCCCTGTGGCAGGAGGGAATGATGAATCTGACTCCATGTTCTCAGAAGGCAAATTTATCATTTTATTATACTATATTATATTAAAGAATATTAAACTATACTACACTAAAGAATACAGAAAGGATACTTATAGAAAGCCAAAAAGATAATAATGAAAACTCATGACTCCCTCCAGAGTCCAACACAGCTTGGCCCTGATTGGCCATCAAGTCAAAATAATTCACAGCAGAACCCAATGAAACAATCACCCGTGGGTAAACAACGTCCAAACACATTCCAGAGGAGGAAAACACAGGAGAAGCAAATCAGACAATTATTGTTTTCCTTTTTCCCTGAGGCTTCCCAGGAGAAAAATCCTGGGCAAAGGGATTTTTCAGAGAATGTGAATGACACAAGGGACCTTAAAAATCATCCCATTCCACTCCCTGCCATGGCAGGGACACCTTCCCCTGTCCCAGGGTGCTCCAAGCCCTGTCCAAGCTGCCCTTGGACACTGCCAGGGATGAAGCAGCTTCTCGGGGCACCTGGTCCATGGAGAACAGAGCAGAAAATGTATTTTGCCAGCTTCAGAAATTTCTGGCAGGGCTGAGAGTTGAACCCAAAGATTTGGAGTTACCAACCCAAGCCTGGCTAATCACCCAACGCTGGGAGTCATCAAAATACCTTTAAGGGTATTTTATGGGTGGGGTTGACCTGTGGCCACTGCTGTTGGTGCTCATGGGGGTGGCTGGGCAGAGCTGCCTCCCCTGGCCTGGCTGCCTGGGGCTTCCACGTGGAAGCTGCTGCTGGCCAAGGCCCCTCTGAGTGTGCTGGGCCTGGGGCTGGCTGTCCAACATCCCAGCAGGGTCACTGAGCACCCACACATCAGGGTCCTGCCAAAATCCTACCCAAACCCCTCTGCTTTTGACCTGGGAGTCCATGCCAGGAAGCCAACAGGAGGCCTGGTTGTACATGAGAAATGCCAGAGCACTGGCCGAGGTGAAACCCAACAGAATGGTAAAATATCTGTGAGTTTCCCGTGTGTTTTAAAGCATTTACTAGAACTTAACAGGGCATTGTGCCTCTTTAAAGCATTTACTAGAACTTAACAGGGCATTATCCCTCGCTGAGGAATGATAAGATGGCTGCAAGAGCAGCTCCTATACACCCTGCTCCTATAAAATTGAATTGGTTTCATACATACGAAATTTTAAAGGCCTTTTACACTTATGGATTTATTTAAAAAAAAAAGAAAAAAAAAAAGGTTTATTCTTGATGTCCTGAGCACATTATTGCAGTAACCTCACTGCTGGACCACAGCTTTGGCACAACACACTCATCCATAATGAGGGACTGCCTGTTCTAGGGAGGTTTTATTACAAAAGAAAGTGCACAAGTATATTAGGAAGAGGGGGGAAAACAGAGAAGTCAATTTTTTTGGCAAAGCCTTCTATTATAGATCTCATTTCTCTGGTTGCAGCTGCCTTTAGGCACCCATTCCAGTGAGCTGCTCTGTTCTGCTTAGCTGTAGATGCTTCCCAAATTTCCTCTTTGGTGAAACAGGCATTTGTGCAGGTTCCCCATAAAAATGACTGATTTGGGTTTTACCAGGAGCTCTGGCACTTCTCCACTACGAGAAAGAATTGCATTTATAGAGAGGTTTATCAAGATGGGAATAGTGAAACAAACATTTTCGATGTCCTGCAGAATCCTCTGTCTCCCCCCAGAGAAGCCTCCCTGGGCAGGAATTTCAGCCATTCTGCAATGAGAGCCTCCTGAAAGGAACCTGCTTCCCTGTGGGACTGCCCAGCTCTCAGCCCTGCTGCTGGGGAAGGTAAGAGAGCTCTGTTTTCATTTACTATTTATGAGATGCTCCTATTGCCAAGTGACCACAGCACTCGGCGCTTTTAAGAATCTGCAAATGAGATGAAGCTCATTATTTTTTAATGCGAAAGGGATTATTGCAATGGGAGTGCAGGGATCTGTAACCTCAGAGATGGCTCTTGCTGGGGGATAGGTTTGGAGGCTTTTGCTTTAGGAAGTCAATAAAGAACACTGAGTATTTCCCAGTCATTCTGCTCAGCATCTAAAAGCAGTATTTATTAGAAATAACACTAAAAGGGATTTTTTTTTTTAATTGCAGACTGGGACCTGTAGGAAATTGCCTTCCTTGTGTGTGTGCATTTTACTGTGCAGTGTTGAGAGAAATGCATGTTTCCAAAAGAAATTTTTTTATTAATGAGCAAAAATTCCTCATTATCCATTCCTGCCCCCACCCATCAGAGCTGACCTCAGGGTCCTGAGGGACAGCAAAGGCTGGAGGCACAAATGCAGCTTTTCCTTGGATTTGGGGTGCCCTGAGCCCCTGCCCCAGCCCTCCCTACAGGATTTAAGCATAACCTGAGCATTTTTCAGAGGTGTCTGTGTGAGCCAGAGCTCTCAGCAAGTGGCAGAGGCAGGAGGGGACACCTGATTGAGCAGAGTGGCTGAGGCAGCTGAAGCTATGACAGAAAAGAGTAAATTCAAGGGAAATACCAGAGCTCTGCTGCGTGTGGGAAGGATCAAGGGGCACTGAGCAGCTGCTGAGCACTTTGTGGAGGCCTGGGAGTCCCATCCCTGCTCCAGCAGCCGGGGATGTGCAGGGAGCAGGCACAGGTCAGTGCCCAGCACAGCCCGGCAGCATTAGCACAGCATCCATGGGGATTTGCTGACCAGCTGCCAGGGAGCTGCACTTGCAGTCTTCAGGTGCTTTTTAAGACCCCAGACTAATTTCCTTCCCCCTGTTCCTGCTCTGCTGAGCTCATGCTCCACCAATGCAGTAATTGCAGGCATTTGTTCTGAGCCACACGAGCCTGAGCTCCAGAGCGAGTTTTATTTACTGCAATTATATCTGGCAGGTAATTTCTAGTAAACCCAGGGAAATGATTAACCTCCCACTAAATTCATGAACAGAAAAATAGGGCAAATTGATCAAATAAGCTGTTTCCTACATAATAAAAAAAATATTACAAATATAACATCCTGGAACAGAAATAGCTCTGATGAAACCATAAAGACAAGCAGGAACCTGCTAGAGGCATCTGTGCAGAGTTTTTAAATTTCTAGCTTTTCTCCTAACCATGAGTTATTATTATTTTGCCCATTGCTGGTGGTGGAGCTGCTTCAGCTGTGCCCATACCTTGTGTCACAGACGAGTGACTCCTGTCGCCTAAAGAATCACAGGCAAAGGTGTGAGCAGAAGGAGATTTAATTTAAATTTGTCAGAGTGTGATTGAGCAAAGTTTGATGGCTAGTTTTACTCTTATTCATTACTGCATGGATGAATTCTGCAAAGGAATATGGAGTTAGAATTGATTTAAAGCGATTTACACAGGGGCTACAGAGCCAATAGGGTCAGGGAGACCCTCCTGTTGAGTCATAAGGTGCAGAGTGGAATTTCTTTCTCATTTGAGTTTGGACAAGAGGCAAAGACAGCCTGGGATGTGAGAGCATCCATTTGGACAGTTTACAGAATGCTGGGAGCAGAACTTTTTTGATTTCCACAGCAATATCTGTCTGTGGGTGTTTGAGAACCATCCCAGGGCAGTGGCTGAGGAGCTGCCACAGGGCTGGGGCCCTTGTACAGCAATGCCCAGAATTGGCATTTTCCAGCCCAAAGCTCTGCTGTGTGACCTTGTGTCACTTTAACATTCATTATCCATCTCCACCTGGGGCTGGGGGCAGCTCCATCCCAGCCTGGCTTGGGAAGCCTGTGGGAATTCATAAAATCAGAGGGGTTTGGGAAAGATGCAAAGGGCAGAAGCAGCAGAACTGTGATTGGAGCCAAGCAGCAGCCATGAGATCGGTCAACAGAAAAATTAGATAAAAAGTAGAAAAGCAAGGACAAATAGAACAATGGTCTGTGTATTACCCTTGTCTAGAATAGCTCTCTAAGCTACAGAAAAGTTTATCTGGTGAGATATTGGGAAGTTTGAAGCTTAATAATGGAGCTCTGTGCATTGTGTTTTAATATCACAAGCAGATATTGTATCTGAAATAAGCAAGCATTGTTTAACCAAAGGTGTGTGTGCTTATAGTGGTTGGACAGAACCACTGTCAATGTGCTTTTGCTTTGTGTGATTGGTCAACTTCTAAAGTGAGTTGTACCATTGAGTTCTGTGTCTGCTGCCTGGGATGTGAGCTGCTGGCATCTTCCCATTGTCATAACCATGGAATGAGGCTGATGTTGGAAAATCCAGCAGCCCAAGGCACGTTCCCAGCAGTCCCGTCCTGTTTGGGATTTGTGCACAGACCCTGACTGGCGATAAAGCACAGCAGCAAACGGGAGATGAGGAAGAGCTGCTCATCACTCGTGCAAAAAGAGCTTCTCAGCCTCATCCCTGGTGCTCCCCAGACTCCATTCAGAGCACAGTGTCACTCTGAGGCCTGGATTTCCCTCCTCCTTTGGCATGATGGTAACCAGGAGTGACAGGCTGCGAGCTGGAGCTGATCCATCCTGTGGCACCTCTGTCCTGCTCCTGTGCTCCACTGGCCAGGCTGGGCACAGAGGGATTCCAGCTGCTCTCTGCTTGCCTGGGGCTGGGCAAAACCAGGAGATGTGCCATCTGGGGACGGGTTTTCCTTTTCTCCAGGGCTGCTGGGTTTGCTCTGCCCGCCCAGCCTCAGGTACAAAGTGGGCACAAAGTGGGTACGTGATGGGTGGATGGCAGCAAGGGCTTTCCAGGCTGGCAGGGTGCAGGTTTGAGGGTTATTTCCTCCCCCTTGTCCTCTTCCAGGCACAGTTTCCTCTCTGATCCTGACTGGTGGTTGATGCCCTTGAGTTTCCCACACAAACAGTGGCAATTGTTCCCTGATGGAACCCCGGGCAGGCTGTGCCCATGGAGATACCCTCCAGGCTGAGGGCAGCCCTGTGTCCCATCCCACAGGACACCTGGCACTGCTCCTGGTGCCTTGGGAAGGGAAACCAGCTGGGTTGGATTGCCAGGGACACCCCTGGCACCACCCTGGGCTGGCAGCATTGCTGTCAAGAGCTGAGCTGCTCCTTCCTTGGGCACTGGAACAAATTGGTTCTGAGGTTCAGGTTGGATATCAGGAAAAAAATTCTTCACTCTAAGAGTTCGTTGAGCACTGGAATGGGCTGCACAGGGCAGGGCTGGAGTCACCTCACTGGAAAACTTTAAAAAGTGGATGCAGCACTTTGAGATGTGGTGTGAAGGTTGGGTTTGATGACCCTGAAGGTTTTTTTCATCCTTAGTGATTCTGTGGCCTTGGGTGATAGATAGCACACTGAAGGAAGCTTCCAGAACTTCTGCTTTAAATCTGCCTTTTTTTGACTTTTAGGTACATTGCCTATTTCCCAGTATTTCCACATCACACAGAGTTGCTTTATTTGTATCTCTTCCCTCTCTTCCAGGCTCCATCCTTTTGAATGCTTGACCAAATTCATGATGAAATAAATTCTGTGTATATTGCTAAAGTTTATTCTGCTGCTGAAACATGGCACAGAAGTCTTTTGTCTGTCCTGAAACTTCAGACAAATCTTTGCTTCTTTTAAAATAACCTTTGAAATGTTTTTCATCCAAACGAGTGAAATAGCAAGAATAATAGATGTTGTAGGATTTGTAGCCACTATAGTTTCCTGCTTCTCCAAATGCTTTTGGAAATGCTGATTGATTTGTAACAAAGCTTGAAATGTCACCAGGAGGAATGAATGAAAAATACACTGCTCTAATGTATGTAGGAGCTGAAATTGGCTCAAAGTTTTAACCTTTAGAGATGCTTTTTCCTTTTCTTCCCTTTTTTAACTTTTCACAGCAGTCAAGGAGTTGGAAAGATAACCAGGAACAAAATGCACATAGAGGAAATGAATAAATTATGCTCTTATTTTTGGCACATTTACAAGGGAGACATTTTAAAACTCCATTTCAGTGACAAAAGAAAGGATTGCTCTACTTAAAATAAAGCCTGTTCTCTCTGCTACAGAGGGATGCTGTGCTGCTGAGGTCTGATGGGTCCCTGGCCTGGCTCAGGTCCTGAGAGGGGGAAAAGCCCTGGCTGTGCCCACAAACACCCCAGGGGCTACAGAAGGGCTCTGCTGGGGCTGTTTGGGGCAGGAGGGGCAGGGGGGATCATTCCTGCCTTGGGCAGGGGTAGGAATGTGCTGGGAGAGCAGGAGTCCCATCCTGGCAGTGTTCCCTGGTTTGGTGGTTCAGTGGCAGGGCTGGGTTGGGTGAGCTGGGGTGGGTTTGGGCAGCAAGGGTAACAAGGCTTTGCTTGCTCTAGAATTTGCAGGTTTTGGAGCTGCAGAATGAGGCAAACATGGTTTGGAACCCATCCAGTTTCAGATCCAGCACAACGACCCTTCAGGGATGCTGAGGCTGCTCCAGGGCCACCAGCTCCCCTGTGTTTGTCACTGGTTGTGTTCAGGTCCTCACAGCGCTCAGTGCTTGTCACTCAGCTTAGAAATGTCTGGTGCTTTCTAGGGTTTGCTGCTTCTCTGTTTCCTGATGAATTCACCCTGTGGAGTATAAAACAGAATACCAAAAGCCTCAGGACCTGCCTCACTGCCATCATTCTGTGCTGGAAGATGTGCAGGAGCTGCCTCACTGCAATCAGTGCTGGAAGATGTGCAGGAGCTGCCTCACTGCAATCATTCTGTGCTGGAAGGTGTGCAGGAGCTGCCTCACTGCAATCAGTGCTGGAAGATGTGCAGGAGCTGCCTCACTGCCATCATTCTGTGCTGGAAGATGTGCAGGAGCTGCCTCACTGCCATCATTCTGTGCTGGAAGATGTGCAGGAGCTGCCTCACTGCAATCATTCTGTGCTGGAAGATGTGCAGGAGCTGCCTCACTGCAATCAGTGCTGGAAGATGTGCAGGAGCTGCCTCACTGCAATCATTCTGTGCTGGAAGATGTGCAGGAGCTGCCTCACTGCCATCATTCTGTGCTGGAAGATGTGCAGGAGCTGCCTCACTGCCATCATTCTGTGCTGGAAGATGTCAGCAGCTGGAGCTGCAGTGCTGGGAGGATGGGACTCCACTGTCCCCATCCTCCCCCTCAGTAGCTGCTGATATCTGGGCAGTTTGAAAGCCAAACAGGAGCTGAGCAGTGAGTGGGACCCGAGTGCATTTTGCTGTCATTTAGGACCAGCGAGGTGGCTCATCCTCCCTGCCCTGACAGGACCTGTGAGCTCCAGCTCAGTGCTGCCAAACTGCAGACAAATGTGGTGTTCCAGCTTTCCCCCAGGATTTTGTGGGTGGAAACCAGGGCCCTTTCCCTTCCTGCAGCTCCCTCTGCCCCTGTACCAAGAGCTGTTTCCTGGGGTGATGCTGTGAGGAAAGATGAGAGGCAAGAGATACTGAGCAAAAGCAGGTAACAGCAGCAATAAAAACTGCAGGTTCTCAAGTTCCAGTTCACTCCAGTACCCTGAAACTTGCTGCCCCACTGGAGGTGGAGTAAGCCAGGCCGGTGCTGTGGTGTGTCTGCAGGAAGGTCAGGAGGCAGCTGCATTGCAAATGAATGAAATTAATCCTGGAGCAGTAATTACAGGGCTCTCTCACCTTGTTCCTAGACTTTTTTTTTTTTTTAAAGCAGAAAAAGGCTCAAGATGAATCCACCTATCTCATTTCAGCCTCATGATGTGTTTGTTCAACATAAAAAAATCGATGTTGAACTAAAATGTAGTGGGGAAGGAGAAGGCCCGTGGGGATTACATTCCTGTTCAGTGCAATTTTGTGTTTTACTGCTGCATAGCCTGCCTGGTTAATAAGGGCTCCTTGGATGGGAGTCTGCATTATTGCTGTGCTGGTATGTGAAAATCAATCCTTGTAAATTTATTGGTGGCCACGTGCTCCCTTTGCTGCCGTTATAATTGGGGCTGTCATTGATTGACAGCAGCCAATAACCAAAAGCACTTTTGCAATTCTGATCCCCATCAAACACCAAGGGCAGGGAGTGCCCTTGTGCCTCACGCTCTTC
>NW_005054420.1:875696-884585 GCF_000277835.1 Geospiza fortis | reverse complement strand
GATCGCTGGGATGAGGAAACTTGTGTGGAATTGAAGGGAAGCAGCTGGGATGGCAGTGGAAGGGCTGTGCCTTTGGCCAGAACACCAGGGTAAAACCCAAACCTCTCCTTTTGGGTTAATGAATCCTTTCTCCCTGCATCTAACATGAGCCCATTGAAGCACCTGGCAGGGATTCTTCCTCTGACTTTGTGCTGGGATAATGGGCAGTTAATGAGAGTTTTGTACTTGGCTGGGGAAAGGTGATAAGGAGAGGGAAATTTGCATCCTCTGGAAGCAGCACATCCTGGATTCCTGTCTGGGCTCTTTATCTGATCTGGAGAATGGAAAGGAGATGGTTTCAGAGAAATCCGAGTGTGATAATCTGCTGGGAAGGCTGGGTGAGGCAGAAGCAGCCTGCTGGAAGGGGATCACTCCTGGGCTCCCCAGAGTGCTGGGGAGGGATTTTGGGAGCAGCCAGGGAGCTCCTCTGTCAGGCACCAGGCTGGCTCCAGCAGGGCTCCATCCCCATGGCTCCAAATCCCAGTCAAGGCACTGATGGCACTTGATTACCTCTTTAGCTCCCAGCATCTGATTGAAAAGGTTCGATTGCTGAATGTGACCTGGGATTAATTTGGTTAGGGCACCAAAACGAATGGCATTTACAGGAATTAGCTTTGGATATCAAAATGGAGATAAAATCTCCACCTTTCTTCATGGAAGAAACACCTGCTGTAGATTTCACCTATAGGAACTCAGTTCATTGGTGCTAACAAAAACAAATTTGCCTTTACCTGCATACATTAAATTTCTCTTCTCTTGGCTGATAATCCTCTGCATGTTGGCATCCTGACTGCACTGAAGAGTTTTGAATTAATGTTGAAATTATTCATTTGGGTGGTAGGAGCATCTGTTGCAGTGTTATATCCATGTCTGCTGTTCCTTCATTCTACATGGCAGGATGCACCAGAAAGGCACTTGAGATGCAGGTTATAAAAATACCACAGAGGCAGGGAAGGCATTTATTGAAGAGTGCTCTGTGAATTCGGGTGCATTTGGGGACAAGCACCCTCAGGTGGGTGATGTTCAGTGCTGGGGCCACGGGAGTTCATCTGGGGATGTCTGCAGAGGGACCAGCGGCTGTGGGCCAGGGAAGCACAGCTTTGGGCTCAAAATGGGGACCTGGGGACCCCAAACTGGGCTGAGGGAGCCTGGGGAGTCCCAGGGAGGAAGGGCTGGGTCAGTGTGTGACACAGGGCCCCGCTGGGACAGGGCAGGGACCAGGAGGGGATGGAAAGGCTGGACCTGGAGCTCCCAGGGGTCCTGCAGGGCTGGGGGACACCTCAAGGACCAGGAGGAGATGGAAGGGGCGGACCTGGAGCTCCCAGGGGTCCTGCAGGGCTGGGGGACACCTCAAGGAGCAGGAGGAGATGGAAGGGGCGGACCTGGAGCTCCCAGGGGTCCTGCAGGGCTGGGGGACACCTCAAGGAGCAGGAGGAGATGGAAGGGGCGGACCTGGAGCTCCCAGGGGTCCTGCAGGGCTGGGGGACACCTCAAGGAGCAGGAGGAGATGGAAGGGGCGGACCTGGAGCTCCCAGGGTCCTGCAGGGCTGGGGGACACCTCAAGGAGCAGAGCCACCTCTGCTGGCTGGGATCTGCGCCTTGGAGGGGCTGGGGTGGGTTCAGGACAAGGGCTGATGTCCCATGGGCTGTGTCACCCAAGGGTGGCTCCAAGGGACAATGTGATCATCACAGCTCCAGGTTTAGGAGCCATTTCCAGGGCTGACCACAGAACGCTGCAGTTCAGATTAAACCCCATCCCTCCAAAGACAAAAGGCTCATCCTGAGTGCTGTGAGCTGTAAATCACCAGGCTCTCCTCAGCTCTGGGGTCAGCTATCAGGTTAGGGTTCAAACCAGCATCCTCAGAACCCATCTCACTCCTGATCCTCTCAATCCCTGCTGGGATAAAAGGCTTATCATTAGTTATCAAATGATAGCAATGGCTCCCTTGGCTGTGCTCAAGCCCAGGTTTGTGCAGATATTGGATGAATTTTCAGAGGAACAAAGTGCTCAAGAACTTGATTCATGGGTGGATTTTGGCCTGTGTTTTATAGGTCTTCAAGGAACCACCAAAAACCATTTTTTCCTGCTCTGTGTTTTGAAGTTTAACCCTGTGGTGCAGGAGCTGTTGGCAGAAACTCAACTCTGAAGGAAATATGAACCATTTGTCAAGGAAAGGAGCAGCACATATTTTAGCCCTCCAGCCCTGCAGGCTTTCAGATATTACCCAATAAAACAAGCTCATCCACTCCTTCTTCTCGAAACCCCAAACCTAATTTGAAGTCTGTTTTCTCTCTAGAGTTCACCCTGTAGCTTTTCTCCTCCCAGAAGGCATCCCGGGCCCGGGAGGCCTGGCTGGGTGATAACCAGCCCTAAAATCCCCACCAGGATCATCCCTCTGCCCCCTCCCCTGGGCTCCTCATCCTCAGCGGTGGCTCCTCCCAGGAGAGGCACCTGGGGGTGGGAAATGGGCAAGAGCAGAACGAGGAGGGAGCGGGAGAGGTCTGAGAATGAAGACTGGAAGGGATTTTGGGGGAGGGTTTCTCATCTTCCTCAACCTCCATCCCGTCTCCTGCAGGGTGCAAAATGCACAGCTGAGAGCCACTGAGCTCCACAGCCTGAGGTTTTCTTGGCTTGGAATCCTGGTCTGGGCCAAATTCCAAGCGTTTGCTCATTTAGATGAGTAAATCTAAGAGAAATTAAAGATGAAGATGTATTATCAGTCTTAACTTCTGTGTAATACTGGTGCATGCCTATGATTTTGTCATTACATCAGCTCTTGAGATGTAGAAATTGCTTGCAGTAATTTAATTCTTGCTCTATTTTATTGCATTCTTGTGTTGCTTCCTTGACCCTGGGTCTCTTTGCTGAGTTATAATACATTTTTACAATTTTCCCTTGAATATCTGTGTCCTGAGGAATATCAGACGTGGCATATCCACTCCCTTTCACGTGGAACCAACCACAAAAAGCCAAGACAGGGACAGTGCCTGGGCTGAGGCGCAGGCAGGGTGGCTCTGGGGGTCACACTTTGAAAGCATCTTTTAAATTAAATGGGATTTTTTCACCCAGCAAGCTCCAACTTTCATTCATTTGCTTTATCCCAAGCCAGTCTGGGTTGATTCAGAGAAAAATTCTCTCACTTTTTTGGGTTTTTTTTTGGGGGGGTGGGGAGGAGGTGAATTGTTGTTTTAATGACCTTGAGGGTTGGTTTCTGTGAGGAAGTGGCAGAGTCCCCATTCCTGGAGGGATTTGAAATGTGGCACTTGGGGACAGGGGCGAGGGGTGGCCTTGGCTGTGCTGGGGGATGGTTGGGCTCGCTGCTTGTGGATGGATTTTTGTGGTTCTCTATAATGGGTCTGGCTCTCCTGATAGCCTTGAACACCCCTCCTGCTGCCAGTGCCGAAGGCAGGACAGGCTGCTGGGCTAATGCAGAAGAACTTTTCATCTGTTCTTACTTTACCATCTAAAACTTGCATTCTAATAACTCTGCAGGCAGTGCCTTGGCCCCCTCCCCAGCAGGGTGTCCCAGCCTGCCCAAGGACTGTGACATTTGCTCAGGGTTGTTTTGCATCCTGCCTTTCATCAATGATGCACTTAATTAAAACCTGCGCTCCGCTGGCCGTGGTGGAGCAGAGCTGAGCTCACATCCTGAGTTCTGCTCCAAAGGGAAACATCCTGGGAAATTGTGTATTTTGTACCACTGGCCTTTATGGGGTGGTTAATAATATTGGAGAGCAGCAAAATATCTCTGATAGTCTGTCCTTTAAACAACAGGATTTAAAGATCACCAGGCCATTAGGAACCCCCTCCCTTTTAGAGAAGGAATGAAGGCTCACAGCTCTGTGCAGTTCCGAACTGGATATCTGACACTCCAGAGTTTCCAGGCAGGGTTTCTGTAAGGTGGCATTGGGCACCTGCCCTTCATCATCCTGGGCACATCCCCCAGGAGCTCCCTGCAGTCCCCAGGGTCACTCTGAGCACATCCCAGCCAGGGGGAAGGTGCTGCTGAGGTGCGTGGAATGCACTGCAATCAGGATTTCATGGAATGTGTGGAATGCACTGCAATCAGGATTTCATGGCATGAGAGCCCAGCTGGCTGTTGGAAGCCTGGCCCAGAGTTTGTGTTCCTGGAGAGCCAGACCTGCCCCCAGAGCCCCTCACTGGGTCACCCAGGGCTCCCTGCACTGGACAGGGACATGTCCCCATGGTGACTGCACTCTGTCCATTTTTGTCCCCAAACACTGTTTGGGCAATGTCCCACTGGCACCACAGCAAAAAGGATCCTGGATTTGCTTCTGGGATGTGCCTGGTCCTCTGTGAGCAGCTCTGCAGGGTGAGCATCCCTCAGCATCCCCTTGCTGACCCTGCCCCTCCTTGGGATGCTGGGAGCAGCCCAGAGCAGCCAGGACCTGGCAGTGCCACCCCTGAGCGAGCCAGGATCCCCAGGGGCTGTCAGTGGCTGTGAAAATTAACTTATTCCTGTCTCTTCCCATCTGATCTTTAGATTATAATAAGCCTCAGTGTGTTTAGATGCAATTTGTGAACCTGCTCCTGTGGCACCTGCATTGATGCTGTCTGGGAGGTTCCTCCCAGGGGCTCTGACTGAAATCTGGGTTGGTTTTTTTTTTAGCCCAAAATATCTGAGGGCTGGGTGGATTCTTCATTTCTCTCACCTGGCTGGGACTGAACCAAAGCTGAGAGAAATAATAATGGAGCTGCTGGGCAGGGCAGGCACCCAGCTGGGGCAGAACCCCAGAAATTATTTAATTTCTTCATCCTCAGCCTCAGCTGGGCCTGGGAGGGGTTTGGCTCTGCTGTTTGCTGGCTCTGGCAATGCTGGTGCATTTGAGGGGCACCCTGGAGCCCTCTGTCCTTCCTGGGGGTGCTGGGTGCTGCTGGTGCACCCAGGTAAGGCTTGGAGCACTGAAGGTCGCTGGGATTCCAGTGCTGACCATTGAGTAAAACAAATTTATCTTTTTGCTGGCACTGAGGGGGATGCCTGGAAAGACATTAAAAAGAGCTCCGGGGAATCTGCTGTGCTCCTTGCAGCTTCTGAATTGTTGTGCTATTAATAATGTGCTCCAGACATCCAGGGAGCTCCCAGCCCTCCCTCCAGTGCATGTCAAGGAGCTGGAGATAACCCAGAGTTATCAAACTCGTGCTGCCATGCAGAACTTCAGCGGCACCTGTGCATTGATATGCTGGGAGTAAGCACATTGTTACCAAGGACTTCATGCAGATGAAGGGCTATTGTGCTGGAACACTGTCAGATCATTACAATTTTCTGGTTTAATAGCTCCTTGAAGGGACTTTTAGATCCCAAGTGGGATTTTAGGTGCAAGCCCTGTGTTGCGGGTGTGTTCTCTGCTCTGTGCCCCCCTGCCCTGGGGAGCAGAGGGGTCGTGCCCTGCCCGGCTGGGCTGTCCCCAAATGGAGGATTTCTGTGCAGCCATCCATGCTCTGTGTGTACAGAACCATTTTGGTTAAGTAGAACTGATATTCTATTCATTTAAATATTGTAACATCTGACACGGCAGCAATGCTCTGATATTAATGGCCCACTTGAGGCCAATCCTTCTTCTCAAAGGGCTTTTGGGTCACAAATTCATCATGCAGGCATCAGGCAAAGAGTGATCATTCCCCCTTTTTTTTTTTTTTTTGTGCTGAAGGACAGATATTGATATTCTCCCAGGATGTGGAACCGGATCCCTCCTCAGCAGTGCTGAGCTGGGAGCAGAGGAATCTCCTCTGGCCCACAGCCCTGGGTAGGTGGGAGCACTCAGGGAATGCTCAGATGTCACAGCTTCAGCTCCCAAAGCTGCATTTTTGTTGAGTTTTGTGTTCTTCCTCGCCTGTCTCCAGCAGCAGACGTGGTTTGCTCTGGGCAATGTGAGCTCCCATGCCCTGGACTCCCTTGGATGTGAACTGGAGACAGGGACAGATGTCTTGGCTGGAGCAGAGCCAGGGCTGCTCCTGGGCTGCTGAGCCGGGCTGGGCTTGCAGCTCTTCCCCAGCTCTTCTCCAGGGAGACTTTGGGCAGGCTGCTGAGGCTCCTTGTGCTTCCTTTCCCCAGCTTTCCTTTCCCTCATGGCAGCCAGGAGTGCAGGGGCACAGGAACCCTTTTTATTTCCACGGGCATCACCTCCCCAGGGCCTGCTGAGCACCAAGGATGGCTGTGAAACCCAGCCTGGTGTGTTCCTGCTCAGCTGGGTGCTGCAAAACCCCGGGGAAGGAGAAAACTCCCAGGCTGAGCTCCTCAGGGGCTGTGGCAGGGCTTCCAACCCTTGTGGAGCCAGAAATGCCAGAGGCAGTGCAGTCCTGCAGCCAGGCTGACGCAAAATGCAAGGGTTTTAATGAAAAACCCAAATCTGTGCGGGTTTTGGGAGGTCCAGGGCTGTTCTCCTGTGGTAGGGCTCCAGGTTTGCTTTAGAAAGGTTCTGGTGGGTACCAGGGAAGTGAATTGAGCTGCTGCTGCCAGCTGAGCTCTGAGCCTGACTCTGTGGGGCAGAATTGATTGATTTGCCTTCTCTAAATTATTCACAAGCTCAGCCATTGCTTTTGGAGCTGCTCGTTTCACTGGGGCTCAGGACCTGCCGTGTCATGGCTTGTGAGAAGTTTAACCATTAGTGGAGTCCTGGGCCATAAATCACCCTGGGCTGGGCTGCTCTTAGGCGGGCACTGGGGCTCTCAGGGGATTGGAACAGCTTCTCCATCCCTGGAAATATCAGCTTTTCCCCTCCCCAAAGCCACGAGCTCCCTGCAGGAATCCCATGAAATGATTGGGAATGTCTGGGCCAGCAGAGCCTGGGCTGGGCTGGAGTGGTTATCTTCATTTTTAATACACCCAGAAGTGTCATTCTGGTGACTGCAGCTCTGTGCTGTGAACACATGCCTGCTGTGCTGGGCTTTGGAACATTTTGGGGGAAATTCGATTTAGTTCTGAGTCTTGGTTTCATGATCTCATCCAGGCTTTAGCAAGTGAAGGGGAAGTTGTGTTCATCTAAACTCAAGGCATGTCTGAGTGTGGAGAGACCTGTAACAGCTTTCCCTGCTGGGCTGAGCACATCAGGCTTGGTGTCTGCACTTATCAGAGGGTCCCTTTAAAGGAATTTAAACAACTTGGCAGAAAGAAGGACACTTAAAAATGCAGTGAGCAGTGTGTGAGCGGGATCCCTGCCCCAGCAGGGCACTGGGGTGTGGGGTTTGTGAGGGTCCCCAGGACGAGGTGAGAGATGAGAATTTGACTCCATGTTCTCAGAAGGCTGATTTATTATTTCATGATATTATATAATATATATGTTTATATTATATTTATATATAATATTATATATTATAATAATGTTGTACTAAAACTATACTATAGAAAGAGAAAGGAGACATCAGAAGGCTGGAAAGGAATGATAATAAAAGCTTGTGACTGACTCAGAGTCTGACTCAGCTGGCTGTGATTGGTCATTAATTAAAAACAATTCACATGGCACCAATCAAAGATGCACCTGTTGGTCAGCAACCTCCAGACCACATTCCCAAACAATCAGATAATTGTTTTCATTCTTTTCTGAGGCCTCTCAGCTTCCCAGGAGAAGAAATCCTGGGCAAAGAGGATTTTTCAGGAAATACCATGGTGGCACTGGGGCTGTGTGAGTGTGCCCAGCCCTGTGTGCTGCCCCGCTGCCCATCAGTGGGGATGCTCCTGTGTTATCCTGGGGCTCTCACTGCAGAGCTCCCCATCACACACCCTGCAGCACCTCCTGCCCGTGGGCAGCAGAGTTCCTGCACAAGTTTCAGCTTGGTTTCTGCACTTAGCAGAAGGCCCCTTTAAAGCAATTTAAACGGCTTGGCAGAAAGAAGGCCATTTAAAGATGCAGTGAGCAGTGTGTGAGTGGGATCCCTGCCCCAGCAGGGCACTGGGGGTGTGTGTGAGTGTGCCCAGCCCTGTGTGGGATCAGTGGGGATGCTCCTGTGTTACCCTGGGGCTCCCGCTGCACAGCTCCCCATCACAGCCCCCTGCAGCACCTCCAGCTCTGGCTGCCCTGAGTGCTGCAGGGGAAGGAGCAGGGCTCAGTGCAGCTCTGGGGGCTCCTGAGCTCAGCTCCTGCCTTGGCTGTGCTCTACAGAGCTGCCTTTGCGAGGTGCTTGCCTCCAGAAATAGCACAGGGGAGAAGTGCTGCTCTCCAGAACGGGGTTTCCCTCTGACAGCTGCTCTGGGAATGCTGCCTCAGGCTGCTGGAGCAGCGAGGGGGGCTCTGCTGCAGTTCCTCCCCTCTGAAGTTGTTGCAGTGTGTCAGAAAGTGCTATTTTCTCCTGCCATACGGAGGGGAGCGTGCCTGCCTCCCAACGTGACCTATATAAAGGCAGAGTCAAAGCTATTATTGTTCCATGCTGGAGATTCTGTGTTTCTAGGCTTAGTCAGAAATAAAAAAAAATTCCAGTTTTTTAATAGGCAATGAGCTTGGAGAGCAGAATGCAGCCCAGCTGCCCTCCTGCCTCTGTGAGGAGGTGGCTCTGGGTAATGCCCTGAAAATTCCTTCCCATGCCATGCCAAGGCTCAGAGCTGGGCTGTTTTTTTTTTCCTCACAGCAATAATAAATAAATAAATAAATAAATAAATAAGCAATAGCTGAATTTCCAGTGAGGGATAAGGAAGACAGGTTAAAAGGGAGCCAAACTTGTGCCATTCCAATAGACTGAACAGATCACTGAAGTAGTCAAGACAGTAACAGTTCAGGTATGATTTAATGTATTCTGCAGAAAGTTCCCAGATTTCCTAACCTTGAAAATAAATCTTGAGACGCGGGTGTTTTTCTGGCAGAGGAGGCAGTGCTGGTGTAGCAGCAACAGCCACACCT
>NW_005054420.1:860881-875610 GCF_000277835.1 Geospiza fortis | reverse complement strand
CAAGCCTGGCACAGGTGCCCAGAGCAGCTGGGGCTGCCCCTGGATCCCTGGCAGTGCCCAAGGCCAGGCTGGACATTGGGGCTGGAGCACCTGGGACAGTGGGAGGTGTCCCTGCCAAGGCAGGAGTGGAATCAAATGAGCTTTTAGTCCCTCCCAGCCCAAACCATTCCATGATTTTCTGGATGTGCTGTGTTCTGCCTGCCCACTGCAGGTTAATTCCAGCACGGGGTCCCCTGGAAAGCAGCTTTAGGACCTTGAGTCTGTCCCCCTGCCTCGTGTCCCTTTGGGCATCAGGTACCTCTTAATTTGCAGCTCAGAGCTTTGCATTGCACTATATTTATTAGCACAGAGGATTTCTCCCGACAGTTCAATGATGCTGGTTCAGCTCTCTCATCAGAGGAGAGCTGTTTGCTCTCCATCCAGAGCAGATCTGGATATGAGGAATTTCTTGATGGACAAACACTTTTTGGTCAGGAAGTGATTCCCAGAAAGGTTTTCCAGCGCTGCCAAACCCCTGAGAGATACCTACAAGGAAAAAGGGTATTTCTACTCATTCATTTCTGTGTGTTCAAAGGGAGGGAGAATCAGGAGGAAAGTGAAAGTGAGCCCATTTCCTTAGCACCCATGGAATTGCTCTTTGATACTGGAGTTTACTGTGTAACCACAGGAGGTGAGTGGGGAGCCTGCAGCAAAACTGCCTCCCCTTTGCTGTGAGTCTCCTGACTTGTCCTCTCCCAGCTGGGGATGCATTTAGGGCCCCTTAAACCAGTTACAGATTTACCTTAATTCCCTCTAATTTCCAGTTGCTCATTCTGTTACATTATAAAAACACTTTTAGTATATTTTTATAATTAAAGAGCACTTAACCTCCATTCTGGTCATGAGTGGATCAAATTTCCCTTGCATTGAGAAACCCAATCCTTCCTTTCCCATCCCTGATGCTCCTGTGATGCTATCATTTAACCATTTCACACCAAATTTGTCACAGTTCCTCTGCCTTAACTCCTTCCCTTCCTTTGTGGTCCCTGGGACAGTTCTGGATGCTCTTGGAATTTGTCCTGGCACAACATTTTCACCCAGAGCCTTGACATTCCTTTTATTCTCTCTACATAATTAAAGAAGTTGAAATCTGCAAAGATGGACACTGAATCAACACAGAGAGATAAAGATGTCTCCTTGTATTTATCTCTCCTGCAAGATATATTCTTTATAAATCCTTCATGGCACATTAAATATTGACTCTTCCTTGTCTCAGGGAACAAAATAATTGTGCATCCCCGAATTTCTCCTTCGAAAGCACAGGATGGATGGCTGTGGCACTTTACTCAATATTTAATTAAATCCAGTTTAAAAAAAAACAGAGAAAAACTCCCTGTGATCTATGAGGAAGCAGGAGGTTCAAAGTTGGCAGTTTCCTCCAGGATGCTCTGTGGAGTGTGGCTAACTCAGCTATTAGGGACCAGAGTTTGGGAAAGCATCAATATTTAGGAACTGGGAGTGAAGAATCTGATTTTTAATAAATCCTCCCTAGAGCAAATCAAGGGGTGTGTTTAACTGAACAAACTTGATGGGTTCTCCTCAGCCCTGGGATGATCCCTGCCTCCCTCTGGCAATTCCCTGGGAATTCCAGCCTCCCTCAGCAGGGTGTTTGCTGAGCACAGAGTCCTCCAGCACTGGGGAAAGGTGATTTTCCTGGAGTGTGAAGGGAAATAGCAAAGCATAACTCATGCTGCAGCTCTAAGTCACCTTAAATTTTCCTGTAAGTTTTTTTTTTTTTTTTGGAGTGCTGGTTGAAGAATGGCTGGTCTGGAGAAAATGTAGTATTGCAATGAGGAAAAAAATGTAGAATTGCAATGAGGAAAAAAATGTAGAAGTGCAATGAGTCTGCAGCAATTCCAGCTCACTGGGAGAGAAGTTAGCAGGACCTGCACTCTGCTGGAAGTTGGGCTCTGCTGCCACCCTCTCCTTTGGCCTGTGGCTGTTTACCAGGGCTCCTCAAGATGCTTATCCTGCATCTGTCTTCTTCCCTGGGCTTTCCCTGGAGAAGAGAAGCTGAGATTTAACACCTGAGGGAAGTGGGATTGTTTATTAGGAGAGGCATCCCTGCTCTCCATGAACTCTGCCCTGCAATGATGGAGCTGCCACAGGGACACCCTGCTGGGAGCAGGGGCTGTTCAATCCCAGAATTATCCCAAATCCCAGCATTTCCATCCCTGGAAGTGCTCAAAGCCAGATGTTCAATCCCAGAATTATCCCAAATCCCAGCATTTCCATCCCTGGAAGTGCTCAAAGCCAGATGTTCAATCCCAGAATTATCCCAAATCCCAGCATTTCCATCCCTGGAAGTGCTCAAAGCCAGATGTTCAATCCCAGAATTATCCCAAATCCCAGCATTTCCATCCCTGGAAGTGCTCAAAGCCAGGCTGGAGCAGCCTGGGACAGAGGGAGGTGTCCCTGCCCATGGCAGGGGTGGCACTGGATGGGCTTTAAATGTCTTTTCCAAATCCAATTCTGTGAAAAACACACATTTCGAGCTTTTTGCAGCACAGTGGATAGTGTCCTCATCCTTGGAGCAGAATTGGGACTGTTTGCAGCAGTATTTACCCTGGAGATGGTCATCCCCAGCAGAGGCAGCCTGTGCTCCACAAGAAGCAGAGATGGGGTGCTGGGATGCTCACAGGGTGCGATGGGAGGGGTGGCATTCACATTTTCTGGAAAAATCCCTGGATTTTGTGGAAAAATCCCTTTGCCCAGGGTTTTTCTCCTGGGAAGCTGAGAAACCTCAGAGAAAAAGGAAAACAATAATTATCTGATTTGCTTCTCCTGTGTTGTGCTGCTTTGGAATGTGTTTGGAGATTGTTTACCCACAGGTGATTGTTTCATTGGATTCTGCTGTGAATTATTTTGACTCATTGGCCAATCAGGGCCAAGCTGTGTCAGGACTCTGGAGAGAGTCACGAGTTTTCATTATTATCTTTTTATCCTTCTGTAAGTATCCTTTCTGTATTCTTTAGCACAGTTTAGTATAGCATTCTTTAATACAATACAGTATCATAAAATAATGAATTAGCCTTCTGAGCACATGGAGTCAGATTCATCATTCCTCCCTGCCACGGGGCACCCCACAAATACACCAGTGAGGGTCTCTGGGGTCCCTTCCAGCCCCAACCACCCTGGATTCCATAAGGGAAAAAAGCCAAGCCAGGTGAGTCCCACAGAGCCCAGGAGCCACCAGCAGGGCGGGACATCCAGGGTTTTCCAGGGGCTGCTCCAGGAATCCTGGCTTGATGGGAGACAAAGGGCAGCTGTGAAATGCTCAGGATAAATGCCTGGAATTCCAGGCTGGGCTTTCATCTCACACAAACAAGGCCAGGCTTTTTGTGGTAGGTTGAACACAAGATTGGCTAAAACTGACATTTCACTTCCTTTTCAATCACAACACTTTGCTGGGAGTGTTTAGACAGTGGGATATGGAATAATGTATAATATTGAAGGAAAGAGGGTGGTTTCTCTTTCTTATTCTTCAAGTGGAAGTAATGACTTAAAATAGAATTAATAAAAAAATAAAAATAAAGGAAGCAATATTCCCAGTGCTGCATCCTTTGAAAATCATGTCTTGGGACTTAACAAAACACAGGATTAACTTCAGGCTCAGTATTTTAGAATTTAATTAAATTTGGCTTCAGGAAAAGGTAGGCATCAGCCTCTGGGGCATAGCCAGGTAGTGCTTTAAAACTTCCACTGCAAAAAGCTCGAAATGTGTGTTTTTCACAGAATTGGATTGGAAAAGACCTTTAAAGCCCATCCAGTGCCACCCCTGCCATGGGCAGGGACTCCTCCCTCTGTCCCAGGCTGCTCCAGCCTGACTTTGAGCACTTCCAGGGTTGGAAATGGTGAGATTTGGGATAATTCTGGGATTGAACATCTGGCTTTGAGCACTTCCAGGGATGGAAATGCTGGGATTTGGGATAATTCTGGGATTGAACAGCCCCTGCTCCCAGCAGGGTGTCCCTGTGGCAGCTCCATCATTGCAGGGCAGAGCTCATGGAGAGCAGGGATGCCTCTCCTAATAAACAATCCCACTTCCCTGAGGTGTTAAATTGTTAAATGAGCTAACCCAACTTCCTGCAAAGTGTCTTTTCAAATGCATTTCATTCCTGCAATAGTGGCATATGCTGAAATCTGTGGGGAGGAACTCAATAAAATGCTGCCAGCCTGGGAATTTATTATTTATGGCATTTTTGAAGGTTTTCATCTTTCTGGAGCCTGGAAGCAGATGGGTTTCTAACATTTGATTTCCCTGGATCCTAATTAAAGCTGGAAATGTTGATGTTAAGAAATTAAGTGACCATTACTTATTTTTTCTCCCATTAAGATTTTTTTAAATCTTTTCACTCTTTTCTAGACTGTGCTGACTTGTTTGTATTCCCAATATCTCGATCATGTTTTCTACATCTTTTTCCTATTTTCTGCTGCCTTTAAGTGCTCAGCTCCTGTGAGCTGCTCCCTGGGCTTCCAGAGCTGATCTGCTGCCCTTTGATAGCAGCTCTCCAAACAAGAGCTCGTGTCAAAACTCATGGAGATCTACATCTTGGGCACTGGGAATGCAGCTGAAATACTTAAAGTGAAGAAATTGAAATAAAAAACCTTCCTCTTCCCAGTGCTTAACCTGCCTATTTACCTTTGGCTGCCCAGAGCAGCTCTGGGCATTGTTTGGATGGTGGAATATTGGAGGCTCAGGATAAATATTTAGAAGTTTTCAGCAGTTTTCAGCTGGGAAAAAGGGGAATCTGTGCATGCAGAGGTTCTGGGATGTGTCCCTGGTGTTGCATCCCTTTGAGATCTGGGTGCTGATGTTCCCATCCCATGCAGAAACACAGGGAGGGGAAGGAAAACAGCAAATACAATTTAATCTGCTAAGAACGAGCCCAAGCTGGGCAATTTGCAAACAGCCAGAGGAGTGTGAAGGGAGCACCCTGGCTGCTGCTGGAGTGGGTTTTTCCCTGCATTCCAGTTGATTCCCCAGTTCCCACAGGCTGTGTGCTGTGTGCTGGCCCTGCCTGATCCAGGTGTGCTCCCAGGTGTGCTCCCAGGTGTGCTCCCAGGTGTGCTCCCAGGTGAGCTCCCAGGTGAGCTCCCCACCAGGACCCCACCCCAGGGCTGAGCCTGAGCTCCTCCCGAGCCACCTGCAGCAGATTAACCCCACGGGCTGCTGGCAATCTCCCCTTGCTGTGCTCTCCCAGCACATTCCCAGCCCCGGTTTGTGCCCTCCGGGCTGACCTCGGAGCCTGCCTCACCTCAGCTGAACTCCCAGCTCTGGCCGGGTTTACCCGGATTTCCACTGAACTCCCTCCATATGGTGCCTTCTCCACAGCCCCAGCACCAAGAAACTGCTCACAGGTGCAGGGAGCTCACTCTGAGGCTTTTCCCACCATCCCTGTGACCCCAGTGAATATTTTTATTGACTATTTTTATTCTTTTCTCTGCAGCTCTCTGCTGTTTGCTGACTTCCACTATTTTTTTTTTTTTTTTTTTGTAGCTGCACACTCAGGGGCTCTCCTTACTAACACAGAAAAATCGAGTAACGGCTTAGGTCAGAAATATTCCATTTTATAACCTTTGCAAATCCTCTTTGCTCGTGGGTTTTATGGGATAAGTTGATGCTTCACTGAGAAATGGTCTCAAAGCAGGCCCATTAAACAGTGCTTGGTTTTGACCTGTGGCATTGTTAAGTCAAGAGTTTTCCAGCTTTTCCTGCACACATGTCAGGATTTCCATCAGCTTTGTGTTTCCATCTGTTTGGGTCTGTCAGGGAGGCAGCTGAAGGGCTCTCAGGAATTGTGGAAACCCAGGGCACTGGGAATATTTCTCTGTCTGCTCTGGGGTGCCCAGGGGAGCACTGACTCTGACCCTCATTCATGGAGAAAGTTTCCCAGACTTCAAGATAAACTGGAATCCACAAAAGTGTGAAATAGATTGTAGAGAGCAGTGTAGATGTATCACTTGGTGAGAAATTTAGGGTTTGGGATTTTAGTACATTGTGGATGGCAGCAAGATGGAGGGCACAGGGTGTCATCCTGGGTTTCTTCTTCATGCTTCTTCTTCCTCCTTCTCCATGGGTTTGGGTGGCATTTTGTAATTGGGTGGAAAAGTCCCCATTGCAGCTCTGTGGGATCAGTTATTGGGTTAAAAGGGAAAATAATCCAGGTGTCAGTTCTTAATTGGACAGGTTAGACTTAAAAGACCTTGGAACAAGAGACTGTTGGCCATTTTGTGCCTTGCTGCAGAACTCATGGTTGTGAGACTGATAAGAAATAACAAATATGAAATACCATCTCAAGTGCCTTCAATCCAGACCCAGAGAAACTGGTAAGGAATGAGATCCAGCTCTTCTTTGTGAGCTGGGATCACCTGGAGCAGGATCCAGCTCATGGTGGGCAGAGCAGGCAGCTGCTGCTGTCTGGGGTTGTGGGGTGACTTTGCCTCATTTCTTGGTGTCTGGATTCCCTTTTCTCTCCAGGGATGTTTGCACCTGAACTGGAGAGCCAGGCTGGACTGCTTTGCATCCCAATATCCCATCTGTGGGAAGCCATCTCCTGACCCCATCCCTTGTCCCCAGCCCTCTGGAGCCCTTTTAGCTCTCCCTGGATCCTTCTCCTCCCCAGGCTGAGCAGTCCCAGCCCTCACTGATCCCTGCTCCCCAGACACTGAGGGCAGCCTCTGAGCTCCTTAAGGAGGATGAAGCTGTGTGTGAGGATAAGGATCAGCTGCTCCATGGAAATGAGCGCAGGGCAATGGGAATTATGATACCCACGGCAGGAGAAGGGCCTGGAGTGCTTAAAATGCCTTTATCCAGCTGCCAGGCAACCCCAGCTGGGGATTACGGAGAGGTGTCACAGGAGTCTGAAGTGTAATTCCAGGGATTGTTAATGGATCCACATCTGTCAGAGGTGCTGCCCTGGCACTGGAGCCTTCCCATGGGGAACATTTCAAAAGTGGAGTTTTCCCACAAGGAATTCTTTCATTCTTTCATCCCACAAGGAATTCTTTCATTTCCAAAGGGGGCAGAGGCAGCTGCAGGTCAGGGCTCTGCCAGGGCTGGAGAGGGAGGAGAGAGGGGCTGGGGGCACGGAGGCAGGAGGATACTGACATTGACATTGCTGCTCTTGCACTGCTGCAGGATTTATAACCACTAATAATTGCAGGGTTGGGCTTTTAAATAAAGGTTCTGTGTTTCAGGCAGTGTAATTTGGTGATTGCTGAGGAGCAAATGGCAGCGGGGAAGGAGCAGAGCACACCCCCTGTGCACTGTCAGCTCCTCATCTTCACCTTCCAGGATCTGTGTCTGTCTCTGTGCCAGCTCCTGATCACTTCTCATCCCCCATTCCCACTGGGTTTATTCTTGCAGCACTTCTCCTGTTCCCTTCCTTCCTGCAAAGCAGAATAGAAATGCTACTATACCCCTGGCTTGGAGTTTTGGAAAACAGGAATTTTGGTAAATGTGGAATTAAAGCAGAATTAATTTCTTTTCCCTTAAATGTTATGTTAACATTTCATTTATTTCCATATAGTAGCAAATGGGCTCATAGTAGAGATTTATGGGTTTCCTGGGAAGGCTGTTTTGATCCAGGTTATTGACATAAACTGGAATCATTAGAGATGCCTCTTTTAACTTCTGCACTGGAATTAAAATTAAATGATCAGTGCATTGGCCAATTAAGAGAAGACATTTGCAAGTTCAGTTTTTGCACTCAGTGCAGCTGGAAGGCACAGGGTGGTGATGGCAGTTAAATATGATGAGAAATGGACATTTTCATCCCGGTGATGAACCTGTGAAATGAACCCCCAATCTGGAGCTTAATGATGTTGCTGAGGGCTGAGTGGGGATGCTCTCCCTGGCCATGGAGCACCATCCAGAGGGAAAGCTGCTCTAACAGGGGCTGATTTGGGCTTTTATTCAGCAATTCCGCTGAAAGGGGCTATTATGTGTTATCACTTGGGCCCGAAATGAGTGCCAGTTCAACTAGCAGGGAGTGAATTAAATTGGATTGCAGTAATGCACATAAAGAGCCCCCGTAAAACCAAAAGTTAAATGCCCTTTTTATTGGGGTGAGGGCTGTTAGTTTTGTGGAGAGAAGTGTAAAATCCTGCAGAAGAGCAGGTGCAGTGTCCCTGCAGCCAGGCCTGGGGGTGCCCAGCCCTGGCAGCACCAATCCCAGGGGGTTGTTGGGCTCTGGCTCCCCCAAATTCTGTGTTTGTGCCCAGGAAGGTGCACAAGGACTGGGTGGTTTGTGTTGGGCTGTGCCATGTCTGGCTGGACACTTGGAATGGCTGGTTTGGGATGGAAGGGACTGTCCCTGTCATATTTCCTGAAAAATTCTCTTTGCCCAGGATTTTCTCCTGGGAAGCTCAGAAGCCTCAGCTTCTCCTGTGCTTGCTGCTCTGCAATGTGGTCTGGAGATTTTTTTATCCAATATGGGAATTGTTTTTAATTTATGGCCAATCATGGCCAGCTGTGTCGAGGCTCTGAGGAATTTTCATTCTCATTCTTGTTATGCCTTCTGTCTGTATCCTTTCTCTTTCTTTAGTATAGTTTTAGTATAATATAATATATAATATATAATAATATAATATATAATAATATAATATATAATAATATAATATAATATATAATATATAATATATAATATATAATATATAATATATAATATATAATATATAATATATAATATATAATATATAATATATAATATATAATATATAATATATAATATATAATATATAATATAATAAATCAGCCTTCTGAGAACATGGAGTCAGATTCCCATCTCTCACCTCGTCCTGGGGACCCTCACAAACTCCACTGGGGACCTTAAATCCCACCCAGTGCCACCCCTGGCAGGGACAGGGACACCCTCGCAGTCCCAGGCTCCTCCCAGCCCCAGGCTGAGCAGGAGACATGGGATTCTTGCTGAGGTTTTCTGCTCAAATTAAACCAGGAAATGTTGGATTCCTTGGAGGGCTCTCCCAGTCCATTGCCGGAGCTGCTGCTTGTACAAGAATGAAGTTACTGAACTAAGTCAAATAACTGACAGGAAAACAAGGAAGTCACAGCTTGTTTGTAAATTGTTTGTAATTAGATTGTGAGCATAGAAAGAGGCTCAGTTTCCTGAGTGAATTATTCACAATGAGTTATTTGCTCAGCACTTGTTAGTAACAGATTTACAATAATTTCTCATTTTTCTGTGTTGCTCTGCTCATCCAGATAGCTGCTTCCTCTGTGGTTTTTATATTAAAATTTCTAAGTACAATAAACACTGTTTCTTATTGCAAGCATCTATCTAGGAGGCAAAAATAAAAACAAAAAGGAGTTTTAAAAGGAAAGGAAAATGCACTATGTGTAGATTTATACTGCTTGAGTTAAAGTGTGCAGACACGAACTGAAACAGGGTCTCATTTATCACCAGACTTGGTTGCATCTTTAAATAACCTCCTTTTTATCAAAATATGTTCACAATATAATTCATGGAAGTAGCAATTTGGCAGATTGAACTGTATTTTTCTGAATTGAGTCTCTGTTCTCTCTGATTTAATATTTAATAACCAAAGCGTATCTGCTAGTGAACTAGATAGAAATGACAACTCTTCTGTGTGGGCTCATTAGGGGGAGAAAATTCTGCAGGCAAGTAATAGCTCTCTGTTCAAAGGATGCTCTTAAGCTATTCAATTCTTATTCCTCTTTGAAATGTTCATAATAGTTTGAGCAACCCTGAATTAACAAATGTAAATGAGTGTTTTAAATCTTACTTCTTAAATACTCACCTAGATAACTTCAGAGAAGGGAGCTCTGACTCCTTGCAGGGAGATGTTTCTAGAGAAGATCCACAACTCCAGGATCTTTTCAGCATTGCAGGAAATCTTTTGTTTGGAGTAAAATATGGAATGGTTTGGGTTGGAAATGACCTTAAAGATCATCTAATCCCACCCCTGCCATGGCAGGGACACCTCCCACTGTCCCAGGTGTCCCCAGGCCCCAGTGTCCAGCCTGGCCTTGGGCACTGCCAGGGATCCAGGGGCAGCCCCAGCTGCTCTGGGCACCTGTGCCAGGGCTGCCCACTTCCCAATATCCAAACTAATACTGTTGTCTTTTAGTTAAAATGGAAGGAACAAACTGGGGAAAAGATTTATTGCCCTGTTTCTGGCCTGGCAATGAAAGCACAGCCTGGTGCATTTATGGTGCTTTCTAAAGAATTTATTGTGCTTTATAAAGAATATTCTGGTTTTGTGATTGTGCAAATCTGCTGGGGTGACCTTGGGGTGAGGGATCACCCCCTGTTCCCTCCTGAGCAGGGCAGGGGTGGCAGTGCCAGCAGCTGCCTGTCCCTGTGGGCACACTGAGCTGCTTTTCTCTGTCAGAGAGGGAAATGGAAAATCTGATGTGGCCTCAGCCTTCCTGCAGCTCAGGTTTCTGCAGGGTTTTCCAGCCAGCACCCAGTGGTGCCCTGCTGGCTCCTGCTGCAGGAGGGCTGGGAGAAGGGAATGAGCCACTGGGGTGGCTGGGTCCCCATTCCCTGCCTGCATCCCAGCTCACACTGGGAGATTAAATGTGCTTGCTGATATAATTGCACAGCATTTGAAATACAGCAGTGGCCATGGCAGTGTTAAAGGGCAAGGAGCCCTTTGGCTTTTTCATTAAGCTGACAAAAAAGAACAGAATAACAAATTGCAATTTGCTTAATGCACAGTTACCCCCTGCCCGAGGCTGGCACTTCTGGTACCAGGTTCTGCTACCAAACTTGCTCTGCCCTTCTCTTGCTCCTGCCTTGGCAGCAGCTTTGGCCTTGCTGCTTGATGCAATTAGAATAAAGCAGTTTGGAATTGTTGCAGTGGGAGCCCAAACCCCTTCCCTCAAGCAGGAACCTCTCCCTTCCCTCCTGTGGCTCTCCTCTCCATCCTGGATGCAAAGTGTCCCTTGCAGCCTGCTGAAATTCTGCTGGGGGTTCTGTTCCCTGTAATTGTGCTTATTGCAGTCTCCCTTCAGCATTTAATTGATGACTGCATCTTGCAGCACCTTCTCCCAGGCCTGAAGGGCACCGTGGCATCGTCTTCCCCTCTTCCATATCTGGGTTTCAGCAGCGACAGAGCTGTGAGCTGAGAAATGCACAGAACAATTACCTGGCAATTTATAATATGTTAATTAAATGTAGTGATCCCTTGGCAGTGGCACAATCTGCAATAAAGCCCGTGCACTGTGGGCAGGGACTGGTGGGCACTGGGGAGGGACCCACGGGTGCAGGAAGATCCTGGGGTGGGATTTGCTCTCAGGAGCAATGGTGAGGTTTGGGTTGGTGGGAAATGAGGAGATTCCCCTTTTATTCCCACCTTTAATGCTGGGATGGGGTTTGGGACCCTCATGGGAAGGACATGGAGGGGCTGGAGGAGGCCAGGGCAGGGAGCAGAGCTGGGAATGGGATGGAGAACTCCTGAGGGAGCTGGGAAGGGGCTCAGCCTGGAGAAAAGGAGCTTGGGGGGCCCTTGTGGCTCTGCACAGCTCCTGCTAGGAGGGGACAGCCAGGGGGATTTGGGATCTTACCCCAGGGGACAGGGACAGGAGCAGAGAGAACAGCCTCAGGCTGGGCCGGGGCAAGCTCAGGGTGGGATATTGGGGAAAATTCCTCCACTGAAAGGGTATTGGAAGGGGCTGCCCATCCCTGGAGGGATTAAAAGCCATGTGGATTTGGCTTTGGGGGAGATTTATAAACATATATTCATATATATATATCCCCAGCGGTCTATCTGGACATATTTATAGAGCAGTTCTGCACATGGGTATGGGCAGGGTGGTCCCAGTGCAGAGCACCACCGTGGCTCTGGCAGCTGACACCACCCCACAGCCTATTTCTGCATCCCCAGGCACGTGCTGGCTCTTAAAAAACCCTGAGAAAATAAAAAAATAGCTCTCCCCAATAATCCTGGGACAGGTGAAAATTCTAATCCCCAGCCCAAATGGCCAACAGAGATGTCTGGGGAAGGAAAGCTTAAAATAAAACTGTTGCTGGGGAGAAATGAAAGCTTCGGGTTGGGAAGTTTAACAAGACTTGTATTATGTAATGAAAATCAAATTTAGCAAGGCTAGCACTCACTTCATGGGGTTTGGGATTTTTTTTCTTCCTAACTCCCAGAACCATGAAGTTCTTTGAGAACTTCAGTGATCAATAACCCATTCCAACGACGACACCAGCTCTGAACCTAATTACCAGTGCAGCAGAGCTTACCTAATGAGTTCTTAGAGTCATTGGAAGGGGCAAAAATGTGTGTGGGTTAATATCCTCTTTTTTAATATATTTTTCTCTATGCACCTTGATCTCTTGAGCACAACAGAATTCTGGCTAAAAAGGAGGATAATGAGACTTGTCTTGCCTCAAACCTCAAACTGCAAGTGCAGCATCTATTTTTCTCTGCTTGGATAAAATTCTGGTTTTCTGGAGGAGAAAGAAGCCCCTTTGTTTTACTAAATCTCACTGCAATTCCTTCTAAATGAAGCACATGGGTGTACGGATTTTTTATTCTCCTTCTTGTATTATATTTTTGGTGTATATTGTATTTATGATGTATATTTGTAATATATATATCTATACTGTATCTATATAATGTATATATATGTATATTGTATAGTAAAATATCTATAGTATATTTATAATGTATATTTATAATTTATTTATGTAATATTGTATATGTACATATATAATATGCATATATAATACATAAGTGTGCAGAATTGCATACTTTCCTCTCTTGCTTTCATTTTAAGTACCTGTACATAGAAATGCATTTCTTGTAGAGAAGTGACAGGTCCAAAATTAGAGGCATCCAGGCTTGGTTCCAACACACCCAGTGCTGGTGGAGTCATTGCTCCTCAGCTTGGTGTTGTTTGTGTGCTGATTGAGTTCACTTGGACGTTCTCATTTGAATTTTTCCAGCATCCAGCCATTTATTCCCCTTGCACCTTCCAGTGTGAGATTGGAGAACCCTCCAGTACTGATTTTTTCTTTAAAATTAATCAAGTCCATATATCAAGCCATCTCTCAGTCTTCCTGCTAAAGTAGCTTGAGCATTTTTCAGTTTTTCTCTTAATATTTTTGTTGGGTTTTTTTTTTTTTTTTTGTATTTTCAGTTGTTTTTCAGGGTTTCTTTTTAAGCAATGAGGAAGAGGAATCCATGCCATACTTGGTGGCGTCCTTGATGTTGTGATAGACCCATCCCTGGAAGAGGCTTTGCCTTGGAGAGGGGGAGCCTTCAATGAGCTTTTATCCCAAAGTGGTTTGGGTTGGAAGGGACCCAAACCCCATCCCATTCCACCCCTCCCATGGCCAGGGACATCTCCTACTATCCCAAATTGCTCCAAGCCCTGTCCAACCTGGACCCTTCCAGATGTTATTCCACATTTAGAGATGAATCCCTAAATTACCTCAGCACCCACCACTCGTGACGGAGCCAGGAAAGTCAATGTGTAATTCCCCAAAATGCTAACCCAGGACATTTCTTAAATCCAGCCCATCCTCTCAGGAAGCTGCGAGCTTTGTATTTGTAAAGATGCAAAAAATTCCCTCCAATTTCAGCTATCAAAGCTGAATTTGGCTTCTAAGGTTCATTTAATCACCACAATGGCTTCGTTAGAGAGAACGCTGCAGAGGGGTAATTTATCTTTATTTGTCAGCTCCCCAGGGCTGAGTTCTTTTGAAGGGCAAAAGTGAATAGGAGGTAAGGATAAATTGTAAGCTGTCTAATTTTTGACCTGTGATTTTTTTCCAGACATTATGTTTAGGGAGTTTTTGAGCAGTGGTGCCAGGAAACCATGGGTGAACCTGTAGGGTGTTGCCAGATTGGGATTTGGCTGAGCCTGTCAAGTGTTTCACACATTTTAGCCAGGGAAAATGTGCACAGTGTTTAAAGAGGACATGAAGGGGTAGAGTTCTTTGCAGATCTTCATAGTTAAGGCGTGGAAAATTAATTTAAGCAGTAGAAATTGGCTGGAAATTGGAGAGCCCATTTCCCTCAGTGTGGGTGTGGCAGCAGCACGAGCCTCATCCCTCACCCACCCCTGCCAATGGAAGGGTTCCTGTGGCTTTCCAAAAGGCCTGAATCTTGTTTAATTTCACTGAAATGAAATTCAACACGGCCTGACTAATGTTGTGAGGGAAAGTGCTTCCTGCTGCGTGTTTATGTGATGAATGGTTCCAAGGAAAGCTCTCCTGGCACTTGGTCACCTGGATATGTGGCACAGCGCTGCACCTCTGAGCGTGGCACAACCCTCTGCCCATCTGATGCGTAAAACCCCACCCAAAAATTGTGATTGCAGAAGGAAAATGGCATTTGGGCATGGCCTGGTAATGTTTCTGTCAATAACTTTGCTCATCTGGGCTGTGCTCCACGTTTGTTTTGTGGTTGCGTTGGTGCCTCTTTCCAGGTTCTGCTCCAAGCGCTTCACTCAGAACCTTTTTCCTATTTGGATTTTACGTTGAAACTTTCTGAATCCCAAGTTTAACAAGGGCAGCTTCCAGTCCCACTGCAGGCAAAGCTAAAACCTTGACAGGCCCTGGGGGAAGTCATCCAAGAAGGATCATTCTCCACGGGGCTGGCTCATGGTTTCTGGAGATCCCTAATGGTCAGGGGCTGGGAACTGCTCCTGTGGAGCTGAAATCGGGCAGGTTTTACCTTCCTGGTGAAAA
>NW_005054420.1:835546-860866 GCF_000277835.1 Geospiza fortis | reverse complement strand
ATCAGGATTTTCAGCATGCTGGTGAAATCCTGCTTGTTTCCAGGACAGCACTGGCAGCATTTGGCCACCTCCAAAGCTGCTGGGCTTGTGTTGCAGGGGGATTTAGGAGTGAGGTGTTGATGCTCTTCTGCTGCCTCACGCTCAAACTCCCCGCCTTTATTCGCTGTGAAGCCAGACAGTTCCAGATTTCTCATCTAAACTCAAATGCCACCTAATTCCCATCTCCTGCAGGAAGTCTACTTACAGGATTAGCTCCACTTGCATATAAAGCCTGCAAATTGCTGTCAGAGCTCTGTGTTTTGGGTAGCTCCTGTCTGTCTCTGTTTCATTATAAAATGAGGCCAACAATAAATTTTTTCTTTCCCCATGAAGTGTATCCAGATATTATTGTGGGAAACCTTCATCTTAAAATTCATCTTCATTGTGATTGGCAAATGCAGTGAGCTGATGCCTTGCAGTGACATGAGTTTAAATACAAATTCAGGCTTAATTTTTATAAATCATTGATCACATATGGCATTTTTGATTGTCCTTAACAATTGAATTGTTAAAAATACATAAGGAATTGTTAAAAATACATAAGAAGAAATGGTCAAAATTGTTAAAAATACATAAGAAGAAATGGTTTTTGCCAAGACAGAAACATAGCAATAATAATAATAGTAGTAATAATAATAGTTTGAATTAGAATATTAAGCTTTTATTAGAGGCAGTGCTTTGTATTTAGGGCTCACAGGGTTGCTCTGCCCATTACAGCATTTATTTTACATTTTCTCATTGGTTTTTGAATTGTTCAGTTTGGTTAATGGCATTTAAGAGGTAAAAGTCATCCTGAGTTTTTCCCGGATTTAGAAGGCAAATTTGGCTTTTTAGGCATTATAATGGCTGTGGATTCTTTACTTCCCTTTTCCACTTTTCTCTCTGTATTTTATTCTCTCCTGCCTATGTTAATTTTTTACCAGGGACATATCTAAGTTAGTTCCCCTTGTGTATATGGGAGGATTCAAGAAGGGAAGGGTGAGCAGTGGGCAGCAGCCTTTATTTCTAGCACACGATAAATGACAAATTTCTGGTGGATGCCTGGTTTTAAACTGCCCCTTAAAGCAGGTTTCACCCGTGCTGGGGAGCAGGCAGCACCCCCACATTTCCAGTTTAACCAGGTTCATTCTCTTAGTGGGAAATCTCAGTTTGCTCCAGCCCAGAGGTGTCCTGGAGCTGCTGCAGGGAAGGAGCAGGGATGAGATGTGAAATCTGAGAGAATTAAAGCCCTCTGGGAGCCCGGGACAGTAATTAAAGCTGGCAGTAATTAAGCATGCCTGGCTCAGGCAGGAGGAGGATGCAGAGCAGTCAGCAGAGGCTCTTGGCTCTCTCACCTGGGGAGGAAGGAGTTCCCAGGGGCACTCACAGCTCAGGGCTGAGCATCCCCAGCTCCCATCCAGGCTTGGGGGTGCTGAGGAGCCTGATGGGACAGGAGCTCTCGGGTTTCTGGGGTTGGAATGGCTCCCAAGGTATTAAAAGTCTTTTTTCTCCCATTCCCATGACCAAAGAAGGAGTCGAGATTCCTCAGCTCTGCTTTTCAAGGTTGTTTATTTTCTCTTATCTATCACATTCCTTCTCTGACCTGCTGAGGTCTGTCCAGCAGGTCGGGCTGTGGCACACTGACCACCTTGGGGTGGTGTTAACTTTTTATACCAAGAACTACGTGTACTTTACAATAATTTTCCAATACCCATCGCCTATGTTAGACAGTCTGTCTCTACTCTAAACCAACCCAGAAGTGTCACCATCCCAGCAGAAGATGGAGGACAAGAAAAAGGACAGGACATGCCCAGATTCCTCCATCTTGACTCCTGAACCCCCATTCTAAAACCCCCAAAATTCTACATTTTCACCCTGTGAGAAATTCACTGTCATTCTACTCAAACCCTTGTGGCTTGTAACTCCTCACACAAAGCTGGGAATTGTTTCCATGGACTAAAATCGAAGGCACAGGTGTCTGTGACTCTGTGCCAAGGTCTCTGAGCCCCTGCCAGGGTCTGCAGTCCCTGTGGGAAGTCCTGGCTGGGAAGCTGTGTGAAGCCTTGTGCTTCTTGCTGCCCGTTTTGCTGAGATATCCGGTGAAATTTGGCCATTTTGGGTGATAGTCCTTTTGTTTTCTGCTGGGGTTTGTGATCATTTTTGCTGTATCTCACTTTTGCTCACAGTGTTGCCTTTACCTAAAATCACCACCCAAAATCCCACCTGCCCTCATTCCAGGGCAGCCAGAGGAACGTCCTGGGTTCCAAAAGGAGGGACCTGCTCCAGCCTCAGCTGGGCTCCAGCTCCTCCAGCCCAGGATCTGCTGCCTGTCCTTGGGCACGGCCACCAGAGCAGGGAGAAGAAGAGATTCCAGGATTCCCTACAAAGGCAGAGCAGCTGATGGGATCTGTTTGGGCACCAAGGGAGCTGTTCTCTGCTTTAGCACTCACCTTTGGGCACGCTGCAATGGACTGGCTGAAACAGCCACAAAACAATGCCAGTTGGCCTCATTTATTGATGGTCTTGCTGCTCTTTGCCATGGAGTTCAGGAGGTTTGGCTGAGGGTGAAAAGCTCAGAGGCAGGGGCAGCCCTGGAGAGGAGCAGCACAGGGTTGGTAAATGGTTCAGGAGGAAAGATCTTTGGCTGGTAAATGGTTCAGGAGTAAAGATCTTTGGTTGGTAAATGGTTCAGGAATAAAGATCTTTGGCTGGTAAATGGTTCAGGAATAAAGATCTTTGGTTGGTAAATGGTTCAGGAGTAAAGATCTTCGGCTGGTAAATGGTTCAGGAGTAAAGATCTTTGGCTGGTAAATGGTTCAGGAATACAGATCTTTGGTTGGTAAATGGTTCAGGAATAAAGATCTCCGTTCCAAGCCCCGTTTCAGGTTGCTAAGTGACAGCAGCGTGCTTGCCTTGCACGGTGCTCACCTCAGCCTGCTCCAGAGCAAGGCAGGGAATGGTTAAAGGCAGAGGGAACCCAGATATTCAATACATCATCATCACTTATGGCCAGAAATGCACTTTTTGTCCCATACCCAGGGCAGGGAGGGTCCCTGACCGTGTTCTCTTCCAGATTCCAGAGGGCAGAGCTGGGAGATCCCATTTTTATCAGGCTGTTCCCTTGTCTGGAACAGTTACCAGGCTCCTGTCTGTCCCCTCTGAATGTAGAGCTTGTGGTGGGAGCTGCTCAGAGGTGTTTTCCACCTTTTCTTCACTCTCAGAAATCCAGGTATCACTATGAATGTTGGTATTTTAAAATGCTGCACTTATTCTTTCCTCCAGAGTGTCCCTCAAACACCAACATTTGGGTGGGTCTCATTTCCTTTAGTGTGATTTTCTTTAAGGGTAGAAAGATAAAAAACTTATTTAAAAATACAATAATAATGAAAAAATAATTATCCAAAAGCAGCTTGGTTAAAGCCATTTGGCAAGATAAAAAAAACTTATTTAGAAAGATAAAAACTTATTTAAAAATACAATGATAATAAAAAATAATTATCCAAAAGCAGCTTTGTTAAAGCCATTCCAATGATCTTTAGCAAGGAGAGCAGGAATTCAGGGCTGAGCATCCTGGGACAGTGGAGGGTGTCCCTGCCTGGAGCTGGATGAGCTTTAGGGTCCCTTCCAACCCAAACCATTCTGGGATTCTCTTTTGCCTTTGGGAGCATCCTGGGGGTAATGAAGAAAATCAAGGGGATGATTCTCAGTTCTCTCCTTGAATTTCGTTCGGTGCTTTAATTTTCTTGGTGTGTGGGGGAAAACGAAGTGTGCCAGATAAACATCTCAGGCCTCTCCTGGTGGCCCTGGAGTGAAAGGGACTAAAATAGGATTTTTTAATAAAAGCTCATTAACGGTGCCTGCGTGCTGGGGCCCTGTGTTAATTATATATATATATATATTTATATATATATATATATATATATATTTCCTGATCACAGGAGAGTGCTATTCAAATATAAATAATTGCTTCTGTACAGCAAGCTTGGGAGGAAAAAAATAAAAATTGTCAGATATTTTCAGTCAACAGCAGTTGGCTCCGCCAAGCTCCTCGTCAGCTGTGATGAGCTATTAGGGGAATGTTTATGGACACAGCAAAAATAAACTCCAAAAAGCATCCATCATCTTTATTGCCCCTTTCCAAAGTGAAAGGGGTTATTTTCTTGCTGGACGAGCTTGCAAAGGACTGCTGGAACCTGAAATAATTGACAGGGTTTCGTGTTTTTCCAGACATGACATCAGGGTTTGATACAAGAAATGGGAGATAATTCATCTTCCTGCAGCACTCAGAATGCTTTGTGAAGGCTCCAAACCCCAGAACTCTCTGAATTGCAGGAATTCTCTGATGCTTTTTGTTACCTTGGATTAATATGGGATGAACACTCCACTCCTCCCCCCAAAAAAGGAAATTTTAGCACCCCAAGGTCAATGTGCCTCACAATTGTGTGCAAAGTGAAAGGGCTTTGTCATTTCTGTGGCATTTGGGATGTTCTGGGTGGTTTCCAGAAGTTTCCTGAGTTTTTGCGCTCCTGAAGGCAGAGATGTTCTGTGGTGGGGAGAACTGGGAGAAGCCTCTGTCTCCCACCTCACTCTGCACCATCAAGGTGTGCTCAGGTGGGGTTTCATTGGATTAAATATCATAACTTGATTTATTAGAATTTATTATTCTCTTCAAAAGGCTGCAGTTTATCAAGAAGGAAAAGCAAAAGTAACAAAAATCCCATCCCACTGTTCCAGGCTGGGGCTGCACTGGCACATGTTGGAGCCCATTAAAAATCCCTTTCCCAGGCACAGGGAAGGTGTTTAAAATGCACAAAAATTGAGATGCAGCTTGGAAATAATAATTTTATTGTAGGTTTGCTCTGCCATCCATTGTGCCTCACCTGATGGGGTAATTACCACCGTTACAGAACATTTTAATTACAACACTGAGTCAAACTTCATGAAAGTGCCTTGTTACAAAAACGATATTAAATATGCACAGAGATGCTTTTTCTACTCATATTTTCCTTCCTTTGTATTTTGCTGTTAACAGAAGCCAATTGCTGCTGTCACATCCCCTGCTTGTTTACAAGTTTCAAGGTTTACCCAGCGTTGTGTGGAAAAGAGAAATATTTTCTTTCCAGACTTATTAGATTATCAACAGATGCTCGTGTTAGAAACTTGCTTTGAAAATCTGACTGGGCAGAGAAACTGTTTGAGACAGTGATCCAGCAAACTGAGAGGGGAAAAAACTGTAAATTTGAGCCATTTAGCAGATTTACAACTGTTTGCTCAGGGTGAGATTAGAAATGATGCTGGTCTGTGAAGGCAACTGCAAAGAGCTGCTGAGAGCTGGGAGTGCCAGCTGAACCAGCAGAGTTTCAAATGAAACCATGCACCTCCTCTGCTCCTGGGCTGCATCTGAAAACAGCAGTGCAGAGGAGAAATCAAAATGAATTCTGTGGGAAATCCTGGCTGGGAAGCTGTGTGAAGCCTTGTGCTTCTTGCTGCCCGTTTTGCTGAGAAATCAGGTGAAATTTGGCCATTTTGGATGATTGTCCTTTTGGTTTCAGCTGGGATTCGTGATCATGTTTGCTGCATCTTGCTTTTGTCACAGCCCCACGCCCCCAGTGCTGCCTTTACCTAAAATCACCACCCAAAATCCCATCTCAGCCCAGTCCAGGCTGCAGGCAGCAGCAAAATCCCAGGTGGGCACAGGGAGGAGCCCTGGGATGGGACAGGAGCTGGGTCTGAACCTCAGGGGCTCTGCTGGAACCCACGGCCAGGAGGGCACAGGGGCTGCAGGGCTCAGGGGGGCTCTCAGAGGAGCCTGCACACAGAGGTTCTGTGTTTATACAGAATATTTATCAGCTGGTATTCATGAGCCCCTGCTTGTTCCAGGAGCACTGCTGCATACCCACAGGTATTTCCCTTTGATGTTTCTTTAGCCTTTAAGATCAAAATCAGCCTTGTGCCTAAAACATTCTTGGCAGGAAGTGCTGGGCCATTTGTGGAAGAGAGTTGGGTTCTCTAATGTGCATGCCCTGGTCTGCCAGCCCCAAGCAGGCTGGGTGAGCACCCCTCTTTTCCCGTGACACACTCTGCCCAAGGAGGCGGCATGGGGGCCTGGCTGGAATTTTAAAAAGCCATTTTATTGCATGAAAATCAAAGAGCTGGTGATGGACTTGGCTCCTCGGTGTTTGGGCTGGTCTGTAGTGATGATGCCACAGCCTGGGCAGGGCTGTGTTGCTGTCAGGGGGTGTTTTTGGGAGCCCCCAGCACAGAATGATGCCTGATGATGATGATGATGATGGTGGTGGTGGCAGTGTCTGTGCCTGGGCAGGACGTGCTGCAGGGATGAGATGAGTGGGCGCCATTTCCAGGACCTGGGGATGAAAGGGAGGGAGGTGGGAGATGTTCAGAAACACAGAATGGTTCTCGTTGGAAGGGACCTCAAAAATCATCAGATCTCTCAGGATGAGGGGGAACAGCCTCAGGCTGGGCTGGAATTTCCCCATGGAAAGGTGCTCAGGCCTTGGCAAGAGCTGCCCAGGGAGGTTTGGAGTGCCCATCCCTGGAGGTGTCCCAGGAATTCCTGGAGGTGGCACTCAGAGCTCTGGGCTGGGGCATCAGGCTCAGCTTGGACTCGATGACCTTGGAGATGTTTTCCAACCTAAATTATTCTAGATTCTGGTTCCAACCCCCTGCAATGGTTAGGGAAGGAATAACTCTCATTTTTGTGCCCTCACATACAGCCAGGCCAGCAATTCCAGCAGATTGCTGAAAATCAGCAGCACCCCTGGCCATCGTGTTATTATTTATTTCTGACTTGCTCCTTTATTGACATGGAAAACAATTTTGGGGAGCAGCTGATACAGGTCTTGCCATTGAAGTTTTAGCTGCATGGGGTTGGTGTGTGGTGAGAGCCTCACCTGATGTAAAAGGTGCCTTTGATATCCTCTGTTATCTCTCTGGAAGGCTCAGATTGTTCTTAGGAAAATGAAGAACAAAAATATGCACAATGACTCCATTAACTCCCTGGCAATTATACTCCAGCTCTTTTCAGGATCACTGTGGAAAATTAGTTCCTCAAGACATGCCTTAAACCCAGAAAGGGTTTCCTAAGCAATTAGGGAACTGCTTGGCAAAAAGGGCTGTTAAATCCATTGTTTTATGAAATCCATCATGCCACCAGGAAATAAAGATTTATGGCCATGCAGTTTATGGGAACCACATTCTGTGTCTCATGGCTTTACCAGGCAAGGGGCTGTGCTCACATTCCATGGGTTTTTAAGGACACAGATAGAGGACCTGTTTTCTGTGGGAATTTAGTGCAGCACACGAGTGTTGCCTTGAAAACTGCCCATTTCCATTAAATGCCAACATTGGCTTCGATGGAAAAGCAGCAGATAATTATTTTAGTTCAAGTTTCGCATTGCAGTTCCTTTTAAAGGGTTTGGGGTCTTTAAAAGGAAAACCGTTCAGTGCAATCTGCTTTTCTTTTGTTCTTTGTATCCTCTGAGCTCCTTTGGCTGTGCAAGGAGTTTGTCCAATTCCCAGCATCCACATGGGTGCCTGTGGGAACCCCAGAGTGAAAATTAAGGAGGCTATTTCTGGGGCACAGGAAAAACGGAGAGTAAATGGCTCTGTACTTGAGAGTCTGTATTATTCTAATCTTTTCCCAGTGTGAAATTCTCACTTTAAGTTTCATGGGAACATCTTTCGCTTAAATACAAGTCCTCACTTCAGCTTTTACTGGGGGTATTAAAAATATGTGTAGGAAAGATAACACTTTGTGGCTGTGTAGTAGCTATTAGGGAGGAAAATCTGGATTTGAATGCTGATAGTTTGCAGATACAGAAATTGTACCACCTGCTGCTGGAAAACGTGGAGCACCCATGAATATTATGGGAAGTGCTCTGACAGCTGCTCAAGGGGAGGCTGGAGCAGCTGCTCACTCAGCAGAGAAGGAGAATATCAGTGAGGCACTGAGCTCCCGAGGAGAATGGACCTCAGTTTTGCACCTTTATTAACAATTTGTCCAGAATGCCATCCAAAAAAAACGCAGAAAACAAATTTTACTGTGTGCAGGAGCTTGCTGAGCTTACCTCCACGCAGCTGCAAGCACTTTTATCTCGCTTTTCTCCAACTCTCCCCACTTAAATTTAACTTCCCAGAGGTTTCTGCTCCTCTGCAGTGCCCACACAGTTTCCCAGCCAGGAATTCCCAGGATGGTGCTTCCCTGGGTGCTTCCCTGGCCTCACCCATTGCTCTTGGAGCTCCTGACTCTCCTGGGCATCAGCCCTGAGCTGCAGATCCTGAGAGGTGCTCGGGGCTTGTCAGGTGAGCTGCTCCTGAGAGCATCTGAGCGCATTTCCAAAGCAATCCCCTGCTAATTAACACACAAACTCCTTCACTGTTAATAAGATAAATCGGTGTTGTCTTGATCTTATGCACAGTTTATGGTAATTTTAAGCCCTACAGAAAGTGGCTGCTTCCATGAACAAATGGGGATAATTAGCTGGAGATAGTTATTATGCAAATTGAGCAAGCTGCACCTTTGAGTGGAAGTGGATGAGCAGGTTGAGCATAATGCCCCAAATTTGGATGCAAATGGAAAAGCTGTTGTGGCATAACCTGCCCAGGCTGCCCATGCTTAGGATCAGCTGCAGAAATTAATTTGGGAAATGAGCCTGAGCCATGAGCCCAGGCTGGTCTCCATCCCCAGGGGGAGCCTGGCTGGGCTGAGTGTCCCTGGCTGATCCCAGCAGGCACCTGGGGCAGTTCTTGACCAAAACCTCACTTCCATGAAATCAAAAGGTTTGGGCAGGTATTGATCTTTTGAGGTTTATTTAGAAAATTCTGACTATTTTGGTAATATTCAATTTTAATGTTTTTACTTCCATATTTTTCACTTAGGTTTATTTTGAATTTTTTTTAACAGCGACACAGATACTATCGGTAGGCTGAAATGGAGAGGAATATTGTAAGAATGAAACATTCAAAGCCTAAATTAATTTCTTTTTCCTTGGGTTTTTGGGTTATTTATTTTTTTCCCAGATCTCACCACAGGACACCTGCTGTATCTGCTCTGGTTTGGAACTGAGTGTGCCATCCAGTGCAGGACTGCAGAGCCCGTGGGGCTGGAGCAGGTGCTGCCCTTGGCCAGGCTGCTGGGACCCCAGGAGGAGAACCCTGAGCCAACTCCCATCCTGTGAGTGTGTCCTTAGACTCATTTCTGTGGGAGCAGTCGGGATTCTGTTCATCTGGGCTGCCTCAGCTTCATGGTTGCTCAGAGTAACCAGGAGCTGATTATTAATTAACACTGAGCACAGTAATTGAGAGCAACCTGCTTTAGACAGATTGTTCCTATGAGAGGCTTCAGCTCTGCTCCTGCTGCCCCAGGGCTAGGGACTCCCAGAACCTGGGTTGGGGTTGGGGTTGTTGGGGTTGGAAGGGGTCTCTGGAGAGCACCAAATCCAACCCTGCTCAGTGGGTTCACCCAGAGCAATCCAGCTGGGTTTGAATATCTCAGGGAAGGGCACTCCACAATCTGGCATCTGTTCCAGGGCTCTGCCATCCACAAATAATGTGTTTTTTCCACATGTTCAGATGGAACTTCCCATGTTTCAGGTTGTTGCCACTTGTGCTGTGGCTGGGCACCACTGAGAGTCTTGCCCCCTGCTCTTGGCACCTGCCCTTAAAATGTTTGTGTGGTGATAAAATCACCCTCAGTCATCCCTTCTCCAGGGTTTGGAGTTTGTTCCCACTGTGGTTTGGGTTTTCCATTCCCACATCTTGGCTCTGGCTCTCTGATGGCCACGTGGGGCTGGGCCAGCCCTGCCTGGTTCAGGCTCAGGGCAGGAGTGGGGATGCAGAGACACAGCCCAGGGCCCACCTGGCTGTCCTGGAAATCCCAGGAGATCCTGGATGGCTCCTGGATCTCTCCCATCCCCACCCAGAGCAGCAGCTCCTCCACCCAATCCCTGCACACAAATCCGCACCAGCCTCGTGAATGTGGAATAGAAGTGCCTCGTGATGTTTTCTGTGGGAAGGGAAGGAAATCAGATGGATGTAGGATACAAATGAGGGCAGGACATCCCAGGCTCTGGCTCCCCGGGGGGAGGACAGAGGAATTGTATTTACATTACACACGGCGTGCCCTGACTGTCAATATTGTGAAGCTCCTCCAGAGCGATGAAACCTCCACCTGAACTTCCTCAAACTGTTTTATCACTCAATCTTTTGATTATCAGTGGAGGAAAAAAAAAATAAAACAACCCACATTTCCATAACAATAGCACTTAATGACCGGAGATGGTGAAAACCCAAGGTCTAATTTTATCCCTGGAAATAAAGATACCAGACGTCTCTGGCGAAATATTTGAAACTTGTTTCAAGAAAAGATGTTGGTGGCGAACAGATGGCCCCGGCCTGCCATCCATATTCATGAGTGCATTGATTTCATTATGCCTTCCCCTAGGAAACTCAGCTTTTATAAGTCTGCCTGGCCATCAAATTGAGCAGTCAGGAGCCCTCTGTCACAGCTCTGTTGCTGTAGAAATTGGGGAAAGCATGTGAGAGGCTTTGGCACTTTTGTCTTGACTTTTATCACCCAGCACCTGTTGTGTGGGGCTGCAGAGCTGGGATTTTTATCAGGTGGAACACAGGTTGAGATTTTTATCAGGTGGAACACACAGTTGGCTTCGGGTGCAAGAAGTGCCATGTTCATTTCAACGGAGTGACTTTAATTTTGTGACATCCTCGCGCTGTTTAATAACTTCCAGAGGGTTGGGACCTACGGGCAGGAGCTCCCAGTGAACCCCAGGCTGCCAAAACCTCTTTGGGGAAATCCCTGGTGCCGTTCTCTGCTTGATGTATTAATTGCCCAGGATGAATCTTACGAAGCAGCCATCACTTGGATCACAAAGGGAAATAAAACATCCAGACAGAAGTGCAAATCCAATTTGAAGTGCCTTTTCACAGAGGGAAACACGTTGTTAAGCACTACTGAAAGCTGGGAATGTTTGGAGAATTGTTTTTAATCGACTTTGAAGGTTTCTATGTGAAATTCGGGATTTTAAAGTTTTGTCCAAAGATTTTTTTTTCCTTTCTTTCGCCCCTTTCCCAGCACCACCTAATTCCATAAGTGAGGACACACGCTGCTCTCTCTGAATAGTGAAATTTGGCTTTTTTTGGTACCACATTTGTGCAGCCCTGGTGGAGCTGAGCCCCCTCCTGAGGGTGAAGCCCACGAGGTGCCTCACAGAAAGTTCATTTTCCAGGCACTGATTCAGTGATGGGAGAGCATCCCTGGGCATTGGCATGGGGACACTCCTGGTGGGAGCAGGGGGACCTGAGGGACTGATTGATGGCAGCCTGGGACTCTCTCAGCCCTGCATTCAGGACCTACCTCTTTTTTTAAGGCAAGTTTAGCAGCTGGTCCTTTGATTTGCAAAATGAGGTTTAGTTCTAAAGAATAGGCCAAGACTGAGGGGATTCTGTAGGTTTGGGACTTGGAATTGCTTTTATCTTCCTCTTTTTGTCACTTCGTTCCTTTCTTTGGGGCCAGAAGTATTTTTGTGTGCTCTTCAAAAGCCGGGCTGCTGTTGTACTTGGGCTCCAAAGAGCCTTAAAAGTGCCATTTAAATTCAGATCTTTTGCAAAGCTTGAAGGGAGGAAAGTTTTTAAAGTGTTTCCTCCTTGGACATAATCGATCGGTAGCAGGGTAAAACCCAGAAATGTTCTTTTGGGGACCTTTGCTGAATGAAATTACAGCTGCCTCACACAACAGTTTAGGTGTCAGCTGAAGAAAGACAACATTTGGCCATGACCACAGAATGTCCAGTTTTTAATTTTATTTCTTTTCTAGGAGTAAAAAATAGGGTTAATATTCTCCCATTTGGTTTGCTTGATCAAGAGTGCAGTTTAATTAAATAAAATGAGCCCAACCACCATTTTTTTGCATTATGGAACTGTCAGCTTAGCATTCAGCTCCCAAAGGGTACTCAAAGGATCATTTAATTTTAAAATGATTGTAGCCTTGAAATAACTTAAAAGGCACTAATATATTTAATCAAAGGAGGTAACTGGTGATAGAGGAATAAATCATTCATGCATATGAATAACAGGGCTCCCACGAGGCTGGGAAGCCAACAGGGAAAATATTTAGGGCTAAATTGATTCCTTGGCCCCCTTCTGCCCGTACCTGAGGAGCTGAATCACCTGAGGTGCTTTGGCACAGGCCCACTTTGGGGTTTGTGTGTCCCCAGGACGTCCAGATGTGCTGCCAGCTGTCCTCACGTGTCATTTGTGCCTGATTTATCCACCCCACTGGTGCAGGAGTGTGTTCTGACCTGAGCAGTGCAGCGCCCTGGGAATGTCAGGATTTGGGGTGCCTGCAATGCCCAATTCCACCTCCCTCACTGAACCAGAGGGAAGGAGCTGCCCTGAAATTGAAATGTCTGTGCCAGCCCCAGCGGGAGCAGCTGTTTCAGGTTGGGCATTTCTTAATTTCCCTGCCTTAGCTGTGCAAATCACGGGCTTCACCTTTGCTGTGAGTGGATATTTTTACAGGGCTTGGAAAAGCTCAGCTTAGCTTTGGGAGCAGCAGGAGTGGGCTTGGCTCATCCCCTGGGGGCTGGGGGGGCATCCAGGCAGCCCTGGGTGCCACCACCCTGACATTGTCGCCACCACCCTGACATTGTCACCACCCCGATGGTGGCACCAACCCCTCTCTATTCCCACAAGTGCCAAACTCATCTCCTTTGAAGGAATTCCTAAGAGTTTCATTGATGCATGTTTCAGTTGGGTCTTTTAAGAGTTGTTTTATTTATATGCTTGATGAAACAATCAGCCAAGCAGAATATTATCTCTGTTGTTCTAGATTAGTTATATGGGACTATGTTAATTAGTAAATAGAGTGTTATGTGTAAGATACAATAATGCAGGAGGATTTCTGCCAGCATTTTAACTGAGTGACTTTAACTGACAGTTGTGACCAGCTGGGGACTCTGCTCCCAGATATTCCCAGGCAATTGAAATTCCCACCAAGGGGCACTTATTGATATATTTTTATATTCCATATTAATTGTTATACACACGATAATATAACACAAGAGGTTTCTCCCTGAACCTCTGGGGCTCCTGCTGTGCTCCCAGCTCTTCCCAGGCAACTGAAGTTCCCATCAAGTGCAATTAAACACCTGAGCCACTCCAAACCTGTAAATCTTTTGACAAAACACCCACCACGAAGCTGTTCTTTGTGTAATCTGCAAATCTCTCAGGGTGCTGAGGCACAGGTGCCACTCCTGGGCTTGTCCCCTTTTTGCTGTCACACCTTCCCTGTTTTTAATTAACACTCATGGTTAATATATCCATAGGAATTCCCAGAGACAAGGAAAACTGGATTTAACCAGAAGGGACAATGCTACACCTGCCCTGAGTGTTTTGTCCAAAATCCAGAGGGTCAGTTCGCTTAATTGATTAAGAACAAATAGTTCTGTTAAAAACTGCCCTTTCTAGGTTATCTCCTTGAATGGAGTTACTCTGGTAATGCAAAGGTTTTTCAAAGGGATTTAATGAAAAATTAATTTCTAGGGGAAAAAAAAAAGGTGGCAGCTCATAAATATAAGATTCTTCCCATCTGTTGGTGGTGCATGACTCAGGGCTGTGTGCATGCACCTGGATAAAAGATGAATAACCTGCAGCTCGTGCCAGGAGAGCTTTTCAGCAGGCTGGGATCAGGCAGGAGCCCGACCAAGGTCGTTTGGGATTCCCATAGAATAAAACCTTGTTAGAAATGCCCTGTCAGTGGTGTCAGGGCCTCCCTGGGGCATTCATGGGAGTGAGACTGAGGAAAACATCCAGGGGCCTCAAACACCTGCATGGGCAAAGCGCTGCAAATTAAACCTTTCATGTTTTATTGATGCTGAAATCTGGATTTGGTGTTCTGGGTGCGCCCCTGGATCCCTGGCAGTGCCAATACCAGGCTGGACACGGTTTGGAGCACCTTGGGACAGTGGAATTGTCCCTGGCCATGGCAGGGGTGGCACTGGAGGGGCTTTAAGGTCCCTTCCAGCCCAAACCATTCTGTATAACAACAACAAAAGGGGAACTGTGGGGGGAAATTACAGAGAACTGCAAAACAGGGATGGGCAATACTTCTGTTTTCCCCAATCCTAATCTGGGTAGCTCCTTTAGAACATTTCTACATTTCTCCAGTCTCCTATTTTTAAACACACAGAAGTTGTCTTCATGAGAAAGCGATTTAATGGGTAAAAATCAAGCAATTCCATCAAAGGGAAAGTTGTTTCCTGCGTATCCATCACATTTCTTAGAGTGGCATTGAAGAGTTTGGAAATTCCAAGGTTGTGGGTGCTCAGCCCTCTCCTGGGATTCCCCAGCCCATGTTTGCAGCAAGCAGCCCCAGCCCAAAGCTGCGTGCCAAACCTTTGCCAGCCTGTTCCCTGTGCGTGCAAGGAGTGAGCAGGTCCCGTCCCTCCCAGCGTGGGAGGATGTTGTTCTCCCTGCCATACTGTGAGTGGGAGAGTGGGAAGAGCCAGCCAAAAGCTGCAATGGCATTTCAAGTTAACGAAGCTTTCAGGAGCTGCCTCTGATCCAGCAGATGTGGCTTAAATAATTTACATTTCCTGCATCCTGTGGTGTTTGTGAGGGTCCCCAGGACGAGGATGAGAACTGACTCCAAGTTCTCACAAGGCTGATATATTATATTATATTAATTATATTACATTACATTACATTACATTACATTACATTACATTATGAAGAACAGAGACATCTCACAACAAAGCAGAGAACAGGGGCTGCAGCACGAAGGCAGCACTTGGCACCAATAATGATCCTGCTGCCAGCACAAGGAAAGCACATTCCTGTCCCAAAAATACTGGATGCTGAGCAGGAAAGGGAGTAAGGGCCATGGGTGTTGAGTTTGTGAGGTCCCCAGGACGAGGTGAGAGAAGAGAATCTGACTCCATGTTCTCAGAAGGCTGAATTATATTATATTATATTATATTATATATTATCATCTATCATATCATATACTAAAGCTGTAGAGAAAGGAGACATCAGAAGGCCAGAAAACAATGAATAATAAAAACCCATGACAGACTCAGAGAGCCTGACACAGCTGGCTGTGATTGGCCATTAATTAAAAACAATTCGCATGTTTGGATAAACAATCTCCAGGCCACATTCCAGAGCAGCAAAACAGGGAGAAGCTGAAGCTTCCCAGCTTCCCAGGAGAGGAAATCCTGGCAAAGGGGATATTTTTTCAGAAAATATCATGGTGACAGCATCCCTTACCATGGGAAAGGGGGCAGTGCCATGAATTTTCTGAAAGTTGCTGTGGGGTGACTTTGGTTTGGTTTGGTTTGGTGGATGATGGAGTATCTGGCATTGGAAGGGGCCCTCAAGGACTGAGTGCTGTGGCTGTGCTGTTGAGCTGGGCTGACATCAGTGATTGATGTGTGCTGGCAGCCACCAGGGAAATTCTGCTTTATACATTTAAAGAGTTCTAAATTTAGGGGTTTTTCTTGTTTACTACTCCCACTCCTCTCTCTGGGGATAAAAAGGAAAAGCACATGGAGGGCAGGGACCTGTTGAGTGTGGGGGAGTTGATTTGGGAGAGGTTTTGTCCATTTTTGACAATTTCTGGATGCCAGAGTAGTTTGCTGACACTTCTTGTAAGGGAAAATGGTTCTGGTGGCCACAGATCCTTTGATTTTCCTGTTTGGCAGCTCCCAGAGCTCTTCAGCTGGGATTTCACCAGTTTCTTGCTCCCTGGACTGGGAGGTTCTGCAGTGGGCTGGGATTTCTGCATCCTTTGAGGGAATGGCCTCTACACACATCCCACACCCCAGCCCAGGAAATCAGTAAATAAAATCATCTGTTAAATTAAGTCTTCAGTAAGGAAAGCTTTTAAAGAGATGCTCTCAAGTGTTTCTGCATGGAAAATGAGGAAGGGGAGTGCATTCCTCTTGGCTTTATTCCCACTCAGCTCTGTCCCAGCAAAAATAAAAGCAGCTTTCTGCACTGCATCCTTATTTACAGGGCAATAAAATCCCAGGAAAAAGCAGCAATGCTTCATAAAAGTACAAACCAAGCAAATGGAAACCTCTCCTGGGACGTGTCCAGCCCTCAGATCGTTTGGAAGGTGGTCAGGAGCTGTGTGGGATGGTCACATTCCAGCTGGTGAAACAAAAATCAATGGACATGACATGAGTTAATACAGGGGGAAGACTTTCCCTCTGGGCACTGCCAAAGCTTTCAGGGCAGAATTTTCCACAGACACTTTCCATCTGAGGCTGATGGTGTTTTATCTTGTTATTATTGATGGAGCTTTTGGGTCTGTCTGTGCTGCGGCCACCTGGGCCCTGCCCAGCCCAGAATGTTGACAGGGGGTGGATCCTGACAGGTCAGGTGGGTTCAGGTGGGGTTTGGCTGCTCCTGAGGGCTCAGGTGTGGCTTGGGTGTTCCTGATGGATCAGGTTGTTCAGATGTGGTTTGGCTGTTGATGGATCAAGTTGTTCAGCTGTTGTTTGCCTGCTCCTGAGTGTTCAGGTGTGTTCAGGTGTGCTTTGGCTGTCTATGGATCAGGTTGTCCAGGTGTGGTTTGGCTGTTTCTGAAGGTTCAGGTTGTTCAGGTGTGGCTTGGCTGTTGATGGATAAGGAGCGTTCAGGTGTTGTTCAGCTGTTCCTGACAGATCAGGTATGTGCAGGTGTGCTTTGGCTGCTCCTGAGGGTTCAGGTGTGGTTTGTGTGTTCCTGATGGATCAGATGAGTTCAGGTGTAGTTTGGCTGTTCCCAAGGGTACAGGTGTGCTTTGGCTGTTGATGGATCAGAAGTGTTCAGGTGTGCTTTGGCTGTTCCTGAGGGATCAGGTGTGCTTTGGCTGTTGATGGATCAGCCGGTTCAGGTACGGTTTGGCTCTTCCTGAAGGCTCAGGTGGTTCAGGTGTGCTTTGGCTGTTGATGGATCAGGTATGTTCAGGTGTGCTTTGGCTGTTCCTGAAGGCTCAGGTGGTTCAGGTGTGCTTTGGCTGTCCCCCCAAGCCCTGTGTGCCCACACCAAGGCCCCGTGTGGCACCTGGGCACTGCAGGAGCTGCTGGGCAGTGCCCACACCAGCTGCCTCCAGGAATGCTCCTCCTTGGCTGGATAACCCTGGCTGCATCCATCCCAGCATTCATTCTGTGCTCCCAGCAAGGCTGGGGCCCAGAGCAGTGTTTGGTGTGGAGCTGCTCTTCCAGCACACGCTGCTGCTCACTGGGGAGCCCTTGCACATGATTGAACATTTTAATCTCCGTCCTGCATTCCTCACGTGGGTTCCAGGGATGTGCATTCAGTGGCAGGAGTGGACTGTGACCCAGGAGGGATTCAGGGCTGTGCAACAAAGCATCTCTGCTGTCATTTCATTCTCATCCTCATCTCCTCCTGCTGTATTCCCCTGCAACTCCACGCTGGGCTATTCCGAACATCATTTCCAGCAGCTCTGCTCCTGCAGCTCCAGCCCAGCCCTGTGCTTCAGCAGAGCTTCAGGAGAGGCACTGCTGGCCCTGCCAGGGTAAATCCTCTGCCTGGGTGGAGAGTGGGTGGTGCTGGCTGTGTGTGAATGGAGGGAAAGGCGTGAGAGCCAAAATGAGGGATGTGGGACTCCAGGGACTCTCCAAAATGCAGTGTATTGTATCCAAAATGCAGTTTATTACATCCAAGATATCAGCAGTTCAGGGTGGTGAGTGACAGAGCTGTGCCCACAGCTGTCAGCTCCAGCTGCAGGCAGGCCTGGAGACCCTTTGGTTTTGGTTAAAATGCATTATATACTTGTCTTTTGGTTACAATGCAGTATATAGTTTTGCTTACAATGCATTATATACTTTTGGTTACATTGCATTATATAGTTTTGGTTACACTGCATGATATACTTTTCTTTGCTGAGCATCTTAATACAGCAGAACCAATCTATACCTTAACTATTATCTATAGCCTATCATAACTGCTGTAATTACCATATTCATGTTACTGTTCTCCAGTCACTACAAGTTAGTACATCACAGTTTAAGCTAGAAGTTGTTTTTCAGTTTTCTTGCAGTGGAAAATTCTGAGACCTTTTTCCTGCTTGCCACATTTGCTGCCTTGTTTGCCTGTGCTCTCTTTGTGCTTGGTAAAAACATCTTCTTGTTTGGGGTGGGTTTATCCTTTGCTCTAAGCCATACAAACCCCTTCTAACTAACACACCCTTTGCCTCCTTGGTTATCCAGTGAGACTGGCTCAGCAATTCTTTTCTTCTATATCAAAACTTGCTTCCATCTCTATTCTTCATCAGACTCTCCATTCAGAAATCTTTCTGCTCAGCACACATATCTGTGAGACTTTCTTGTCAAACTCTCATCTTTCCCAACAGAAAGGTGTCTGAGGGCAGAAGGACAATGCAATGTTCCCTTCCAGCTGGGTGATGGGGGCAGTGGGGCAGAAATCCCTGCTGGGAAGGGCAGGTTTGGGGGAACACTGGGATTTATTTGGGGTTTTGGTACAGTGTCACAGAGCAGAGCAGCCAAAGGAGCCCTGTTAGGATAAACCTGGGTTCCTCTCACTGCTCCCCATGGTCCCAGCGCCACCAGAACCCAAATCCAAGGAGAGCTGCTTCAGGCCAAGGGCTTGTCCTTGTGAGGGCTGAGGCTCCCCATGGGGAGCCTGAGCAGCTCCTGAGCTGTGCCCAGGGCCCTGCTGAGCTGGCACTGCCCGGTGACCCTGCTGGCACCACAGGGCTGGGTTGGCTTTGTGCCGGCCACTGTGGGCAGGGCAGTCATTCCCCACCTCTGTGACTTGTTCAATTTTCACTCTAAATCAAATTCCCCAACAGTACCAATTTCACCTCTGTGTCATTTTGTCCTGCAGACACCTTTGTGCAGGTGTGTGTGCTTAGAAAATGAATTCAATGTTGCATTATTGAACATGGCAGTCGGGTTGTTCCTCCCTCCAGCCAGGGTCAGAACCCAGCTGAGCCCCGGGGCTGGAGCCTAATCCTGCAGTTTCTGGTTTCTTTTTCTCCTTCAGAGCCTGTCTCCTCCAGGACTGTGCTCAAATTGCCTGCTCACAGGGGCTGAACTGCTGCCTCTCATGGGGCTGAGTTGCTTTAGGTTCAGTTTGTTTGGGTTTGATTTTTTTGGTTTTTTTGAGTCAGTCAGCAAGAACAGCTCGTTCTGCACTGAACTCGGTGGATAGAAGGATTTACTTCCTAAACCTCAGGTTTATGAAGTTTTACTTCCTAAAACTTCCCAAAGCTCGATGTTACCGCGTTGCTGAGCCCCCCCAGCAGCAGTGTGAGCACTCCAAGGCTGTCCCTGGGACCTGGCTGTGCCCTGCCAGCTCCTGCTGTGCCACTGCCCTTGGGCTTGTCCTTGCTTTAACTTCCTTTGCAGAGCCCCTGGGAATAACTTGTGGCTCTCCTCCTGCAGAAGGACACTTTGCCAAAAGGAGAGACAAGAACTTGTTTAAAAATGCAAACCAGGAAACTTCCTGCAGTCCAACACAGTGATTAACTATCCCAGCTCACATGGAATAATTGCAGCCTTTCCTCCACGCTCCCACCCTGGCATTGTTCTCCTGGGTATCACCTGGTACATCTTCACTATCACGACACTTTCTTAATGCACAGTTAGAATTAGAACACCTTTTACAGCATTCTATATAATTAAAAAGCCAGACTTCCTCTGAAATAACAATATTCTGGCAAGTGAGGTGGCACAGATGAATTATTTGGAAGGCAGGTTGGGCTGTACATCAGGCTGGAGAAGTAGGACATGTTCCTTATTTGTTGTCACTTTTCCTTGGTGCTTAATGCAGATTTGTCTGATTCCGGCACTGGGCAGGGAAATCTTGATTTAGGAAGCTGTGTTTCAATAAAATGACACCACCTTATGCTCTGTCACATTTGTCCTGGAGTTACTCCACAGCCTTTGCTAGGATTCCGGGCAGGGAAAAGGATTAATTGTTATTAAGGGGGACAATTGCAGCCATGGAATCCCCACTGCCCTGGGGGCAGGTGGCTCCTGCTGGGATGGGATAAATGAAAGCAGCCAGCTCCCAAAGCCCAGCACAATCCCTGACCTGAGCTGGAAGATGCTGTTGTGGGCCTGTAAAATGTGGTGCCATATGGGTTCCAGCTTCCACTTCAAGATAAAATCAAATTTCTGCTCCCTGCAGTTGTTGAAGAGGGAAGAAACGTTGGCTCAGAATTCCAAAGACAGATAAATACATTATAATTAATTAAAGAACAATAGAAATGGCTGTGATTAAGGCAATTTTAGCATTTGTGAGGGCGGGGAGGACAGCAGCCTCGAGCCTGGTTTCAGGGCTGATGCTGGGCAATGCCCTGGCTGCTCTGTTCACCTTCCCTCTCTGTCAGAGTCTTAGTGAAAAGAATTTTTAGTCTCACTTTAAGTCCAGAAAGTCTTTACAGTGAATAAGGCAGCACTTAGAGGTGGTTCCATACCAACTGAAATTTTCCTATTCCACCCTACTCTTACACCCCTTACAAACCTTTCTCTGTTAGAACTGCAGCGAGTCCTTGGCACGCTGTAAAACCCCAGTGAGAACGGTGCTGAGCTCCTGCTGACCTGTCTGACACTTCCTACAAGGCACAGGCTCACAAAACACGGAAATCTTCAGATCCAGAGCTCGAGGGAGACCCTGGAGCTTTTCTGAAGGGAGGGAAGGGGCAGGGCTGGGGCAGGGCTGCAGCCCCAGGGCAGGGAGCTGGAGCTGCTGACCTCTAAATGGGATCAGTGGGGAGCTGCCCCAGGCACTGCTGTGCTGTGGGGGGCATTCAGAGTGTAGGGGAAATGGATTTAAAGGGTTTGTGCCTCCCTGGAGTGCTGCTGTTGGGGTTTGGAGGGGTTGTGCCAGGCTGGGGGTGGGCATGGCTGTGTTTAGAATGTCCCTGGAGTCCTTCAGGGTGATCAGGTGTCCTTATATCCATCTATCTTTATATCCATCTCTATAACCATCTCTATAACCATCTGATCTGGGGGTCAAAATAAGTGAAAATAGAATTAAGGCACCATTCATTTGCTGGATTTTTAATTTTTTTCTTTTCATACAAGGAATCAAATCCCATTTTACCGTTCTGGCCTGATGGATTAAAATAAACCACAGCTTATTTGTGCTCAGAAACCCACTCTGGTATCTTTTGCCTGATCCAGGTACTCACATTTTCTCTTAGGGTGGAGTGGATGAAGTGTATTTTGCTGCAGTATCAGCTGCCTGATAATTTAACTTCCCTTATTCCATTATGGCGCTAAGCAACATTTTAAGGGATTGTGAGTTTCCTTTTTGGTATGGGTGTCTGGAGAGTATGTAGAGCCTTTATAATAAGCTTTAAATCTAAATAAAAAGTTAAGTATATAGCACTCTCAGTCTTCAGAGCACAGGAGTAGATTTATTTAATCATCCTTTATGAGGCAGGGCAGCAGTTACAGCCCCACTGGCACCCAGGGGGGATTCATCAGAGGGTGAGGGACTTGCTGTGCTCAGGAGAAATGTCACTGCCAGGGGGGCAGGGGGGAATCTGCCCCTGAATGAGCCCAGTTTGCCATCAGTGCCTCTTGTATTTGTGGGGTTCCTTGTGGCAGGGAGGAATGATGAATCTGACTCCATGTTCTCAGAAGGCTAATTTATTATTTTACGATACTGTATTATATTAAAGAATGCTATATTAAAGTATACTAGAGAATACAGAAAGGATACTTACAGAAGGCTAAAAAGATAATGATGAAAACTCGTGCCTCTTTCCAGAGTCCTGACACAGCTTGGCCCTGATTGGCCAAAGAGTGAAAACAACTCACAGCAGAATCCAATGGAACAATCACCTGTGGGTAAACAATCCCCAGACACATTCCACATGAGCACAACACAGGAGAAGCAAATGAGATAATTGTTGTTTTCCTTTTCTCTGAGGCTTCTCAGCTTCCCAGGAGAAGAACCCTGGGCAAAGGGATTTTTCCAGAGAATGTGAATGTGACAAGTGCCCAGCCCTGGCTTGGTGCAGGTGCTGCTCCTGCCTGGGGTGGAAGCAGAGGCAGCATCACACCAGGCACAGATCTGCCCCTCCTAGCTCTGACCTGTGCTTTGAGAGCTCAGCCAGGCTGAATTAACTGCTGTGCCACCAGGACATTTTCTGAAAAATCCCTTCACCAGGATTTTTCTCCTGAGAAGCCTCAGAAAGGAAACGTAAACAACAATTATCTGATTGCTTGGAGTGTGGTCTGGAGGTTGCTGACCAACAGGTGCATCTTTGATTGGTGCCATGTGAATTGTTTTTAATTAATGACCAATCCCAGTCCAGCTGTGTCGGGACTCTGGTCAGTCACAAGCTGTTATTATCATTCTTGCTTTAGCCTTCTGATGTCTCCTTTCTCTTTTTTTAGTATAGTTTTAGAATATAATGTAATATAATATAATATAATATAATATAATATAATATAATATAATATAATATAATATAATATAATATAGTATAGTATAGTATAATATATATAAATATATTATAATTCTTATAATTCTCAGACAAATTATAATAATTATATTATAATTATTCTGAGAACTTGGGGTCAATTCTCATCTCTCACCTCATCCTGAGGGCCCTCCCAACACCACAACACTGCTGGTTATCAGCTGCTCCCAAAAGGGTTTGGGAACACAGCTCCCATCCTGCACATTTCCACCCTGGTTGTCTCCAAGCCCAGAGCAGCCCTGAATACCAATGACAGCACTACCTGGGCTATTTAATCACCTCATAAAAGAATGGAAACAGATACTTAATGAATCAAAGTGCACTCAGATTAAATGATCAGAAATTCCTAGTTAATCACCAGAAAGGAAACTAATTAAATTACCATTCAGCTTTTATGGGGGCCTTGGGATGGTAAGCTGAAATAAGTCCCTTCAATCACTTTTTCCATTAGATGGGACAGGCGTATTCAAGGTTAGTGAAGATAAATGTGATGTTCTTTGCTTGCTCTTGAAATTATAGTATTTAAATATCATTTTATGCTTCATCACCTAACTAAACCCAAAGTAGACTGCAAGGAGAGGCCCTGGCAGAGACAGCTGAGCAGAGAGGCACAGGGAATGAAGGCAAAAATTGGGAATAGGCAAATCAAGATTTAAAAGGTTTTCACTTAATTATCATTTAACTTTCTAATTGCATTTTACCTTCAGGAATAAGGTAGATGAGTGGTGCTGCCAGGTGCTGAGATGCTAATTCCAGCCCTGCCTCTGGCCCTTGGGAAGCACAGACTGGTTAAAGGTGGTGTGTGATGTTTGCTGCCTGCAATGGCCACCCAACCCTTTCCATAGCTAAAGGGGAAGGATTGTGGAAATTAACAATATCAGCAGCAAAAGAGCAAATTCCTATATATTGTTTGGGCAGTTCTGTGTCCTTGGGAGCCACCACCAGTTTGGGACAGAGCCTGGGCAGGTAGGTCAGGTCCTTGCTCCCTCTGAGGCTGCAGCACTGAGTTATCACCCTGCAGGTAAGAACCCTGGGCAAAGGGATCCTGGGCTTTTCCCACTTCATCCTGGGTAGGGAATGGCTCCCTGATGTTCTGCCAGGGGCTCTAAATTCCAGGTGGCAGTGGCAGCAGAGGGGCTGCTCCGTGCTCCATCCTCCTGCCTCCCCTGCTGTCCCCAGGGTTTGTCCCTTTCCCAGAGCATCTCCCCCATCCCTGGGACATTCCTGTCCCAGCGCTGCTGCTTCACAAACAAAAGCTCCCCGGATGGAAGGGAAATCTCCCCGTGCTCCAAAGCCAGAGGTAAATACAGCCTGAAACACGGAACAGCTCCTGGAGAGAGGAGAGAGGGAGAAATCTTGGTTTAAGCATCAGTCTGTGTATTTTGGTATTCCTTTTTTATTTTCTTTTTGTTATATTTCTTAAGGCAAACCTTTACAGGCTCACAAAAGTGACAAAAGATCCAGTGATATCCCTTCAGTTCCCTGAAAAGGAGGATTTTCAGCCGAAAGTGAAATCAGTGAAATCCTTTCACTTTCTTTCTTAGCTTTTTAACAACCATACCCGAGGTTTCTGACACCCAGAACTTGCTTGAAAAGTTAAGAAAAGAAAACACAGCTGCAGGGTTTTAAAGCAGGGCACAACCAAGTCAAAATAATCTGACTATAAAATCTGGGAGCTTTTCATTCACACTGAGGTTTTCCCACTAAGGGAGATCCTGAGAGACAAGGTCATTGAGACTCCTGGTTAAATTGGTGGGGTTTTACCTAAAATCATAATAAATGTCCTTTTGTGGTGAATGATCGACTGTGACAATATTTGCCAGCTGAAGCCCACAGAGCCTTGAAGTGATGCTGATTTTGTTTTCTATTAATATGGGTAATTATGTTTACTTTGCCACTTGGGATCGTATCATCATTGAAATAATTAGTGCATTTCCAGATACTTTGATAGATCTAAAAATTTCCTCTAAAAGCCTCCAAATACAAACACAGAGAACAAGAAAGGAGCATAATTATATTATTTTTCAATTTAAATATTTTTAGATCAGTATCAACATTGGGAGGGGGAGTGGCACACGGGGTTGGAGCGGAGCTGAATATTACAGAGGAAAGACTGACTCATGCTCTTTGAGAAGGGATAAAGGACCTGGGGGGAATCTCTGGAGCAGGACTGGCAGCTGGAGCCTTCCTCCCTTCCAGCGCCTCCTTTCCAGCTCAATCCTTGCCACAGGGATTCCCTCTGGATCAAGGGAATGGCTCCAGATGTTGCTGCAGCTGCTGGGGCTGCCCTCCCCACGCCCTGCTCCTGGGAGGATGTCCAGGAGCTGCATCCTTTGGAGAGAATTGCTCTTGTTGTCTGCTTGGCAGGTGTTTTGGAGTTGTTTTCCATCTCTTTTTTTTTGCTTTGTACCCAGAGTAAAGTATTCCCAAAGGGTCTGGGTGAGCCCATCATTCTGGTGACCGAGAACTGCAGATATTTTTGGGGCACGAGGGATTCTCCATTATAACCCATTAAACAAACTTTCCACACACTTGTTACAGCGGGGACAAACTTTTTTATAGCAAATATCACCTTGAATTCTCAGAGATGTGGTTATGGACCAGGATTTGTGTGGCCACAGCCCCGTGGCTTTGTGTGCGCTCGCAGTTTCCATCCCTCCTCAGCGAGGAGCAATTAGCAATTCGTTAGCTCAGCGCTAATTGTGGGAGTGCTGAGCCCCTGGGGGATGCTGCAGCCTTTCCTCAGCACTTTCTGCTCTGAAACTTCCCAAGGACAGGCTCTGCTCTGGGACTTC
>NW_005054420.1:826848-835500 GCF_000277835.1 Geospiza fortis | reverse complement strand
GCATCTGCTGCTCCAGCTGCTCCAGCTGTTCCAGCTGTTCAGCCCCAGCTCTGTGCCCCACAGCTGCTCCCTGGGAAGCTGCAGGGGATGATCAGACCCTCACCTGGGGTAGGACATGGTGCGGGATTCCTTAACCCCTTCCTGGGCTGATCCCAGCTCGTTTCCATCTCCTCGGAATTAGAGAATCAAAGGTTAAAACCTCCTTGAAGCTCAGGAAATGAGGAGAGATCCCAGCTGAGGGTCTGTTCTGAGGACACAAAATCTCATTAGTTACTGGTGAAGGGAAATTGAAGCGAAGTTGTTTTGCCTGATGATGCAATTCCTTACCTGGCTGGTGTTTTCCCTGGACTGCTGGAGCCTGTTTTGTTTCACTGCAGTTGGAAATCGTAGCAACAGGCACCAGAACATCCCTGATGAGCCGAGTGCCTTTTCCCTGGTGTGTTCTTCATTTCAGAGCAGTGCTTGTTCATTATGGCAGAGGCCTGAAAATGATGATTTCTGCCTTACTGACGTGGTGGAGGTGCCAAAAATAATCCAAGTCCAGGAACACACTGGTAAAACCCCGAAGCAAAAACGTGTGGCTTTAAAGAAGGTTTAAAAAAACATAACTTGGATCTTCATCTGATGGAGTTTCCATAGTGGGAAAGAACAATTAACAACCCAAAGCAGGGAGAGTGAGAGATCCACGTCCCAGCAGGCCCAAACCAGGCTGCTTAAAATGAACCCTCTAATCTGCATTGCAGCTCTCATGTTTAATATTCACCGGGGCCAAGGGGCACCACAGCCTCTCCAGCTAATCCCAAATAATCTCTTTCATGTTCTGGGGGATCTTGCTCCCAGTTACTGACTACAGAGCCAGGGCCACGAGGAATTAATTGCAGGATGGCTTTGAGCCTGATGGGTTTTGTAGCTGCCTTCCCCATAGCTGCAGGCTATGGCTCGTGTTTTAGGCTTTTGATCTTGTAGTGATTATATTGGCATGATTTGGTGAATCTTCCAGGATCCTGCTGCAAGGCCTGATCAGTGTAAATGAAGATGCGTGGAGTGAAAAGTGTGCAGGTACCAGAAGTTTCCAAGGAAATGATGCTGGGAAGTGGTGGTGGTAATTCACTTGTTTTCTTTCATGGCACCAAGCCAGGTCTGGGGAGAAAATAATACTGCAAAAAAGAGGCATCTTTTTTGAAGGTGGACTGTAGGTGCATTCTGCAGAGCTGTGGTCCCATATTTTGTTAATTATTTTTAATGATGCAGATGTAGATGAAACATTTGTACATTTTAAGCAAATATATGCGCTGGTCTCTGTCCTCCTGCTCTGCAAGTGAAGTTTTAGTGAAGGCATTTTTAAAGAGACTGGAAGAAAGAATTAAAAAAAAAAAAAAAAAACAACAAAGCCAAACATTCCCTAAACGAATTGCAATAGCAAGACATTTTGAAGCAACCAAAATGTCCCTTCTTAAAACCTGGAGACTGGAAGTAACCCACAAACCCACATTTTGAGCAGAAAATCCTTGGGGTTTTCTCCCCCTGCTGCTCTCAGGGGAGCTGGGAAGAGGAGGGATGCTCTGGGCACTCAGCAGTTGCAGGATGCTGTTTGGAAAGGCAGATTTTTCCCTTGGGTTGCTGCTTCCAGCCAGGAACAATAAGGAAAATAGATGATGTTAAGCAGTTATGTGCTAGAAGTGCCTCATTTTATTTTATTTCCCTCCAGGAAAAAAAAAAAAAACCCAACCAACAAACTGTTTTCAGGGGAGTAAGTCTGTTTAGGAGTGCAATCCTCCTGGACAGAAGCCAGCTGGAATGTTTCCATTTGGTGAACTGGGAGGGGAGGGAGCAGCGGGGCTCCCTGAGGCCCTGCTGCTGTCACTGTCACACCGGGGGAAGGATCAGCACGCTGAAATCCCAAACAGCATCCTCCTCCAGCAGGGCTCTGCTGCGTGAAGGGAGCTGGAAGTGGCTCTGCTGGGGATGGGTTTTGCCTGGCTGAGCTGAAGAGGGAGATGATGGGGAGGTGGGTGGTGAGTGGTGTTCACAGGGATCCCAGCACCAGGGAAGAGATGAGACTCTTGACTCCATGTTTCAGAAGGCTGATTTATTATTTTATATTATATTACATTAAAAGAATGCTATACTAAACTATACTAAAGAAAGAGAAGGGATCTATTAGAAAGCTTAACAAGAATGAAGAATAAAAACTCATGACTGACTCCTCAGAGTCTGACTCAGCTGATGGTGATTGGTCATTAATTAAAACTATACTAAAAGAATATATATATATAAGATATTAAAAGAAAATGATCTATTAAAACTACACTAAAAGAACAGAAGAAAGGATTTCATCAGAAGGCTTGCAAGGAATAGAAAGGAAAGGAATGATAATAAAATCTTGTGACTGACCAGAGAGTCCGAGACAGCCGGACTGTGATTGGCCATTAATTAGAAACAACCAAATGGACCAATCAAAGATGCACCTGTTGCATTCCACAGCAGCAGATAATTATTGTTTTTTCTTTTCTTTGGAGGCTTCTCAGATTCTCAGGAGAAAAGATCCTGGCAAAGGGATTTTTCAGAAAATATCCTGGTGACAGGTGGGGGTTACAGAGCCCCTCAGGCTGCCCTGGGGTTTGCAGGAAATTCTGCTTTGTGGGACCTGCTGATTGATCATTAATAGGTGATTGATCATTAATAGGTGATTAAATCAGAGTCACAGGAGGGGTGTGTGTGGGACAGGGGCTGGGAGCCACCACAGAGCACAGGGACAGCGTCAGACCAAGTTCAGGATAATCCCAGTTTCCATTCCAAGGGCTCTCCCAGAAGAAAACTTTATATTCAACAAACTGGGCATTGAATCCAGCTCCTAAAACACACCCAGTTCTCGCTTTATTAACTGCGATGTGGTTTAAAGGAAAGTTTCCCCTTTTCTAACATATAAGGTAAGTTGGAAAAAGCCTTTTCTTTTGCACCTAAAGTTTTAAATTGTGCCCAGACCTGGTGTGATGAATGGACCTGGAGGTTTTGCTGAGTGAATAAATCACAGAGCTGATGTTTGAGGAATGGCAGGAAGGCATAATGAGTGAAGAGGTGATGAGTTTCATAAATGTCACCTTGGTCTGAGCAGCACAGGTGAGGGTGGTTTGCATGGCAGTGTCTGGGCTGTGCAGTGTCACACGTGCTGAGCACTGAGTTTGGGAATTTCAATCCAGCTGCCCCACATGAACCAGCTTTTCAACACTGCCTTCCCTAAAAAAAAAAAGTTAATTTTCTTTAATTGTTATCAATAAGAGAAAACAATAAATAGCAGAAAAAAAAGTGGAGAAACTACATGGAAATTTGAATTTCCTTGTTCTATTTGCCAAAACCCCAGCCCTGGCCTCAGCCTGGCCCCTCTGCAGAGGCCACAGGAGCTGGAGGTGTGGGCCTGCCTGGGAGAGAGCACAGAGCACAACAATTATTTATTTTCCTTGCCCTGAACAGAGCCCTCCCTCAGCTCTGCTCACGAGAGACCCACTTGAAATATCCCGAGTCATTACATTAATTAGCTAAAGCCTAAAAAGGGCTCTGAAGAGGAAAAACATTAAATAAATAGCAGCAGTGTTAATATTACTTTTAATAAATAGAAGAGCACATTCCATAATGAAGGCTCGTGTGACGAGCACATTTCTTTGTGTAACATCCCCTGGCCCTTAACTACAGAAGAATGAAATAATAACTCATTATTTCAAGCTTAGGCTTTAGGCACTGCATAGAGGTCAGGCTTTTATTTTCCTGAGAAATAGGTTAAAAATTCAAGCATTTTTCTATTTTTCTCTTCAGGAAGATGAAGGAGGGCAGCATGACAATGGCCTGCACCTCATACCCACTGCTCAGATACACAATGGGGCTGGGAAGCTTTTCTAAAAACCACTCTGGTCCTGTATTGAAATTCTGCCCAGCTCCCTTGGAACGAGATACAAAGGTGGATAAAGAAATCTGGATCACCCAGATAAGCTGCTGAAGTGAGGAGCAGGCACAATGGGGTGGAAAACAGGAATGTTATGTAAGTGCAATACTTTAATTGGAAAGGAAAACGTCCTCACCTTTTTTTGGGAGCTGCTTCCCTGATGGATTGAGAGGGAATGGGAAAACTGAGGGCTTGCCTGCAGGGATTAGCTCGTCTCCTTGCAGGCAACAGCATTTCTTGATTTATTTGACTTTAACTTTGGATTTCCCTCTCAGCCCTGGGATCCCAGGGGGTTCTGTCCCTTCCCTGACTCCCTCCCTGCCCTCCTTCCCTGCTCAGTGCTTGGGAGGGAACTGCAGCTCAGCTTTTGGAGAAAACTCCTTGAATTTAGTATCTACCAAAACCCTGTTAGCTGGGAGGGTAAAGGAGACTCCTTGGGGAGGCTGCAGTGGGCTTGGGATGTCACAGTGATATTTTATTAAAAATCCCTTTGCCAGGATTTCTTCTCCTGGGAAGACGAGAGGCCTCAGCTTCTCCAAGTTTTCTCCTCTGGAATGTGGCCTGGAGATTGTTTATCCAAACATGTGAATTGGTTTTAATTAATGGCCAATCACAGCCAGCTGTGTCAGGCTCTCTGAGTGTGTCACAGGTTTTTAGTATTCATTCCTTGCTCGCCTTCTGATGGCTCCTTTCTCTTTCTTTAGTATAGTTTTAGTATTTCATTATGATATGATATGATATATGATATGATATGATATAGTATTTAGTAATATAATGTGATTATAATATAATATAATAATATATAACATAACATATAATATAATATAATATAATATAATATAATATAATATAATATAATATAATATAATACAGCCTTCTTAGAACTTGGAGTCAAATTCTCATCTCTCACCTCATCCTGGGGACCCTCCCAACACCACCACAGCATTGGGATCCTGCATCCTCCCTGTCCTGACCAGCAGCCCCCACTCAGCTCCAGCATTACCCCACACCCTTCTCTGAGACAAGCACAGCAGCAGCTCCATGCTCCATCTGCCACCACTCAAAGGACCTTTGGTGGCCTCTCCAGAGAGCCAAAGCTCAGCTCTGGGTCACCTTTCCAAAGCCAGGCCCCTCAGGAATTGCTGTGTCTGACCTGAGGGAGGCAACCAGAGGCTGGAACTGCTCCCCACGGCCCCAGAGTTCACAGTGATTTCAAATAATGCTGGATTATGCCCCATAAATTCAGTAAGGTGACCCAGGAGGGTTCATTAAAATTTATTTTAGGCACACTTATTGTCACTTAAGAGCCTAAACAAGGAGTGATGGTTCTTGGAGCAGTAACAGTAAATTCTGGTTACTGCAAACACAAATGCCTCATTACATCCAGTCAAGGTCTATTTCCCCTTTACAGCCATAACTGCAGGAAAGCATTGTTTTTAATTTATGGAGAAGGATGCACTGGAATCTTGGCTTCCCTATTTACATAAACACAGAGCCAATTAATCTCCTGTAAAGGATCCAGAGTGGAGGGTAAAATGTACAGAACTCCAGAGTGCCCAGGGCACCTCCCTGTGGGACAGCCCATCCCAGGGTGCTTTAATGAAAACCTGCTCCAGAGATAAGTACAAACAGCAGGAAAATGGACCATTCCTTATTTTAAGTGGAATTTTATGCTCTATGATCCTTTCAGTGAAAGCTCATGTGTGGATTTTCATTTTCATTTGTATTGGGGTGAAAGTCGTGTCAGAGAGAGAGGAATAGCCCAGGTAGCAAAACCTGCTGCATTTTTATTGCAGGATTATTTGTCTCATCTCCCCCCCTGTGAAATGCTCTGTGATTTACCACAAAATCTTTCAGAGCAGTGCTGCAGCATCCATGAGGGAGCTCTGGCTGGAAAATGGAGCCCCAGTGCCAGGATTAGCCCTGCTGGATGAGCATCTTTGGGGTCTCACAGTTTATTGTGCTCCTGATGGATCACCCACCCACATCCTGCTCCTGACCTGCAGCTTTTGATGTGTTATGGACAAAGGAGAGGGAACTGCAGCCTGGATGGGCAGAGGGCAAAGACAGACAGGCAGGGAACAGCCCTTTTTGTGTTCATTCCTCCCAAAAAAACCTGATTGTGTTCCACAGATAATGAATTGCACCAAGTGAGCAACCAGGCAGGTCAGCAGAGGAAAGGAGCCAATTAAAGAATATTCAGATGCTGTAAATATTTGGAAAGCAGTGGCTGTTGTGCAAATCTCTGCAGATACAGCAACTTTGGCCAAAAATTCTCTTTCTCAAGCTGTTGCCTGAGCAGGAGGGAAATGCTGGTGGTTTTCAGAGCTGTGTGCTCCTGAGCAGGGAGAGGAGATTTGCCTGTCCATTGATTGAATTTCACCTGAAAGTCCTTGAGCAATACCAGGAACAAACTCCAGGATGTTACAGCAAAACCTCATCTTTGCACATGCTGACTCTGTTTCCAGAAGGAACTAATTCTTGCAATAATTCCATTTTTTCCTGCTGTCCCCTAGAGGTTTGTATTTTTCAGCTCAGACCTTTAGCTCGATCCCAGCCACATCTCAGCCTATTTTATTGTTGCTGCAAGAGATAAATTTTGGATATTGCTCACATGAAATATCTGATGCTATTTTTTGATTCCTTGGACATGGCACAGCTGTTCTTTGCCCTCTCTAGGACTTTCAAGATCAGGAATTCAATGTATCTTCCAGGGCACAGCTATTTTTTAAGAGGAATTTTCCCCATAAAAGGTTTAAGCATTAAAAATTGTGGAGTTCTTGTCACCTCTTTGGAGAATCAGAGGAAAAATAAAGACTTTTGGATTTTTGTGGCCCAAATTTGAATGTGTGATTTTGCATAGATGTTGTGTTTGTCTAGAGCAATGAAATCAATGGAAAGCAGCCTTTGGAAATCAAAATGAAAGGAGAAATTAATATTTTTTTATCTCAAGAGTTCTCAAAATTGTTGTTATATTTGAACCTGATTATTTTTTAGAGGTTTACAGATTTCTTGTTTTATTCTGTACAGTGAATTAAGTATTTAGGGGCCATTGAAGTGACAAATTCTTGTTATTTCTTTTGGTAACTGAAAAGTTCACAAAGGCTGTGTTTCAAAAAAAGGCTTTTCCAGTTTGTCCAAGTCTTTTCTTTCTGATGTCATTCCCAAAAATCTTCATCCCTCCCCTAACCCCATTCCAGCTCAGTCAGTGGCAGCTTCTCTGTGCACACAGGGCTGGTTTTTTTTTTATTTTTAATTTGATTTATTAAAAAAAACCAAAAAACTGTGAAATGGAGTTTTAAAATGTTAATTTTCTTTAATTGTTATCAATAAAAGAAAACAATCAATAGCAGGAAAAAAAGTGGAGAAAATACACGGAAATGCTTGAATTTCCTTGTTCTGCTAGCCAGTTCCAGGAGTGATTTTTGCAGTCATTCCAGGTACAAAATTAACCTGCAAATGCCACTTCGTCCTGGAAATAGTGCCCTGGAAATGAGATGTTCCCTGACAGGAACACATTCAGTGCAGCAGCATTTACATTTCTGAGGGAAGATTCACAAAATCCTCTTGAAACACAAAAAATCCAACTTTTGGTACTTCTCAAGTCACTCTCTTTGCACCCTGAATTGAGTGAATGCAAATGATTATTCTGCTTTTCTTAATCACTGCAAATAATTCCAATAAATGCAGCTGAAGGTCCTCGCCCTGCTCTGGTGGGGCTGGATGCATTACACGCCAGAGCTCTCAGCCTCCTATTGATTGATTCTTTGCAGTGGACCTTAAAAATCCATTAAGGAAGGAGCTGGATGATGTGAATTAATTCTAAATCCTTTGTTGGGAGGAGCAGCTGAATAAAAAACTAAAAAAGCCCTTTCAAAACCATTAATCATAACTCCAAATAGACTGCTAACTTTAAAATAAACTTTACAGTAGATTGGAGGACAAATCCAAGGAAGGTTTAAACTCCCTGGCCCAACGTGCACCTCAAGTGTTTTACTGGGTCTCTTTTCAATATTTTTCGTTTTGCATTGCTCTGATAAGAACATGGGGATGAGCAGCCACCTGTGCCAATAGTGGAGCAGCTGATTGCTGTTTCATAGATAAGATATGACACCACTTTGGAGGCAGCTGAAGAATAAAATAAATAAAGCTGGTTGTCTCCTCCCAGGTAACACCATTAATCAGGCAAAACTTTGTTTAGAACAGAAAAAAAACCCCTATTTTTGAACTCCTCAGCCATTATTAATTGTTAAAATTAATTTTTGTTGAGCAGGTTGTACACCCTCAACATCTCAATCTTAGCAAGTTAATCATTGGACTTGATGATCTTTTCCAAGCTAAACTTCTTATGAGCTGCAAATCACTGTGGAATATTCCCCCTAAAATTCTAAGTTCTTTCCCAGTGAGGAAAACCAGGAATTTTCTAAAACTTGAATGTGAACTTGAAAAAACAAAATCCCACTGCAAATATTTAAATACTTTCCTTGTTTTCCCCAGGTCCCACAGCCAGCAGTAAAGTGCCACCACCATTGCAATGAGCCTGGTGAGCTGTGAAATGAAGATTAATCCTTCCCCAAGAACTGCCCATGCCTGAGACACCCTGGAACTCCACACTGCATTTCCAGGTGGGTACTAAATTCATTAGTGCTTGTGGCAGCTGGAGAATAAATTGCCATGCTGGTATCATACATGACAGGATGTGTGGAGCTGTGGTT
>NW_005054420.1:821525-826817 GCF_000277835.1 Geospiza fortis | reverse complement strand
ATGCTTTTGTCCCCACAAAATCTCAGGATTTTTCTGGATCTCACAGGGAGTGCCCCATGGTGAAATTCTTGTCCTGCTCAGCCTGAGTGAGGGGCTGTAAAGGTAGAGTGGAGCTTCTCCAAGAGCTACAATGGATGGCAGGAATTGTGAGATCAGCACAGGCTCTGAATGCGGATCCTTGTGACCAACAGAGCCCCGAGAATTTTATGTACAATGGCAGGAGCCTGTAGTTTTAATCCCCTAACAGTGTTCCACACTGATCATTTATTAGAATTATATAAATATATAATATAAGTATACAATATACAATATACAATGTATAATATATAATATATAATATAATATATTATGTATTATATATTATATATAATATAAATATATAATAGATACTATATATAATATATACAATATACATAATATTTAATATACAATATTTAATATGTAACATATAATATATATTAGAATTATAGGTATATAATTATATCTATACATATATAATATTATATAGATGTATATAAATGACATTTGGAATGTCATTCTGCAGACTGCCTCAAAATTTAAATTTTATCATTTTTAATTTTTTTAAAAAATGTTACATCCTTGCTTTGAAAAATATGCAACAAGCTTGGAAGGACAGCATATAGCACCAATTATAACAGAGCATCCATAGCAGCTCTACAGGAAAAAGGATAGGACTATTAAGGCAGACTATTATTCCTTTAGAGATTTGCTTTCCTTAATTTGCATAGAACTGTCTTTGATTAAAAATTGCCTGTCACAGAAGTAGCTCGGTGATTTTTTTGGTAGCAGTCATCATTTCCCCTAATGAGAATATTTTTTATTCAAAGGTATGTTTTTATTCATTCGAGATGTTCTCTTTATTTTATTTATTGCTTGTAACTGAGTGTATTCAATTAGAAAACTGGAGATCCTGCTGTGCTTTAACTGTTGGTAATTGAGCTGCTCTGCTGCATTTCTGTGCTGCAGGTCTGCTTGGGCAAAGAAGATGTGTGGGTTCTTCTGGCTGGAATAATTTTGTGCAGTTTTGCTCTGGAGAAGCTGAATTTCAGTTTGAGAGTCCTTACAGTCAAAGGACAGCATTGCTGTGCAGTGGGCAGAGCTGGGAATTGATATTTTTTTCCCAGTGTTTGGGTGAGCTTTAAACTCTTCCCATCAACTGTTGTCAAAGGAACTGCTTTCCCTTTCCCTTTCCCTTTCCCTATCCTCCTTCCCTTCCTTCCTTTCCTTTTTCCTCCCCTTCCCTTCCTTCCATGGGGCTGTGTTTTGGTGCTTTATTTTAACTTGGCTATAAATACTCTGATGAATTTTTAATGCAAGTGCAGTATTTAAAGCAGCCACTGGATTTGCTCTCCAGGTTCCATGAACTCTCTGATGGGTTCCTTAGCACAGGCACCGCTGATTTGTTGAGTTCTTTTTTGCAGGACCTGTTCTTGTGGTTGGTAATGGCTATTGACTGTTTCCTACACTTTTTTTTTTTGTTTGTTTATTAGCTCCCAGTCATAAAATTTGGACAGACAGTTGCTTATGGCTCAACCTTTACAAGCTCATCCCAGGGCTCTGCCCAGTGTCCCAGAAAACTGTCCCTGGTGAAGCTCTGGAGCTGCTGTTTAAAAGGAGCTTTTTATAGCCTTGCAGTGCAATCTGCATTTCCCAGTGCATTTCAGCCATGCTCTGTGCTGGGAGCAGGGGGAGCTGCTCCCTGCAGCCTCTCAAAGCTCTGGGGTCCCTGTTCCCAGCAGATCAGGCTTCTTCCTGGCTCCTGCTGGGTGCAGGGGCTGCTCACAGCTCTGAATTTATCTCTCCCATCAGCTTTGATGCCTCCTCCCCTCACTGGGGTTCACTGAAGGGGTGGAAGTGGCCAGAGCAGCATCTGCCCCAGCAGGTGCCCACAGCTGGGCCCCTCACAGCTGGCCAGATGTGCAGGAGAAGGAGAGGTGGCACCACACAGGGTGAGCTTCACCCAGCAGCTCAGTGCCAGCAACAACACCCACAGGGAACACCTGGGCAGAGCCTCCCCTGACTCCTCAGCTCACTGAGCACCTCACTCAGGGAGTTCAGAGCTCTGGCATTTCATTTTTTTTCACGTCCTTAAAGGCTAAAGTGAAAGTTTTCAAACAGGATTCTTGTGCTTGACGCTTAAACCTCACTTTTTCAGTGCAATTGTTCCCACTAAAATCTAAAATCTGTTATAAAAGAGAAAAGCAGAACAAGTGGAATTGAGCAAAGCAGCCAGATTATTGATATTCTGAGATGTGTCAGTTTGAAGCCTTTTCAAGCACATTTTTGGTCCTGCTCCAAGTGCAGTCATTCCAGTGTTTCTTAAATGTCCAGAAATACAAAACAGGAACACAGAGAGGAAAATAAACCCATTGCAGGTTTTAACTTCTGAGTTCTTCTGAGAAATACAGGAAATGCAAAGGAAAATGTTTAGAATTGTATTGGCAAAGTATAAATAATCACAAGATACAGAGAGATCCGAAAGAAATAAGTTGCATGATTTTCTGTCAAGTTTTGAAGGTTATTGTGACAAATTGGAAGTGTTCTTTGGACACTTGCATTGATCAGTAGGAGATTTTGGAATGCAGATGGCACTAGGAATATAGAATCTTATTTCATCTTGTGCTCTGACAGCTGAAGGAAAATGGTGAAGGCAGAAAAAACCCAGGATGAATTTTTGCAGGGGCCAAATTTCCACTTAGTGGAGTTTGAATCGTTGCTTGGATGGTTTCATTTTATCACATGCTGAGAGGGAAGAGAGGTTTCATCATTCCTCCTATTTTCCACAAATCATTAAATATTAAGAGGTGAAATTAGCAGTGGGAAATGGCGGGAAACTGAGGACACCAGTGCAGGAAAATTGCTGGGTTTTAGGCTGAACATGGAATGTTGGTGCTGCATTTTTACTGTCTTGGATCTGTCTCTCCAAGCTGGACACATCAAATCATTGAACCAGTAGGGCTGGAAAAGAGCTCTAAGGTCATCAGTTCCAACCTTTGGCCACCATGTCACCTGAGCCATGTCACCAAGTGCCACCTCTGCTTGGTTTTTTGAGCACTTCCAGGGATGGTGACTCCTCCACTTCTCTGGGGAGCCCATCCCAATGCTTAACCACTCTTGCAGTGAAGAATCTTTCCCAAACCTTCCCTGGCACAGCTGCAGGCCCTGTCCCTTGCCATCAGTGGCATGAACCAGGAAGCCCCCCCATATTTCTGTCGTGGTTAGGGGCAAATGTGCCCCTTACCCACACCCACTGTTTTTAGACCAAGACTCTTCCACTGTTCGGCATCCTAAGCATTTCTGAATCTAAATTCTGGGTTTTTTCCCTGTGCTCCCACAGCCTCTGAGCCTTTGGTTTTTCCATTTTGTTCCTTATGTAAAAGAGGAGCCAACTGGTTCCCCTGCCCACGTCCTGCTGGAGGCTCAGTGCTGGGCCTCTGAGCGGAGCTTTCTTCTCCCTGGGTACAAAGCTTTGCTGGGAATTAGTTAAACCTCTGAGGCAGAGGAGTAATGAGTGGTTCTCAACAGCATTAAAAGGCAGAGAGCACCCAGGGCAGCTGGCATCAAGGAACTGCTCTGCTCTAAAGAGCTGGATTTGCCTTTTCCCGAGATCTTCCGTCACTTCAGTCGCCTCCAAATGGAAGGGATTTCACTCAGAAGTGTTCACACTTGATCCATCTGTAATTGCCTCCTGCTCCAGAGCAGTGCTTCAGCTGCCAGCTGCTTTAACCCAAGCACTCCTCACACGTTGTCTTCAGAACGTGTCGGAATTCAGGACATCCCTCTGGACTGCAGGACCCCTGCCAGGGGCTCAGAGACCCTGGCACAGAGCCCAAGACAACTGTGGGTTTGATTATGACCCGTGGAGCAAATTACCAACCTTACATGAGGATCTGCAAGCCACGGCAGTTTAAGTAGAATGATAGTGAATTTATCACAGGGTGAAAAATAGATTTTTGGGGATTTTAGAATGGGGGTTCAGGGGGCAACATGGAGGAATCTGGACGGGTCCAGCCTTTCTCCTCCTTCTTCTTGGCCTCCATCTTCTGCTGTGATGGTGGCACTTTTGGATTGGTTTAGAGTAGAAGCTCACTGTCTAACATAGATGATAGGTATTGGGAAGTTATTGTAAACATTGTACACGTAGTTTTTAGTATAAAAAGATAACACCACCCCAGGGGCGGCAGAGTGCCTCTGTCTGTCCTGCTGAGCAGACCTGGGCTGGGCAGAAGAAAGAATTTGATAGGTAAGATACAATAAACAACCTTGAGACTGAGAAATGAAGCGCTCTGACTCCTTCTTTGACTGCCAGGCTGGGAAAAGAGACTTTCTAATGTACCTCACAGTCCCTGTGAGCAGCAGAGACCCTGAGAAGAACGCATTGAGCGCCGGCCGCCATCCCTCGGAATCCTCCCCTGCCAGCCAGGGATGCCAGCTGGGATTACTGGGCTCCCTTCCTCTGCCTAGCCCTGGGCTTGTCCCAAATCCCTCTGTGATGCTTCAGAGCTCCCAGGCAGTGCTGGCTGGAAGGGTGACAGCTCCTCACCTGCTCTTAGCAGGAGGTCACTGGAGTAATTTGCACAAAATCCCCCAAATGCCGGTGGAATTTATGCCACTCTTTGTCAGCTGGGAACTAAGGATGGCTTAACTTTTATGTTTAATCCATAATGAGGTATTGATCTCGTGACAGCAGCTGCTCCCTAGGTGCTGCCCCCAAATTTTTATCTCTTGATAGACGCCAATCAGGTACAAAATAATTCACGTGTGCTAAAAAAGCAGGATTGTCTCCAGGAAGGAACCCCAGCCTTCTCTTCCTGGAGATTAAGGACATGGGGATTTAACTGCAGTAAAATTGACTTAGTTTTTTTTTTTTAAATGTGGCTTCTAGAGAACTAAGCACAGATGATATTTAAATTATCTTAAAAATAGGATTATATCTCTAAAAAAAATTCAAAAGCAGAACAAAATGAGCTGCCTTCCCTCTGAAGGCTCAGTCTGCAAAGGTCCCCAATGCTGTGCCAGCCCTCGGTTGCTGAAGGCTCACGATGAACTCCAGCTATATAACTGGGAAATTGTAACTGGACCCTTGCTGGATAAAGCCTGAACTTGAGAATTGGGATATTTTGTGGTTTTTCTTTGGGCTTTGCACAGCAGCTCCTGAGGGCTGGATGAGCTGGAGATGATGTGGGGGGCTCACATCTCTTCACTCTTCTGCTGCTGCAGGAGGGGCTGATGTGACCTTGGGGTTGTCTGTGCACCACCAGTGATTCCAGA
>NW_005054420.1:792589-821515 GCF_000277835.1 Geospiza fortis | reverse complement strand
TGAGGCCAAATCTCAGTTTTTCCTTGAGCACAGTTTGTGCCTGCGTTGTCCACTGTGTTTAATAATCCAGAAAAAAAATGGGACTATGTGAGCAGTTCTTTATTTCTTTCCTTCTAACGAAAAGTCTGCAGTGCTGCTTGGGAAGGTCAAGGCTGTTTGACACTGCCAGGATGCTGGTATTCTTGGAACAACCATCTGTTCAGAGCACAGTGAAAAATCGGTTTGTGACTGCCCAAAGTCACTTCAGCTCATGAATAAAATTAAACAGAAAAAACCAAAAAATGCACAGCAGTGTTTTGCCATCAACAACAGAGAAATTTCCATTTGGAAAAATCAGTGTTTCTGTCCACGACTGTCCATTTCTGTCCATGAGGGGATGAGGGATGGTTTGTTCATGGTGGGATTCAGGTGTTCTTGGCCAAAAGGGGACATGGATATGAAGCCCTTGGGACTGGCACTGTGTGACCAGGAGGAATTGGCCGACAGGGGAGCTGGAATGAACTGCACAGGGGCCCTGGGAAGGAGGGCAGGACACGCTGACCCCCAGAGCTGGGGATGAGCTGCAATCACCTGTGTGCTGCACCCCCAGCCCAGCCACGAGCTGCTTGGTTTTCTCTTTCCCCTTTCTCTCTGCTTCACTTGTACATTTTATGAAATTGTGTAAACTTTGGCAGATTGAGTGTCTTTTTTCCATGTCTTTGTTCCTTTTGTTTTTTTTCTCCTGGCAGTTTCAGTATTTCCTCATCTCTGCCTTATTCTTTTTAATCATTTTTTACCAGCTGCTACATTTTCATCTCTCACATCCCTTAAGGCAGGATCCAAAAATATGATCCAGTGATTTCTGCAGGTTTTGTGTCTTGCTGCTTGGCCCCAGAATGTGCCACATTTTGATCCCTGTGTTTTCCAAAGCAAACTGGGCATTGTAGCCAGGCAGGGATTGGTCTCTGCCCCCAGGTAACAAGTGATAGGACAGGAGGAAATGGCCTCAGGTTGCACCAGGGGAGGTTTGGATTGGATATCAGGGAAAATTCCACCCTGAAAGGGTGGTCAGCCAATGGAACAGGGAGGTGGTGGAATCTCCATCCCTGGAGGTGTTCAAAAATGTGTAGATGTGGTTCTTTGGGGCATGATTTAATGGTGGCAGTGGCAGTGTTGGACAATGGTTGGACTCAATGACCTTGGAGGGCTTTTCCAGCCTGAATGATTCCATGATTCCACCCACACACCAGCTTTTCTTTATTTTTCCTTTGATAATTTGAGATTTTCTTGCTGATGAAATTATTGAAAATACTTTTCCCCCTGAAGCTGGTGTTGATGAATGCCTGTGTTTTCCAGGTGTGCTGTGACTTACCTGGCGCTGCTGTGGGATGTTCATTGGGATTTTCAGTGCTGCTTTTTGGACAAGCTTCCTGATACAGTGAGTGGAAAATCCCAGCTAAAATATGGAAGGCTCTGTATAATGGTGTGGCTTAAAAAGGCCTTTAAGTGTCAAGGCCAGGCTGGATGGAGCTTGGAGCAACCTGGGATAGGGGAGGGTGTCCCAGCCCATGGCAGGGGGTGGAAATGTGAAAATCATAAGTTCTGGTGAGATATTGCATATGGCAGGCTGCTGAGAATTATGAACATTACAAAAAAGCTTTCTGGTGTGGGAAGTTTCATTAAGAGTTATATCTCTGAGTTCAGTCCCAGTTTAATAAGAGGCATCTCCAGCTTCTTAAAATTTAATTTGATAGTTTATGAAGAAAATAATTAAAGCATATTGTGGCATCAGTCACTCTTTATTTCATAGAGAGTCTGTATGAAAAAAGAACCATTCATAGAGCAGACAGAGTTTATATTGGCCTGGAATTTCATTAGTCCTTATTGACAGAACATCCACTAATCCAAAGGAAATGGGAAGGAAATGATGGAAAAAATAATAAAGGGTAATCTTGACCCTGAGGCTATAGAAAATGGAAGTTGGTGGAAAGTTTGGAGAGGTTTCAGCTCTGTGGGGAAAGAAGATGTTTCCTAATAATGAACTGGTGCTCCCATCTCTGGGAGATGAAGAGATAAACCAAGGGTTTGGAGTTCTTCAGTCACACCAAAGAGTGCATCTGGCAGGCAGAGAATTCTGGGATCATCAGTTGGAAAAGACCTTCAAGGCCATCAAGTCCAGGTGTCCATCCATCTCATGGTGTCACCTGAGGGCAGGTGAGCAAAACAGACCTGTGGGATGTTCTTCAGTCATCAGAGCCTGATTTCTGGGTCAGGACAAGCTGCTTATCCCCTCTTGGCACACCCTGTTACATTTCTCACTGACTTTCCCTGCACAGTTCTGCTTTGGGAATCCAAAATTAGAGCTCCTTTTTTTTTTGACATAAAACCTTTTGTGGTTCTCCCCAGGTCTTTGCTCAGATGATATTCACGAGTGCCTCATCTGCAGACTGCACCAACAGGTTTCAGAGAGTGTCTTGAAGATTGGATTTGCCTCTGGAATGGTTTTAATCAAACTATTTTTTCCTGTCACTTTTTGGACACTTTACAGCTTTCAGTGACTGCCTTGAACCAGGTCCATAAGAACGTCTGACAAGCCAAAAATAGATTAATCTCAAGCCTGTGCTACAATTACCACTTGGATTTCTGTATCACTCACTGCCTAAGTGGTTTACAAGCAATTACAGCCCCAGCTCTTGGAAGGAGCCTTCCCATGGAGCTGTCCAGAGGGAAGCAGAGCAGGGGAGGATCAGCCCTGGTGGGCAGGACTGGGCAGCACCAGCCCTGGGATGGGCACAAGGGATGGTGCTCCAGAGCTCATCCAGCTTTAGGAGACCTGCCCAAGGGAAACTGGGCACTAAAGGAGAGCCCAGGGGTCAGTCCTGTCCTGGAGTGGAGCTGGGTTTAGTTGGGCTGGAGCCCTGCTGCTGACAGCCCTGGGCCTGTCCTGACTGCTGGGCTCAAGCCAGGGAGGTGGAAGGACAGAGAGAAGCTCAGGTTGTTGCTCAGGTAAAACCAGCATCTGATGAGAAAGATTTGGGATGTGTTGGGAAAACCAGTGTCTGATGAGAAAGATTTGGGATGAGATGAGAGTGTTGGGAAGTTTCTTGGATAAATCACAGTTAATCCCTTCCTTGTGGTTCCCTTACACCCAGCAGATTCACTGGAGGTGCCAGAACCTGGTGCTGTTACATCCATGGCCTTTCCTGTGCTATTACCTGAGCAGCTGATAACATGAACATGAAATCAGGAATCACCTGAGGATTGTGTTTAATAAAGCAGCTGGGAGGCTGCCAGCAGTCACAAAGACATCCTGAGCTCTTCACATCCACCTTGCAATAACCAGTTTTTTGGATTTCAAGGGGTTCTTGGTTTAGATACCTGGAACTTGTTTTGGTGAGTGACCTCCTGTTAAATCAGGATTCCTTTAGAACTGGGGGACTGATGGGAGCTCAGGTGCACTCTGGCTGTTTTGGCTGGATGCAGGAAGGGCAGTGCTGAGCCCATCCCTCAGGAGCAGAGCAGGATAGCTGGAATTTCATGTCCCCAAGCCCTGTGACCAAGCCAGAGCTGGCAGCAGCTCAGTGGAGGAGAATGGCTGGATAACTTCTCACCAGGGCTGTGCCTGGAGAGGCCACAGATGGATCCCCTGAGGCGTTTCTGGTTGGATTCAATCAGAATTTGGGACAGGGAGAGCTGTGTTAGTGAGGCTGGGAGAGCTGGAGCAGCAGGAGGAGGCTGAGGGGAGGCACAGGGAGGGGAATGGAGTGTGTGCCATGGAGTGTGCAGCCCATGGATAATCCTCAATGCAGCTGGAGAGCTGCAATCCAGCCCTGCAGTGCCACGTGTGGCTGCTGGGCAGAACCTGGACAATGTTTGTTTAAACACCCTTCAACAGCAGGGACTTTTGAAAAGTGGGATTTTGATCACTTGACAAGATTAAATTACACAGTGTTACCATCTCTGCCCCCAACCCTGAATGCCAAAGGCAGGAAGGGATCAGAAATCTCCAATTCCTCCTGGGGGAGGTGCCAGCAATGATATATGAGCAAATAGATATTTATATATGTAGATTTTTCCTGTGATTCAGAGCAAATCTTCAATAGGAAGCTCCCAGTTTCAGAACTTCCTTATCACCAGTGATGCTCCAAATGTGCTGTTTCATAGTGGAGCAGGGCTACACCATTATCCTGCCTTTTCTTCCCAGAAAATTGCACTGTGCGCCACCATAAACCTGAATAATGCAAGTCCTGTTGGAAAGACATCTTATTTTTCCTTCTAGGTTGCTTAATTAATTTCTTTTGACTTCTTTTATACTGTTTGATGAATGTTATTTCAAACTACTGTCAAAGGGAATGTGAGGAGGGAAAAATGAGCCACCTACACACTGCTTCTAATACAACTGTATCACCCTTTGAAAACCAGGGAATTAATAAAAAATAGGTGTTAGCCCATATGCTTGACAGGGAGCATTTGGAATTGTCAGGCATGTTTCTACCCTAATTATCCTTGTCGGGCCATTTTGTAAACTGAAAAATTCCCCAAGTTAAATAAAAACTCAGAGACAGGCCAGGATATTGAAAGCTCCACTTTGAAACCAGCAAAACAGAAATTGTTCTTGTTTGGGCTGTTACTTCCCACCCAGAGACCTCTCACAGCATATTGCCATGAAAAGCAAAATGAGCACATCTGGTGGTGTTATGAATTGGGTTTGTTTGAAGGTTATTGGGCATCTCCGAGGGAAATCTAACAAAACTGGACCATGTGCAATGTTTCTGTGTGGGAGAAAGCCTCCAGGTGGAATTACAGGGAAAGTTTTCATGTCCCTTCCTTGTGATGATTAAACTGGAAGGGTAAATATGGGATATTGCTGCTGCTTTGGGTTCTGCTGGGGTGTCTCACCAGAGACACAGCAAAAGCACCTCTGCAGTGCCTATGGAAGGGAAAAAGGGGATGGTTGTGGGTTTTTGGGACAAGGATGCAGCTCCCTCAGCCTCAGAGGTGGCACTGGGGTGGCTGGAGGAGATGGTGATGACTGAGCACACCCCAAGAGCAGGTCAGCTGCACACAGAGATGAAGGTTGGGTTATTAAAAATTAATTAGGCAGATTCCTGAGCTGGGGGCCCCAAGCCAGGGCTTTCAGGCAGGTCAGCACACACAGGTTCAGCTGCTGCCTGCACACAGTTAACAACACACTTGACTTAGGGTAGCTGCTGCTCCCAGCCTGGCTCGAGGAGGCATTTCCCCCCTCACAATTCTGAGGGAATAATTCATGGGCAAAGTTTGTCTTTTTCTCATGTTTGTATTTCCCATTTCAAAAATCTGTGCTGAAAAATTTATCAAAATAAGCCTTTTTTTTTAGTTCTTTCCTGAGACCATAGGAAACACTGCTGCTGCCTAATTGGAGGTTCCCAGAATCATCCTTCTCCTGTGAATACACACAATGTTCATGTTGTGCATATTTGCTGTAGATTGAGAGGGCTCCTTCTTTAAAACTTGCTGTGCTGATCAACGCTTCTCCCAGGAGAGTTCCCCTTTCAATATTTGTGAAAAACGCACAAAGGACAAGGACACAGTTGAAGTCTCTTAATTTGCAAATGTCTCTGAATATTCATGATGCCTATTTTCATATTCATCCATTTTTTCTCCTCTTGTTAAGGCAGCATGTCTGTTTTAAGGTAGAACACATCTGTCACAGTTTGTTTTGTCATCAGAAATATTAATGCTGGGGAAAACCAGTGCAAAATTTATCACCGAATGATTGAATGGGTTGGGTTGGAAGGGACCTGAGAGATCATCTCATTCCACCCTGAACTGGCCAGCAGAAATCATCCTGTCTGCCTTAATAAACTCCTGATTTGTGGAGGCTGATTCCTGCTCCAAGTGAAGGGCAGAAATAGAGAATGTTGTGGTCAAACCCAGAAGTTGGGAGGGTCACAGTGACCCCAGCGCTGCCTCAGGAGCTGCACGGGCTGCGTTTGGAGAGCTCCTCCTTTAGTGACTCGCTTCTCATCCCTCCCTGCGCTCAGCAAAATTAAATCACCAAGTGTTTCAAGGAAGGACAGCATGAAAAGCACTTTGGATCCCCTCGGAAAGAAATTAATTTTCCATTTGAACCCAGAGCTGCTGAAGCCATCGCCCGTGTTCCCTGCACGGCCCGCGGCATCCAGCGCTGCTCGCCTTTCATCTGCTGCCTGTCGACAGCTCCTCAAATTGTCTGAGGGGGAAATTTCCTCCCACATCTTATTTGAACAGTTTTTTTCCCTGAGAAATGTTGCCAACAAAGATTACTTCTCTTCAGGGCTAGCAAACACTATTTCTTACCTGGCGGCTTATTGGGAATACAATTGGAAAAAACATGATAAGGTTTTACAAACAGCAGGATGAATAAAGGGAGGAGGGAGATTTTTTATCTCCCCCCCATTAGCTGCAGACAGGGGCTGTTCCTGCTCTGATTATCTCCAGTGTGCAGTTTTTCTCAGTGAACCTGCTGATTTAGCTGGAAAGCATCGAGTGTCATGGGCTGGTGGCTCCACAAGGTCACGGTGGTGGCATGTGGAAGGTCCCCACTGTCCCCTGTGCCTGGCACTGTTCCCTGTGGTGAGGCACTGCAGGGAGCCCACATCTCAGACTGTGCTGTTTTCCATGGTCTTTGTGTTCTCTCCTCCTTGATGTCCCCACCTCTCCTCTGAGCATTTATGGACGGGGTGCTCAGAGGGATTCCCTGGGGATGCTTTGGTGCAGCAGCTCTGGGACCTGCTCTGGAAGGTGCAGGAGGGGCATTTTGCATCCCTGAGATCCTTCCAGATCCTCTCCAGAACAAGAGGGCTCTTTAGACTTTCAACCTGTGTTTATTCCCCCTCTCTATTTCAATTACCTAAATGTTTGTATAATTCAAAAATTGATTACAGCCCAGCAAAGCTTCCGACCGCACTCTGAGTTTTGTTTGCTGCAGAGCCCATAACTAACAAAGCAACCATTTCTTTATTGCAGGATAAAAGCCCATTTAAGAGATAAGCTGTCAGGAGGAATGTGGCACTCTGCACTATTTCCTGGGCATTAAAACTTCCATTTATTTTCAAGTATTTTGCAGACCAGCCGGCACCTGGTGTATCGACCGTGCCATTAAATCACACAGAACTCATGCCTGAGAGAGTTTTGGGATTACTGTGCCACCCAAACCCTGGCTGGCACTGCAAGGCAAAACAAGAAGCATTCACTATTAATATTTTTCCTCCAGGCCATGGCTCATTTGCCCAGGCACCGTTTGTGTGGCACTTGCTCTGGTGAGCAAAGGCCTGGGCTGTTGTGCCTGGCACTGAAACACGTCCTTAAGGCTCCCTGAAATATAGAAGAAGACAGGGATTACAAGTCCTTCCTGAGCAGCCAGAACAGAACCCATTAAGGTATTGCAAGCCATGCAATTCAATGGCCCTGGAAGTATAATTTGATTGTAATTCAGGAGGTTACTAAAAGGAAATCCATACCAGGCTGAAAGATAAGCGAAAGCGAGGAGTGTATTTACTGGGAGTGCTGAAATGTGAGGTGTGTGAGTCCCTTATCTCCTTTGTCTGCACTTTATCACCACTGAAGGCAAGTAAAAGGGGAATAATATCTGCTTCACAAGAGAAGATTGGATTAAGTTTTCCCAGTGGTCTTGTGGGAGTTATTTCCATTTTGCTCCTGCCTGGATTAGCCTAACTCCTTCAGGCTTTTCCACGCCTCTATAGGAGAAGGTCCTGGCTCAGGGAGGGGAGGGGAGCAGGGTTGGTGTGTTAGTTCTTCATGGAGGAATTTGCCTTTGACCTCTGTAAAGGAATTAGGAGACCTACAACCTCCTCCCTGACTCTTTTACTGCGGAGGTTTCTTTTTCAGATCCCTTCTTGTTATGCAACCTTTTTGTTTGGCAGTGTTATCTCTTGCAGGTGTTTATTAGAACCATTCTTTGTGAGAAGAAACCTGGCTGTGCTCATTTCTTGCTGAGGTTTCTCTTCCTGCCCTTGTCTCCGGCTCCAATCCCTCTCTGCAGAGACCTGCCTGACTCACTGCAGGACTGGGAAACAGCCCCAGGTATTTTACCTCTCTGTTTTATCTGCTCTGAGCACTGAAAGGATGCTGCTGCTCCTGCTGGTGGGATCCAGCCTCCATCAGTGCCTCCCTCCGCCTGGATTCCATGGCAGTGGGAATGGTGGGGTCTGGCTGCAGGGTGTTCTCAGCCACCAGTGATTTGCTGGGGTTTGTTGAGTTGTCCAGGCAGAGGCTGAGCACGCCCAGGAGGTGATTTTACACTTCACACACATTTACTGTCCAGATACTCCCATTTTTCCTTAGCCTTTTTCACATCTAACTTGCTTTACGTGCACGTGGGTGGAAAAGAGAAGGCACTTATGGGGTGTTATGTTTTATTCCAGGGATGGCTCAGCTGAGAAGTGATCACAGACAGACACTCGTCACTTCCACCCAATTCCACGCTGCTTGCAAAGGGAACAGGGGAAAACCTCTGCAGCTTGTGGCCTCTGACAGGTACCTGCCAGGCAGTTTATAGCTGAAATGAAGGGCTGATTTCCCTGGTATTTCATTTGGAGGAGGCAGGCAGTGGTTCTTTGCTCACTAATGGCCAGTGCTGACCAGCACAAGTGCCCATTCCTGCCAGAGTTTTGATTTTCAAGCACCACGTGTTTCTTTTCCTACCACTTTTCTTATTTCTCTCTGGTTACTGTTGTAACTGCTGCATCTTCTCTGAGCTCCTGGGCACTACAAGACATCTCCTAGATGTTGAATCTTGTCATTTTTGATAAATCTCTGTGAAGCACAGAGCTCAACTGAAACTGCAGCTCAGCATCCTGAAGTGCCAGTTCAATCTATTTCTAGTCTTGGAAAAGAAAAAAATAGAAAGGGGGGCAGCAAGAAACCTCACAGCTTTATAGCAGTAATAATGGTGGGAATGAGATGGCTTTCAGAAAATAATTTAATCCCTGGAGTATTGGAGATGGGTCTTGAGTGTCAGAGCCCAAGGCAGGGCAATGTCCTATTGCTGTGGCTTGTATTAAAACAAAGAAACCTTTTTCCTTTGGAAGTTCATTAAAGTTCACTTTTATTTTACCATTTTCCAGATGGAAACCACAAGCAGAGCAGCCTTCTGGAAATCCTGGGTTTTGCTTTAGCACTGTCAGATCACCTGGGCACTGCCCTTCTATTGTTTTATCTGAGCTTGGGATCTGGAGGGATTCCTTGTGCTGGGGAGAGGCCAAGGCAGTGCCTTTTAAGAGGTGAAGAGCTGGAGAGAGCTTTTAAAGACAGAAATGGGGGCTGGCTGCCATTTTGCAGCCCACAAAAACAGGTATCTATGTCTTAGACTTTGAAATTTCCTTCTGGTTTCACCAAAAGAGGACAAATCTCACTCCTGGTTTCACAACAACGCAGCAGTTGGCATCACATTAAATGTCAGGTGAATGCCACAGAGAATGAGAATTAAAATTTGGCAGCAGTGGCTGCCTGGGCCTCGGGAGCAGAGTTATCTCCTCCCAGCTGCTGAGGAAGCTCCATGGCTCTGGCTGGCTCCAGCTCTCTGAGAGGCTGATGGGAGACAAAGCACTGGAGTGTGCCATGGGAAAACCCATCCTGCTCCAGCCTCTCCATCTCAGGCACATTCCAGGCTTTCCTTGAGATGTTTTAGGACAAACCCCTTTTTTTCACCTGCTTTTACCTGCAGATTCCCTCTGTGCCTGGACATCTCTTTGGTGTGTTTTGGGGAATCCCTGGTTCAAACCCAAGTGTTCAGTCTGATGTCTTGGCAAGGTTCAGGCCCTTCAAAACATCAGCCCTGATTTAATATTTGGGTTGCTTCAGGTTTCTCTCCAAATACCATTAATTACTAGAAAATCTGCAGCCATATCTTTAATTATATAGGATACCCAGAGGTACAGGTAAATGTGTCTATGTGCATTTCAGGCAGGAGTTAGGAATAAACAGGATGCCCACCTGTTTAGCATTCAACTTCATCCTTCCTAACTGCCATCTTCATTTGTACTCTGGTTGTGACATATAAATCAATGCCCCCCAAATGAAATTGCTTTGTCTAATAATCCTTTGTGCCAGGGTTATCAATAGTTCATTAGTCTTACTTTGCATCTATCAATGAAAGGTGGAATTGAGAGAGAGAGAGTTCAAGGAAAGAAGTGAGAACATGCTCTGTGGAAGGTGTCTTCCACTCTGGCAACCCTTTGTCTCCACTCGATTCCAGCCTCATGGGTGTAGTTGTACACCCAATTTTTGTTCACTTGAAGCACCTTGGAATATTTTACAGGTTTTCATTTATTCCTGAAGAGCCCCAAAGGGCTCTTGAGTCTCTGATGGATCCTGACACCACGAAAAGCCATGACTGAAAACCTCCCACAAGAGCACCAGCAATGATTTTAGCTTTCCTGTTTCAGCTGTCCCTTGGGTTTTGCCGCTCCTGCAAAGGCCAGTTGTCCCTTCCTGGTGAGGACTTGGTGTGGCCCTGCCCAGGTGACAGCAGAGCCTGTGCTGCCTGATGAGAGCCCTGCCTGAGCCAGCCAGGTGCTCCTCACTCATTACCCTGGTTTATGGAGCTTGACAGGAGACATTGGATGCTATCCCAGCAAGGTGGCACAGCTTCAGGCCATGAAATTTTATTCCCAGAATCTTGCCAAGTTCATCTGAGCAGCATTTTGTGTCCTGGTGCCTCCTGCCCTGTGTCACTGAGCTCTAACAACGTGCCAGGGTCAGTGTAGGTGCCACTCTGGGTCAAAGTCGACCAAAAACATCTCACACCCTTGGTAGTTTCAGTTTTGTATTAATTAGTTAGAACTCTGCATAGATTGACAAGGTCAACAAACGAATTGTGTCATTCGTTAGGTACCAAATAATTAGTGATGGCTCCTGGGATGCCACCTGATTTCTTTCATCCCAATTTTTACCTTGTTGCAGCAGGTTTTCTAATGATCAGCACGCAATCATTTCACAATTCAACAAACCAGTAGATGTGGGGCATAACCCAGGTTTGGAAGGTCTGTGCAGCAGAGGGGGACAGGGCTGGAGCCTTGGCTGGGTGTGCTGGGCTGGCTCCAAATGGGATTTCTGCTCATGGAGGGATTTCTCATGGATACCTGGAGGCTGAGCAGCTCCTGCCCACTGTCCTTCAGCTCAGGAACCTCCCTGGACCCAGGCTGGGACGGGAGTTGAGTCAGCACGTCCGAGAGAAGCAGAGGGTTTATTTAGCTCCATCAAGTGACCTCAAGGGATTTGTGGAGTTTGTTGGGAAAAAACCCCAGCTAGATGAGCCAAACCCCTCTGGCCTTCTGGTGCTCCAGAAATGAGTTCTTGAACTCACACAGGCCATGTTAAGTGGAGCCAGGGAAAAGTTTTGACTGAGAAACTATTTGTCAGCATATTGTTGCCATGAATGTTTCATGAAGCCTTTGATTCCTTCAGATTTTCCTGCTTGGAGAACATTGATCATGGTTTTGGGTAACTTTGCTGCAAGAAAATTCTTCTTCCAATTTATTTTATGTTCTTTTCCTTTTTGCCAAAGGATAAAGAAGAGAGGATTGATAAGTTATAATGTCTACAGAATAAGAAATCCCTTTTGTTTCACTACTGCTGAAAAAAATGACAATGAATTTTAAAAATTTCAAGCCGAAAGCAATAATTTATTTTGAAATTCCTCACAAGGTATATTTGCCTTTTTTTAAAAATCATATGTAACTTAGACAAGTGATCTGGTAGCGCTAGGCTGCAGTTGAAAAAAAAAGATTTGTGCATAAAAACAAGGTGATTTTAAACTGCTTCTTGTGTGACAGAGTTTTGGATCAATATTTCATCACAGGAAGTCGGCGCCGTGACTTTGAGTCTCGCTTTGCTGGCGCGGGGAGGCTGCTCTGCTCCAGTGTCACTCCTGCCTGCTTTTCTCTGCTGATAAAAGTTAGCAGGCAGAATGAAAGGGGACAAACGCTCCCAGCTCTCCAGAAAAACACGCAGAGAATGAAAGGACTGTGGTTCTTTTTGAAAGGACGTCTCTTCCCTCCTGGCTGCCCCCACCACGTGTCCCCCGTGACCGGCTCCCGAGGCTGGGGTGCTTCCCACGGGCAAACATTCCCTCTGATCCCTCCTCCTGCACCTCCAGCTGCAGTGGGGCAGGGGCAGAGCAGTGCCAAGGGCAGGGGATGAATGCATGGAAATCTGTATTCATGAGAATCAGAGATGGGGAATGTCTAATCTCTCCTCTGCTCCAGGCCAAATGCGGATGTGATTCTGAAAGATTATTCAGTGAGTCAGCGCCAAGTGAGCTTTCCTCAAGTATCCTGGATTTTTTTTGAATAAAACCTCTCCAGACCAGGAACTGAAGTGGTCTCTGGGGCTGCAGGGCTGTGCTGTGGCAGCCACAGGCAGGACAAAGCCATGGGCAAATGGGACAGTTAGAAGGTCAGAGGATATTTGGCACATTTATCACTGTCTGCTCCTTGCCAAGCTCTTCCAAAGCCCGACTGTAGCTCTGACTGTCACACTGTGTTTGGAGACAGATCCAAGAAATGACTCAGGGCCCATCTGTGTTGCCAAATAGCTTCACTCCGTGTCTGCTGTCTGACTGTCCGTGCTGGTTTGGAGCGAGCCAGCTCCTTCCCTCCACCAGGGCTTTCTGCAGGCTGCTGTCTCAGAAGCACAGTGGATCCCCATCCTCCTCCTGCTGTCTCCCAGCTCTGAGCTGTGGAACATCCCTGCTATCATCTGAGCTGTCTCAGAGGCACCACCCTGCTGCAGGATTGCCTTGGGGCCATCAGAGCAGGTCCTGAGCTGTGCCCTCCAGTCCTGCAGGGAGGAAACCTTCAGGGTTGGACTGGTGAGGGTCCAGCAGGGAGATCTGTCTGCCTGTGCAGCATTCCACAAGGGCATGGAGGGACAGGACAAAGGGGAATGGATACTGGGATGGAATTGTCCCCTGGCAGGGTGGGCAGCCCTGGCACAGAGTGCCCAGAGCAGCTGGGGCTGCCCCTGGATCCCTGGCAGTGCCCAAGGCCAGGTTGGACAGGGTTTGGAGCACCTGGGACAGTGGAAGGTGTCCCTGCCATGGCAGGGGGGGCACTGGATGGTATTTAAGGTCCCTTGCTACCCAAACAATTCTGGGATTTCAGGCTCCACTTTATTTCTGAGTTACACAGTTTTAGTAACAATTTAAAATTTACAACACCCACTGAAAGTAACTTTGGATGGGAACACACAGCTATATTACTTTTATCCATAGTTTTATCAACAAATATAGCCTTTCCTTCAGCCCTTCTACTCTCTTGCCTCAGGATTTATTTTTGAAAGTGCTATAAATAGGCAATGCTCTGGATTGGGTCAGTTCCCCAGGGAAATAAGTGCATGCCACTTTTATATTAGAGGTTAAATTCTGCCAGCCTTATACTCACTGAGGAGAGCATTAGGGGAGGTGTCAGGCAGGGAAGAACTTGCTACTGTGTACAGATGTAATTTAACTAAGTACACCAATTGCATTTTTAGAAACCTTATTATAGGGTCATTTTATTTTGTCAAGTGACCAGTAATTAATTTTATAGATCTTAAAGAGAGTAAACTCTAAACTCTCTGCTCTGACTCGGACTTGGCATTAAAATAGGAGATTTGTGTGTGCTGGGCTTTCAGAGATGCTCTCGGTGTTGGCTGAGTGATGTGATGTGGTGAGGGAGGTGGCAGGGCAGGCAGGGATGGGGCCAGGGCTGATCTGGCCAAGCACAGCACAAGCTCCTCTCCCCTCTCAGTGTTGCCCAGGGCACCTTGCTGGTGTTGATGCCTTAGGATTTTAGATCTTCTATTTTCCATCAATTTGTAGCCCTGCAGTTCTTCAGTGTGTAACTCCAAACTCCACACTCAGTGTGAGCTGCTGCTTCCCCATTTGGGGCAGACACAACAATTCCTCTCCAGGCCTGGCAATCAAGGACACCTCACTGCCTCAGGGCCCAGAGATGGGAACAAAAGTGAGTTGGGGGAGCAAACTTGGGGTCAATGACTTCATTAGCTGAAGCTGGAATTGGCAGATTCACCCCCAATATGCAAATGGACCAAACTTACAAAAGTGTGCAAACCTGTGACCCATTGTGCATTTTTGTCTGCCCAAAATGTACCTGAATGTTCTTAAAAAAAATATAACTGCTTTTTATTCCCCTAATTTTGTTTAGCCTCTGTTTTTAGGTAAGCCCATCAAGGCATCAGTGTGTCACCCTTCTTTGTGTGCCTCTGAGGCTCTGGGGGCTGTGGGGAGGGATTCTCCAGGCAGGGAGCTGTGGTGTGAGGGCTGTGTGTAATTCTAGGGTTGTTGTTCCCAGGGAGCTGACAGCTTGTCATGCAGCACGAGCCACTGGGTGCTGCCTCAGCTCTGCCATCTGCTGTGGTTGCCCTCTTCCCTGCCTACTCCCCAAGCAAGATTTGGGTTTTTCTCCATCCTGCTGAGCTTCCTGCACAGCCCATCCCCTCGTGCCATGCTGGGGCAGCATCAGGAGGCAGCTGGGGAGCCCTGACCTGGACCAGGTGGGTGTAATCTCCCACAGGGTACCCACCCACTCCTCACTCAGAAATCTCTCTGGTTCTAATGAAGAAACCAAGCAAAGTGAGATTTAAGCAAAGTGTCATCAGTCTCATGTGCTGGTGAGATAAAAATCTCTCTTCTCCCTGGCTGTGGGAATTGGACTCAAAAATACAAGCAGACTTCAGCCTGCTGTTGTGTGTAATGTAATTTACTCCTCCTTCATAATGAAAAATGTTTGGATAAAGGTGAAAAAACCCATTTTGGCCTATTTTGGTGGTTGGTTAGATGACTTCACAAGTCCCTTCCAACCCAAACTATTCTGTGACCCTATAGAAAGTCAAAAGAAAATCCTGACAGATTGAATATTTTGAAGGATGCCTTTCCTACTCCGGTTTAACACTCCAGCAAAGAGGAGAACAGCATGACTGGAGCTGAGGAGGAGAGAGGGGGGAGTGACTAACGAGCAGGAATCAGCAGCAGGGCAGCAGCCTGTGCTGCACCTGCCCAGCCAGCCCCAGGCCAGCCAGGGCACGGCATGGAGAGCACCATATGCACTGCAGGGCTGAGAGCAGCAGCTCACACTGCCCTGCAGATGGGGGGAACAGCCCTGCCCTTGAGCAAGGTCAAAGACAGGGATTTTTGAGGATGGGCAGCTCCAGAGTGCAGGATTTTATTTAAAGCATGGTGGGTTTGTGGTGCTGAGGCACTGAGGGTGTGCTCAGGGACACGATGTGCAGGAAGGGCTCTGGCACAGCCATGGGAACTTCTTTAGAGCAGAAATGAGGATTGATAGGGTTACATGAAATTTACAATAAAAGGAAACAGCAAATTTGACACTTGGGATGCAGATTTTGGATAGCTCCTATTTTCCTCTGTGTACTATATCCATGTTTTAGGTAGTGTTTGAAGGAATTATTTCAAGCAGGGATGTAGCTGAATGACAACACAAAATAGCCTGTGCTAATGCTGTTACCATGTGTACAAGCTATGTAATGCTACTTTTTTTCCAGTAAATTTATTTTCTTCCCAGTTTTGAGTTTCCCTGATTGGGTGGGTCTGTTCCACTTGGGATAAAATAGAAGAAGATGCAGTGTGTGGTAGATTTAACAACCTGTGGGATGCAGGAGTGAGGTCCCCAAGGCAGACAGGACATTATTGTATTTTCTGTGTTTTGTTTTCCTTTCTTTTTGTTTCAAGTGAGTATGTCTGGAGGATGAAGAATGGGTCACTTCCTTCCCTGACTTGCTTTTCTGCCTAAGTCAGGGAGAGAATTCATGGGAATTAAGGAAAATTCAGAGAGTCATGGACAGAAAATCCCCTGGTCAGGATGGCCTCTTCCCAGGATTTCAGTCTGCTTCCTCCTCCAGGCCTCTTCCTTTAATAGGAACATAAAAGGAGGGTTTTGAGCGACCCAAGGGTGTGACTTTTATTTTTGCTTGGTCAATATATTGGAAATACTCAAGGCCAGGTTGGATGGGGCTTGGAGCAGCCTGGGAGGTGGCAGGGGGTTGGAATGACATGACCTTTAAGGCCCCTTCCAACCCAAAGCCTGCCATGATTTCATGACTCTGTTGGGAGCTGAGAGCTGGAATCACCAGGAATTTGCTGCTGGCACTGGAGGGGGTGGGAAGCAGCCAGATCCCCCTGGCATGAAGGACATCAGCACCCCAAAGCCAGGTAGGACATGAGGGCTCAGCTGGAAAAGCTCCACCAGAATCACAAAGCTTTAAAATCCATTTAGTGGCGACTGCAAAATGTTCTGCATAAACTCCTTTTCTTCCTGCCTAAATGTGAGCACAACCAGATCAATCACCGAGCTCAAAAATCTTCCTGGTTCTTTTGTGAACATCTTGCTTTGTTATTCCTTTCATTTGTCTTGCACAGAACAAGCCAGCACCGAGAAAATAACTTATTGTGGATGATCAGAAAGACCTTTTCTCCCTTGCTTTTCAAACAGCAGTACACAGAAATGGAATGGTGTCTGTACACAGAGTTGCTGTTTTCCGTATATAACCAAGGTGTCACGCAGCTCATTATTTCAGGGAAAAAATCAGTGTCAACAACCCAGGCTTGTGGCTGTCGTTGGGTTTATTAAAAACAAAAACGTTTGATCTCTTGAAGAAAGAAAAGAAATCAGCTCCTGGATTTTAGACTTTTTTTTTTTCTGGACTTGGTCTTCTCGAAAAGCATCAAAAAATGAAAAATCTAAGGTGACATCCTCTGTTCTCATGGCCCCTAATAGCCAGTCACTCCACCAATTTTTCTAAGTTTATCTTTAATCTACTATTCCCAAACTAATTAGGGACTGAAGGTCTTTGGACTGATTTTCATTTTGTCTTGAGTTATTGTGACATCTTTACTACAAATTCTTTCTCAGTCTAATTAAATTCCTGCAGCATAAATGTCATTTTTCATATCATCACCTGTGGTAGCCTGACTTTGCCTCAGTCTCCTGATGAGGGACTGAATCCCTTCCTTTCTGCTTCATATTTGAAAAGTTTGGCTTGGAGTAAGAATATATCCAGACTTAGCACAGACAGGGAATCCATTAATATCTAGGAATTCAAATTGATGGGGTTTTATTAGAAATATCCAACCATTGTTCTCTTATATTAGTTTTCAGAAGAATATTTCAATTTGTGCCTTCCTCAAGGCCCAGAGGCAAAGGGCTGAGTCGTGCTCTGAGCCTGGCCCTGAGCTGCCAGGGCCCAGCACAGCCCAGAAATCCTCTGCTCTGCTTAGAAACACGGTGCAGGGGCTTATCTGCTAAACAAAATCCAAATGAGAAATGTTGATACTTAATGAAATATAAGTTTGAGGATTTCACAAAAGAAATCTGCTGTCTCTGCTTTAATTTATTAGGGAGAGTTATGTGCAGATGGTATATACAGAGCTATTTCCTGACTGTACTCCAGAGTAAGTTGATTTGTGGTTTAATGACTTTTATCAAAATGAAATAAGCATTTGATCTTTGGATTTGATCTGGCTATATCTGCAGCTGCTACACCACTACAGCAATTACTTCCAAACTGGGCTTTTTGCCCAGGCAAATGGAGTTCGTCCTTGTTTCATGTCTCATTGACTGTCCTGATAATACACGCAGTGCTACTGTAGGTTTTTTCTTCCTCTAAATTTGATAGGTGTGAAAGTAAGAGAGTAATTCCCTTTTTATTTTAGTATCAGTGTTGTTTTATTATAATCCATTCACTACTCTGGTTAATTTTATCTCGAAGCTGCTCCTAACTAAAATTCAATACCAGAATGTGTAATTTTCTCCACATAATCCTGCTATGCCCCTCTATAGAGAAACAAGAAATTAATTTATGAATTCTAAATCTCAGACCCCTCGTGGTAATCTTCACATCTGTCCAGTGGTTTAGGGATGAATTTGTTGTGATCTGTTGTGCACCCACGCTGGGCTAAATCTACTCCTAATGGATTTCAGTGGAAGGTAATGGGGTTATACTTGGAATCAATTTACCCCCATGTATCCATCTCTGAAATAGTGTTGTTTTGGTTTTTTTTTTCTGTTGGCTAATTAATTCCTGTCAGATTGAAGCTGTCAAGGTTAGCAATTCTTTTTCCAGGACCATACTTCATTCTTTATTTACTGCTCAGGCCAAGATTTGTCCAAGTTCAGCCTCAAGAACTCCCGGTGGGAGATGGTTGTCATGATTAAGGGCTCTTAGGGCTTGTTGCTGCCAGCTGTGCTTTCCTGAGGAGCTGCAGCAGCCTTTGTGAGCAGGGTGTGGGAGGCAGGAGCTGCTGAGGTGGCTGGCAGCCAGTTCACCTGGGCCAGAGCAGCAGCAGGGAGCAGTCCCTGGACCAGGCCATGCTGGATGAAGATGTTCTGGAAGCAGCCTTGGTTTGGAGCCAGCAGGTCTGAAATCTGCTGATTCACAGTGGCCAGGAGAAGCAGTCAGAAGGAATTATAAAACAAGAGAAAGATCTTTGTTCTCTCCTTTTTTACAGTCACTTCGGGACAAGGCGCTTCACGCTTTGCGTGGCTGGGAGGTAGATTTTAAACTGTCTCTTTTTTGGCTGGATATTTGTTAGAGATAAGCCATAAAAATGGCAATAACTGGGAAGTGACTGGTGGATGAGTTGCCTGGAGATTTGCAGTGCTACCAGGAGCTCTGTGAGAAGGCGGCTCAGCCTCGAAGCCGGGGAAGGTTTTCCTGCGCCAGGGTTGCTGCTGCATCTTTAGCAAATCAAACTCCTTGCACAGTACTTGCTCCTTAATCCAGGAAAATTAAACCACCAGCCACAGCTACATTGTCCAGCCATCTGCTCTCCCAGGTGCTCCCACGCCTGAGCAGACAGGGAGGGATGTGACCTAGAATCCCACTGCAGAGCTGGGATCATTCCCAGCACAGTCCCAGCCTTCAGTCTTCTGCATGGCATCAGATAAAGTAAACATCAAGATTTCATGTGAGAGCATATGTCCATTGCATAATTCATTAGAGTTCTTCTCCACAACTATTTTTAGCTATTTTTCAATCAGAAGTAGAGGGTGAGGATTACTCAGGAAAAGAAAAAGATAAGAAAATGATGGGGGAGCTTAGAAAGATGTCTAGGTACTTCTGGGACTGAGATCTGGCCATTTAGCTGTGTGTTGTTTGGTTTTTAAATAGTTGTTTCTGTCCTGGTCAATTCCACAGTCCTTCATGACAGCTTGGTTGGTGGGATGGTGTAAATCCAACAGCAGAACAGGAAACCTGCTCCTTTTTTACTCAGCACTGCTGCTAAAACCCCTGTCAGGCCAGACACCTCCCATCATTTCAGACTGTATCACTCCACCACCCTGGACGTGGTTATTCCCAATTTCCAAACACTAAACACGTCCAAAACCATTTCCCCTGTGTTTTGCAAAGCATCCACTGAGTGTTGCTGGGACACAGCGAGCAGAGTTGGTGGTTTCCCTGCTCAGGTTGTGCAAAATACCTCATAACTGCAAATCATCACAGCTGCCACAGCTTCCTCTCATGTGTCAGCAGGCTGTGAGCTGCACCCAGGCTGTGTGAGCACCTGGGATGTTCCTGGGCTCTCAAATTTGCTGAGCCTCGTTTCACCCTACACATGCAGGGTTTGCTGTAAGAAAGGGAGGACAAAAATCCTAACCAAACCTCACATTGTGCAGTTGCTAACAAGAAATGGAAGGAGGAGTTATTTTGAGGCTTTTCCATCTTCCCTATTGCTAGGAGACACTTGTTGGGCACGCAGGGCTTGTCAGGCTCCCAGAGCGGCCTCCTTGGTGCCGCGGCGTCCATGGTGATGCACGGGGCAGCTCTGAGGGAAACAGGGAGAAGGAAACGGGGATGAGAGCTGCTTTCCATTTTCAGGCTTTCTGAGACAAATGCAGAGGGTACTGGAGGCAGCTGCACGTGATGTTCCTGCGATCTCAGATTTGCTGGGCCTTGTTTCACCCCACACGTGCAGGGTTTGCTGTAAGAAAGCGAGGACAAAAATCCTAACCACACCCCAAACCCCAAACCTCATGTTGTACAGCGTGAGTTACTGACAAGAAATGGAAGGAGGAGTTATTTGAGGTTTCTACTTCTTCCCTATTGCTAGGAGACACTTCCTGGGCACGCAGGGCCCGTGAGGCTCCCACTGCGGCCTCCTCGGTGCCGCAGCGTCCATGGCGACGCACGGGGCAGCTCTGAGGGAGACAGGGAGAAGGAAACGGGGATGGGAGCTGCTTTCCATTTTCAGGCTTTCTGAGACAAGTGCAGAACATCTTTGTGCTGTTTTTCTCCCTCAGTTTTTCTCAATGGGGGAAATAACAGTAAAAAGGGAGAGTGAGAGCCATGGAATGCAGACATGGAATGAGAGCATGGTGACTGAAGTGTCACCTCAGGCTGGCCTCGGTCACAGCTTTCACAGCCTGCTCTCTGCAGAGAGTGGGGTCACGATGTGGTTACACCACATTTGGGCCAAGTTTGTACTCTTGGGAAGGTGCAAAAACACAGCACTGCCAGCCAAGTCTGAGCTTGTCCCTGGTGGTCAGTCCATGCACAGCATCACCTACCAGCACTTGAGTCCCACCAGGGCAGCCCTCAGGTCCATGATCAGCTCCAGCCTCACCACCTGTGACCCCAGTGTTTAAAATTCTCAGTTCTGACCAAAAATTATTCAGTTTTCGCAAGCCATCTCAGTTTGGGCTGACTGAGGCTGGGGTTGTAAATGGACAGATCTCCTGGGGGTTTGTCATGGGTGGGCAGAGCCTGGAAAAAACCAAAGCTGTCAGGAGAACATGGGAATTTGTCATCCAGAAGGGAGTTGCTGAGACAACTGTGGAGTATCTCACACTGCATTTTTCACACTAATGCCAGATGGCCAGGAATGGGATCCCCCACGTTCTCCTCCCAGTCTGAGAAGACGAGAAAATAAACAAGGAAAATGTCTGTGCTGATGGCATCTGTTGGCTCCCTCAAAAGGTGAGTCACTGCTTTTGATTGCTGAAATAATTAGGATTTCTTTCTAATTGGATTCTCGTGTTAACCCTTCCTGTACCATGGATCCCAATCATCCCTTTAGTTCCTAGCAGGGGGTTGGAACTGGATGATCTTTAAGGTCCCTCCCAACCCAAACCATTCTGGGATTTTGTGGCAAATTAGACTTGGCAGCAATTCCAGGTGAGGACATTTTACACCAGTTGGGCTGTTGGTGTGGAACCCCATCCCTCTGCTGCTCCCATCACCTACAGAACCATGCTGGGGACTCAGTTTCCTTCCAGCTACAGGACAACAGTGCCAGGAATTACAGGAGAGGAAACACAGGGCAGAAATCTGTGGCAATATTTGAGTGTGGGGTGCTCTGCAGCACGTTTTATTTAGGAGGTCCTTGACACATGCTCCCTGAGATCCCTGCACTCCTGCCAGGCATATGTGCACACACATTTATTTTTTAAACTCTTACATGCAGCATTTCCTACCTGGCTGGTGCACCAAAGCAGTTTTTTTCCTTAGCAAATAAGGGAAAGAGCTGGGTAAGTATAAATGTGTTTCTTAACAGCCTTGTTTGTGACAAAATTGCCAAGTAAATCTTCACACGACATCGGGCTGCAAGTATTTGAGTCACATTTGGACAGCAAAGCCCAGTGCTTGCAGCTTTCATTACAATATTTCTCTCAAGCACAGCCTGTCTCTCATGTTTTTCTGAACATTGTTTAAAGAACTGATGAAAGGGCTGAAAACTTTTCAAACTTTCCTTTTTTTGGGTCTCTTCAGCTCCGTCTTTCATCACTCAGTCAATAAACAGTGGAGGACTCTTCTGAACTGCAGCGGGAGCGAGGAGGAGAAGGGGAAATTAATGATATCACCAAATTGAAACTCTTTCAAGTTCCCTTTAATTGCAGAGGGCACAGGGAGCTCATTCAGTTTTAATTCTCTGATCTCTTGCTGTCCCCAGGGGAGCAATCTGCCTCTCCTCCCACGCCGCACGCAATTTTCCTGGGCGGGTTCCTGGCTCCCAGCTGAGGGCTCCTGTGCTGTGCAGAGCCCTTCCCAGTGGGATTTTGGCAGTGGGACAGCAGCCACTGCAGGTGGTCACTCTGCCCTTGGGCACCACACAGGGCTGATCCTTCTCCATCAAGCCCCTGGTGCCCATTTGGTGCCTCAGCTGCCCATCTATGGACTGGGGATCACAGGATCCCACAAGGATTTTAGTTGGAAGGACCTTAAACCTCATCCAGTGCCACTCTGGCCATGGGCAGGGACACCTTCCACTGTCCCAGAGTGCTCCAATCCCTGTCCAACCTGGCCTTGGGCACTGCCAGGGATGGGGCAGCCACAGCTCCTCTGCACAGGTGAGTGCCACATATCCAAGCAGTCCAAAGTTAAAAGAGAAACCAGTAAAACCCCCAAGAACGTCCAAAAATTGCTGCTGTCCACTGAGGAGCTTCAGCTGAAGGCACCAAGCATTCCCTGGCTGTCTTTGTCTCATGGGAAATATCAGTGCAAGGGGCTGAAAACGGCTCAAAGAGCCATTCCCACCGTGGAAAAGCCTGAGGATTATCATCACAACAGGTCCCTGGGCAGAAACATGAAGCATAAAGCTTTAAATTCAAGTCACACTGATAAGAATAACAAATAAAGAGACCAAATTCCCTTAAAAAATGGGATTACTGAGGCCGTGGGGAAGAAATATTTTAAAGGAAGTTAAAGAGAAGTTAATCTGCTTTTATGTAATTTGTTTTCCTATTCTTTCCACACTGGCTTGCTTTGGAGACAGCTGCTTTCAAGGTTTACAGCCGTGCATATGGTTGGGAGGGCTGGAATTGGCAGCCCTTGGCATGACAGAATAATGGCTAACTGGAAAAATGGCTGGGTAGATAATTTACAGATGATACGACCACATCAAACCCAGTGAAACACAACCCATTCATTTTTACAGCCTCCAGACTGCTGCCTGTTGTGATGTGTCCCTCCTGATGGCTCTGCTGTCACACAGCCCTTTCCCTCCCCTCCCACGGGCAGGATCCCATGGAAATCCTCATTCCTGGAGGGTTGGACAGGAGCAAGACAGGATCCCATAGAAATCCTCATTCCTGGAGGGTTGGATACAAACAGAGCAGGATCCCATAGAAATCCTCATTCCTGGAGGGTTGGATACAAACAGGGCAGGATCCCATAGAAATCCTCATTCCTGGAGTGTTGGACAGGAACAAGACAGGATCCCATAAAAATCCCCATTCCTGGAAGTTTGGACATGGATGGGGCAGGATCCCATGGAAATCCTCATTCCTGGAGGGTTGGACAGGAACAAGACAGGATCCCATGGAAATCCTCATTGCTGGAGGGAGGGATGGACACAAACAGGGCAGGATCCCATAGAAATCCTCATTCCTGGAGGGATGGATACAAACAGGGCAGGATCCCATAGAAATCCTCATTCCTGGAGGGATGGATACAAACAGGGCAGGATCCCATAGAAATCCTCATTCCTGGAGGGTTGGACAGGAACAAGACAGGATCCCATGGAAATCCTCATTCCTGGAGGGTTGGACATGGATGGGGCAGGATCCCATGGAAATCCTCATTCCTGGGGGGCTGGACGTGGATGGGTTTGAGTTCCACTTCCTGTTTTTCTGTTTAAACTGGGAACAAGGATTAGTGTTTGGTTTGAGATTTTAATATCCAAGGATAGATTAAGACAACAGCAGCCTGATGTTAGATGACCATTATATACCAAATGCTATCAAAATCTCCAGCAGCATCAAATCAAGCCCTAAATCCCAAAAGCTTTATATTTCCCCCCCAAAATTACACCAGAGTATCACCTTTGGAGCCGTGTTGTTCTTTGTTCAGCAATAAATGAGCAATTGCTGGAGAAATCCCAGCTGGGGTAGTCCTGGCCCTCCCTTGGCCAAACCCTGAGTGAAAGGCAGATTCTCGTGGCTCAATTACAGAGCCACTAAACAAAATGGAAATGTTGATGTTCATTATTGATTTTATCCTTTGCTGCTCTGGAATGGTGCTAGTGGGAGCTGTTGTAATCAGATTACCTTAAAACTTACTTACAGAATGAAGTGCTTAATTTATCCCCCCTTTTTTCCTTTCCCAAAGCAATAAAACAGGAAGGGATCAGCTGTGCTTCCTGTAGAGCAGCCCTTCTCCTTTTGGTTTTCTTGCTGTGTTTGTGTAATTCATCTTTTATCACTCTCAAAATCTTTTTTTAAAGCATTTTGCATTTGTTATATCTCCTCAAGTAATCACTCATATTGGTTATGGAATAGAATAGACTGTGATTGTTGGAGATATAACTGCAAAATGTTTCCAATTTCTGGGAATATCTATTGAAAACTACATTTACTGAGCATCCATCTCCAGCTCCCCGTGCTGTCAGGTCACAGCTCCGTGTCCCTACAGCCTGCATGTCTTTGGGATTCAAGTCAGCCAGGCTGATTCTGGTTTAACTGAGGATCTGGGAAGTGCTGCATTTTGAGTGATATATCCTCTCATAATCTGGGAGGTTAAATGGTTTTTCTGATTTGATTCTTTACTGCCTTCCCCATTTCGCATCAGATGAAACCGGCTGTGAAATGGCAGCAAATGCAAGTGGCACATTTGTGTGCTGAGTGCCTGCAGCGAGCTGGGGAAGAGGAATTGGCCTTTAATTGCCCCTCATTAGTCATTTGCTGTGTACAATATGAGTGGCAATTGCAGTGGGCAAGGGGGCTGAGAAATCGAGCCCCTGTCCTTACCCCAGGCTGGCTGTGGGGCTGGAAGTGGCTCTGACTGAGGCACCAAAGGGCCCAGTTCCTGCCACGTCTGAGGCCCTGCAAGCTCTGCCCTTGGCTGGGCACAGGGAGGGTGGGTGAGCATGATCAGAGAATTCCAGAATTGTTTGAGTTGAGAGGGACCTCAAAGCCCATCCAGGGCCACCCCTGCCATGGCAGGGACACCTCCCACTGTCCCAGGCTGCTTCAAGCCCCATCCAGCCCGGCCTTGGGCACTGCCAGGGATCCAGGGGCAGCCCCAGCTGCTCTGGGCACCCTGTGCCAGGGCCTGCCCACCCTGCCAGGGAACAATTCCTGATTCCCAAGATCCCATCCATCTCTGCCCTCTGGCAGTGGGAGCCATTCCCTGTGTCCTGTCACTCCATGCCTTGTCCCCAGGCCCTGGAAGGAGCTCTAAGGTCTCTCTGGATCCTTCTCTTCTCCAAGCTGAACCATCTTGTTCTTGTTGTGTTCTCTGTTCACATCCATGTGGAATCTGGCTCTCTGTCCTGCTGGGCAGCTGATCCTGAGCAAAGCACACAGCCCAGGCCATCTCCTTGCAAAACCATGGAATCAGGGAATGCTTTAGGCTGGAAAATCTTTAAGATCATTGAGTCCCCTCACAAACCAGCACTGTTCCCACTGTGCTGCCAGCCAGGGATGATCCCAGTGACCCTGCCACGCTCCTCTCCAAGTGCCACTCAACAGGGGAACCTGCCTTTCAAAGGAGCAAGTCTTTTAATCTGTGGATTTATCAAATTTAACGCTCTCCTTGCTGTGTCCCACCTGCATTCCCTGCCATTCCTTGGCAGCGAGCAGCTCTGATCCCAGCTCTTCCCACCACTCCTCTCCCTGACCAGCCCTTTGGAAGGAGGGTGGAGATTTCTGTGCCTTAGCAGATGGCAGCAAATCTTGATACCTGCATTTCATAGCCTGGCCCGTGGGGTTGGAGTGATGTATTTACTCCAGCACCTAAAGTCAATGAATTACATCCAACCCTGCAAATGGTCATAAATATGATATCTGTGTGAGCTGAGGTAATTGCCTGCTTTATATATGTGTTTATCTTCCCTGCATTGCATACACAATGTGCATTATGTCAGGGAGATGACAAAGAGCAGCCATAATGCTCCTCAACTGCATATTTCTTCTTAGTTTATGGCTGAGGCTCGGAGTTATCTTATGCAGAGTTGGCTGCAGTGGTTTAATATAAATTAACATACTTAGAAAATGTCAAGGAGCATTAATTGACAATTTCAGAAGCCTACCTTGCTAAATACCAGTTCAGTTCTGAGGCTTGTCTCTGCAAGCTTAATATATGGAAAATAATGCTTATTCATGAATGGCTTATGTAACTTGGCATTAATTACGTGGCTGTCACAGATGGTCTCTCTACAAAACCAGGTGCCAAAAATAAAGTTTCAAGCCCCACAAGCGAACTTCTGAGCTGGGTACTCAGCACTTTGGAAAACCAGGGCACATCATCTTATGTGGAAACACCGACTTACTAACCTAATTCTGGACCCACTTTTGGCAGAGGATTGGCCTATATAAAAATATTTCACATCAGCACCTTCTCCTGCACCTCAAACGAGGGGATCCATGGCAGGAGCCCCCAGCCCAGCACTCCCCTAGCACTTCCCACCTGGAAAACAGAGATGACACTGAATAATCCTCTTGATAAAAAGTGACACAAGCTGAGATTTTTATCTGAACAATTAGGACAGTGTTGGTGGTTTCTTTGCCTGCCCTCCAGCCTGAGCTGTGGCACAGCTGGGAGCAGCTGGTTGGTGTGGAGGTGCTCAGCTGAATGCTAATTGTTGATTAATATAGCCCTGGGTTATAAACCCCAGTTTCTCTCTTTAGGGTTTTTTTGCCATGCACCAGGAAGGTGCTGCTGTCTCTCCAAGGAAGGTTTCCTGCTCCTCATTCCAGCTGGGAGCATAGCCAGCTCCACAGCTCCAGGGAATTTCCCTACCTCCCTAAACAAAGTTAAGCAAGGCTGAAAGATGAGATTTGAAGGCATTTATTGATTTTGCTTTAATATTCTGTTATTTCTTTCCCATCAATACCCTATTTGCTTTATGCAGTGCCCTGTGCTGTAAGTGTATTCCCAGAAAATGATGCACATAATGCTATCTCAAATGGGAGCATATGGATATCAAATGAAAGCTGGGCTGTAAATCACTGAAAATCAGGAATGGCAGCACCATCCAGGCAGCTGCACTCTGAGCTATCCCTGCTCTGTTCCTGAGCTGGAGTGGGAAGGGCAGCCCTTCCTGAGGGCTGGGTTTGCTTGGCACCACAGGATGCTGCAGTGTTTGGGCCCCAGAGCTCTGCAGTGATGGGTTTCTATGGCAACTGGCTGGTAAAGCCAGGGGTGGGGGGGACCTGCCCTGTGCCCCCAGCTTTACCTAGTTGGGTTGTTGGGTTTTTTTGCCAAAGGGACCCTTCTTTCATGTTTTCGCTCTTTATTTGCGTTGTTGCTGTTGAAATGCTTTCTGTGGTCCCTAAGTTAAGTCCTCCCCTGAGATCAGGGCAAAACTGAGCCTAGAAATGCTCTCCTGGACTAACAGCAAGTGTTTATTGCCCTGACCCCCCCTGCCCTCCTCTTCCTGCTGCTTTTCCATCCCCTTCTCCTCCCATCCTGGGGACCTGTGGGGATAGAACCTCTCTCTCCAAATCACTGGTTTGGGTTGGACGGGCCTTAAATCCCACCCAGCGCCACCTCAGCCATGGCTGGGACACCTCCCACTGTCCCAGGTGCTCCAACCCGTGTCCAACCTGGCCTTGGGCACTGCCAGGGATCTGGGGCAGCCCATTCCAATTCCTGACCATCCCTGTGGGGATCTCCCATGCCAGCCCAACAGGGACCACTCTGAAATACAGTCCTGGGGATAATTTCATCTTCTCTTGCTTGAAACCTAAAAAAGAGATTAAAAATTGCTTAAACCCATCTGCAAAGCGACTGCTTCAAATTAAATTCTAAACCCCAAGGAAGTGTCATTGAGAAGAGACTAGAGGAGCTTGCCCTGGGAACAGGGAGATGAGGAATTCCCTGGGATGGTGCTGCCATTGTTCCTGTGTCACCCCAAACGTCCCCACGGGCACTGGGGCAGTTGTTGCTGTTCTTGTGAACCTTTCAAATGTGTCTTTCCCCTTCTGGGTGAGATCTTCCCCCAAGATCTCACCCATGGCAATGGCAGAATTCAGCTGAGCCCTCAGGAATGAAGGAAATCTGTGCTGACCTTTGTTCCCAGAGGTGCTGCTCAGGGGAAGTGGTTTTGCTGGAGACACTCTGGACGTTGCAGAGACCACAGCCTGGCTCTGGTGAGCTGCTTGACCATGAAATTGCCCATGAAATGGGAATCTATTGTTTATCATGCTAATTAGCAACTCCACAAGTTTTTTTAAAGGTCACTGAAAAGCCATGAGAAAGATCTTAGATGAGAAAAGTAGAAAAATCAAGAAGCCATAGGGGGTTTGGCTGATTTAGTAGAATGTTATTGCTGATATTTAAGATACTTTCTGAGATGTGCATTAAATTAATAAGGGAGATGAAGGAGTGTTTTAATATAACTTAGTGTGAAAGTAGCCCTCAGAATTTATTTTATTCATAGATTTTTGCATCAAAGGTCCTATAATGATTAATTTTCAAACTTACAGGTTTAAACAGCAAAATAAGAAATAATAGCTCCGAAGTTGCTTTGAAATACTTAATAAAATGGTGCTCTTTAAAGCACTAAATGGCCTCCTAATGCCACTAGCACTTCAAAGAACAGTGTTCTTTGCAATATTTCTATTCAGTTTTCTGCACTCTGCAAAGCTGACTCGCTTATAGGGCACGGAAATATTTTCAAATGGGCAAAGTCAAGGTATTGTTATATCCCCACAAAAGCCTGGCCTGAAAACCTGCCCTGAATGCTGGGGAGGGCAGGAGTTAATCTGATGGTGCAGGAGGTTCCTCGGCCTTCCAGACTGCAGGACAAACTCAAAATCCAATCAGCTGGAAAGGATGGTGCTGCTCTGAGGGATGTCTGATGTGGGGTGCTGCAGAGGCACAGAGGGACTGACACAGCCCCAAATCCAAATGCTACTTGTAGGAAATTAATGTCTTTCCATGGACAAAAAGCATCTTCACGTCAAACCCAAGCGGTGTAAAATCAGCGGTTCCACCCTGGAGAGT